>NC_072451.1:6733512-7096012 GCF_027596085.1 Anoplopoma fimbria | reverse complement strand
CCACGAGCAGCAGTTTGGCCTGCATGTCAACGTCTTCGCTGTCCGTTTCAATCTCTCGCAGCTCCGCCGCCTTCATCTCCAAGTGAGATGCCAGCGTCTTCCACTGAGCACCCAGTTTGGCTGCGATGTCGTCCATCTGCTGGTTAGTCACAGTCTTGCTCTGTATGCTCGGACCTGGAAGAAAAGGGTGGATAAGAATAGAGGCTTCACCTAAAGAGGGTGGAAATATGTGGAGGAGGAGGAGGTGAATTAATCATAGAAACTAGGACCTTAAAGATACAGAGGTCATGAAGGGAGAGGGATAAACGGGGGCGTATTAATTGAAGTTGATGTAGTGTCGAATCAGCGATTACTCAAACTCACTGTCGTTGCTGTCTTTGAGAAGATTGTCTCCGTTGTCGTCGTCATCCTCTTCTCCTGTCTTGATCTCTTCGGAGGGAATATCCTTCTGCATGTTTAAAATGAAAATCACAATATCAGCGGTTGTCAACAGTTTTTTGTTTTTTTCCCCACCCATCAAGCAGTCTTTTTATAATGATCACTGTTTGTTCTTAAGTAAAGGAAATCCTCACCGGCAGTTCTTTGGCCAGTTTGCTGACCATGCTGTCTAGGTAGTCTGCGAGGCTCTTGAACTTCTGGTTAGTCGGTTGAAAGAAGTGTGGACTTCTCCTGGACAGCAGCCTCAGAGCGCGCCAGCCGTAGTTTGGGTTTCGCACAGCCCTGAATGGATTTACAGGAAGAAACAGATGAGTCACACAAACGCATATGAGAAGGAAAAATAATTATAAAAACGTCATAAAAAAAGTTAATAGTATGGTATAAAAGTCATAAAAAAGGTCATAGTATGGTATGGAAAAGTAATAGTATAATATGCTACAAAAAAGTTATAAAAAAGGTCATAGTATAGCATGCCATACAAATGTCACACCGTAGTACCTTTTAAAAATGTAGTAAAAATTAAATGAAAATGTTTAACTATGCTATGTTATAAAAATTCCATAATATAGTATGTCATAAAATATTTTAAAAAAACCCATAGTATAGTAAGCCATAAAAATATCAAAGAATGACATAGTATAAAGTATGCAGTAAAGAATTCTTAAAAAAAAAAAACATATTATAGTCTGACATTACAATTGTCATAAAAATGTTTAAGTATACAATGTCATAAAAAAATAAGTCATGCCATAGTATAGTATGCCATGAGATGTCATAAAAAGAATACTTGCTATAGAATACCACAAAAATGTCAGAGAATGTCCTAGTATAGAGCATGCCATAAAAAAAGTAATAAGAAGGTCATAGTACTGTAAACCAAAGAAAATTGTCTAAACAAATGGTCACACCGTTGTGTGCTTTCAAAATGTAGTAAATTACATTAAAAGTATACTTTGTCATAACAATTTCATAGTATAATGTGTCATTGAAAATATAAAAAGGCATAGTATGCCATACATTTGTCATAGTATAATATGCCATTTATGTCATAAAAATGTCATAGTTTAGGTAGTCATTGAAAATATAAAAAGTCATAGTATGCCTTCAAATTTCATTAAAAAGGCCATTGTATAGTGTGAAATTGTCAGAATAGGCATACATATTAACACATTTATTATGGCTAAAAAAGTGTTTTGTGTGGTCTCGGTGACATTTGACCACCAAATTCTTCTTTTTATCCTTGAGTTTAAGTGGATGTTTGTGCCTGATATAATGAAATTCACTCAAGGTGTTCCTGGGATATTGCTTTCACATAAATTGGACAGACATAAGGTCAGAGTGACCTTGACCTCTGACCACCAAAATCAGTCCATCCTTGAGTCCAAGCGGATGTTTTTGGACCAAAATTGAAGGAATTTGCTCAAGGCGTTCCTGAGATATCACGAGAATGGACGACTGTAAGGTGACATTGACCTCTGACGGAGGGAAAGGCATGCATACAGACGTACAACCCAAAATCATAATGTGTCCGGCCACTGCTGTCATGGAGATAGAATACTGGGGACGAAGCCACTCATGTTCTTTTGGGGAAAAAAAAAAGCATATATTTCCATCAAACTGACTGAATTCTGAGAAAACTAGTCACAGTGCAAACTTACTTGTACTCTTCCTCCACCATGTTAGCAGGATCGGCCTGTTCAATGGCCTCCGCAAAGAACTCGTCCAGTGATGGCATGAACTCCCTGAATCAAAGACATCAGATGGAAAAAAATAAATAAAACATTGTCTGATATAAACAAGGTGAATATGATTGTAGATGGGAACTGCTTCCTGGTTTTCTGAGCCACTGACCTGCTGTCTGACTTGCAGGCCTCCATGTTGTCATGGTTCAGGTTCCACAGTCGAGTCAACTCATCACTAAAAAAAAAAAAAACATTAAAGCGGGAATTATTAAAGTAAACTGATTATTAGGAACAGTCTCTTTTCAGTATTTTTGTGGGATTGACTGACTACTACAGGGTTCAAACCCGAGAACATGTAACAACTCTGTTTTCCATTATCTGGATTACATCACTTACTTTCCCATGAAGATCTTGGAGTCTGGCCCTTTTCCAAGAAAGTCTTCTGGAGCTTGTCTTTTCCTGGTCGGCCTTTTGGGTTTGTCATCTACCGTCCTGTTAAAGAGGAAAGAAATAGGACTAACTGTCATTCTGGCATGCTAGCCCACGCGTACACACATTCTTTTGTTGTAAAAATGGACAAGTCAATGTATAAATCCCTTAAATAAAAGAACTATCTGCCATTATTATATTGCAAGATTAGGCCGCTATACCTTTCTTTCACAAAGCTCGGGCATCCCTCGTTTTTCCAGCCATTCCAGTTCTCCTCTGTGCCGAGGATATGCTGTCAAGAAGAACATTTCTGGTGTCACTAGTGTACGAAGAACTCTCACAAGCAAACTTGACAGAGTTTGTAATAACTAGCATCATTTTGTATTCGATAATAGTATTCTTAAAACCGTGTCTTACTTCAACCATGGTGGCAAACTTGTCACCATCAGGAGGGATCTCTTTCAGCAGCTACAACAGAACAAACACAGATTAATACAGTTTGCTTTTCTCTCTCTGGACTCCATGCCAATAAAAATGAAATGGCAGATGTTTCAGAATCTTACCAAATCAAACTAAACGTCAGTTTAGTGAGACACGTTTTTATAGGAAATTATAGGGATTTAGGACTGACCTGGAAAACCAGTTTAGTTGTCTCTTCAATCCATGTAGTCTGGTCATCATTCAGAACACAGCCAGAGCTGTACAAGGAGAGAAAACCAAATATGAAAACCTGAACTGCTGTTGCTGACACTTTTTTGTCACACACATTTTATTATTAACCATTCTACAAGGTCAGAATACTGAAACATATTTCACCTTTTGAATTTGACCTGACCCTTCAGGTACTGGAAGAGGATGAGGTACTGCAGTAGAATGTGCCGCCTGAAGTTGCTGTCGCTGAGCTGCAAGTCCATCAGCTGGAGGGTAAGAGCAGAGAAAAACAAGTGAGGCAATGTCCACACTTTTTATATTTGCACAAATACAAATACACATATTTCAATACAACATCAGGCATGTAACAGGAAATAATGCTACGGCAACGGCAGCTTATGTAGATGTGGCCGCCAGCATTTTTGTTTTAATTTGTTGTCCTTTCGTCTGAATTACTGGAGCGTGTACGGCTTATAAAAGAATACACTCAACACTATCGGAAAAAGGAAGCGTGGGAGTTTAATTAAGTGCAGCAAACTTTGAGACAACCCCCGCCCAAGGCATCTTCTGACACACCAACCACAACAAGCTCCACCAAAAGGTGAGTGGATCGCCCCAGAAGGAGGAGAGCCAAGACGGGAGCTATGCATGGATGCAGTTTTTAGGGCCCAGGACTAAAATAGGTTTGGACAAGATGAATAATATATTGAAAAGTCTGCATTGTTTGTTGGACCTTGAGACAATGTGTGATACCTTGTGATGACAATGGATTAAAGGGAATGGGAGCATCCAAGTTGGTAGTGGACCGGGTGAGATGTGAATTGAATGAGAATCACCTGCCCTGATGCTGGACTCCATGTTCAAATAAAACCCTGTTCCAAGTTTTACCTGCCTCCTTCAACTACATTAGGGCTTCACACATTTTTTTTAACTTAATTGGAACACAAGTAAGCGCTGAGATACCTTGCGGACTAAGCGGCCTTGGAACTTTTGAGCACGTTAAAACGTCCACCATGTCATTATTTCTGTGCAAAAAACTGTTTTCTCACCTTTTCACTTGTTAGAAACTTGGCAAAGTAGACATGCTCTCCTCCGGATGCTCTCAGCTCCTCCAGCTTTCTCTTAGAGGCCTGCATGTCGTCCAATTTATAGCTCTTGAACACCGCCAAGGTTTCGTCTGAGAACTGTGCAGGACAAAAAGGAATACACGCCGACAGTGAGTCATTTCTTTATGGCATCTACTTTGGTATTTGTTATGATCAGACAAAATGGAACGCAAGGGAGCAAAATGTTCTCTGCTTTCGTGACCAAGTGCATTACCTTAAGAAATGTCATCCAAGAGAATTTATCGTAACACTGCACAGGGTTTCTGAAGTAGTCCTGCAGTGTCCAGAACTTTCTGTACAAGTTGTAGTCGATTGGAATGGAACTGAAAGCAACAATTGATGCAGTTTTGATAAATTAACAAACAGTAAAATGCAAAAGTGTCATTTATGAAATTTCCCTCTTAAACTTTGCTGTATTTTAGTGCTTTCACTCACCATGGAGCAGGAGCTTCCTCCTCTCCCATTTCTCCCTCCTCCACATCCATTCCATCTTCCTTTTCTTCTGTGGGCTTTAAATATGGAACAATGAAATAAGATTAAACTATAATTTTAAGGTTACATTTAAAATCCTCACTATCATCATCTTTACCTTCTGGCCAAAAGTGCTTTCTTGTTCATTCTTGTTGAACACTGTTATATTGTCCAGATTAAACTGGCTCTGCAGATTGAGACCTGGAATGAACACAAATGGGAGTACATAAAAAAAGTGCAAACGGACAAGTTCATATTTTATAATCTATCAAACATAACATCCAGGAGGAGTTGATGTCTTCTTTATCAAAAGATAACATGCATGTGTTTACCTGATTTTTCAGACAGAGGGAAGAGACGTGCCAGGAAGAGCTGGATTCGCCCACAGAACACCGTATTCTGGGATTTGGACAGCCTCCTTAAAAGGTCTAAACAAATTGACAGGTTGGTTACAATCAGCTATACTCTTTAAACATACAAAGTGTTGTTCATCAACAGGAATGAAAAACTATCCTTACCATTACACATCCTCAACAGGTAGTTCTTCCCGGCAGTGTAAAAAGAGTTCTGGGAAAAGGGAGGGTACATAGTGATTAAATGATCATTATTATACTGGAGACATAATTTACTTTGAGCCTGTAGCTTACTTACCGATTTCCAGGTGGAGACATTCTCTTCAACAAAAGAGAATATTTTGTCGCACTGGTCGAGGGGGAGACAGTCCAGTACATCTCCCAGCAGAAGGAAAGGAGTTGTAGCGGAACAGATACCTACAGGAAGACGGTGAAACAAGACAGCAAAAGCTGGATCACAAGTCTTAAGCTTTGTGGGAGGTAAAACAGATGGTTCCAAAGACTTAAGGCACATTCTGGTAAAGTCTATGTAGTCAGAACACAGTCTTTACTGATGCACATATCATGACATCAATGTAGGCATTATCGGCAGCAGTAGCAGATAAACGGGCTAATTGATAAATGTGAAAAGGATAGTGTTAGAACACACAGTACTACAGGGAAATAAAGTAGCAGCTCCTTGATGAGCTTGGAAAGATGTAAACAAGTGTAAAAGCGACACAGCAGGGCTGGGTTTAGGGACATTTTGAATTAGAAAATAAATCCAATGTGAAAATGTAACATGACCCAGATTTAGTAAGGCCTTAACAAGAAGAACTATGCTTCAACCCTTCAAATATATCCAGCTTTTAATGTCTCAATTCTGCATTTATCACTGAGGAAGATGCATAGTATGTGAAGTCTTTCTTTGAATGTCAACCGCTGAAAGTCTAGTTTATATTAATTAGGACAATACATATAATACATAGCATTACTGAGTGGCATGCAACAGATGTGGGGTGGGCTATTTGAATGAATGGTACAACACAACATGTATTCATTCATTAAATGTTCTTTCTATAATTCAAATACACAAAGAGCAGCACACCTTCTGTCACTGCATCAATACTCAGGTAGATGAGAGACAAGTATTGTTCACAGCTCACATTCTGCTCAACCTGCAGACAGAAAAACAGCACTTTAATTAATATACACTGTGCATGTGCTGAGGTTTAGAGTAAACACACTAACAGTGCATGTCCGCTGAATGACTTACAATCTGATCACCGAGGACTCCTCTCAGAGCCTGGTCGAGGGTGGTCTTCTTCTCTGCCTCACTGTAACACACCAGACAATTAAGACATTACATTATTTATTCATTCATTTAATTAATGAATAATAAATAAAATAATACATTTAAATTAAAATAAAATAAAATGTAAATAAAATAAATACAATTTAAATTAAATAAAATGTAAATTAAATAAATACAATTTAAATTAAATAAATAATTAATTATATATATATATATTTAATTTATTTATTACATTATTTATATGGAGGATAAATAAATAACATTACTTACTTCCCAGGGAACTGGTTGAACACATTCACCAAAGGTTTGCTGGTTTTACCCACTAGTGCATGCCTGGCAGACGCCTGTGGGAGAGAGAGGGGGGAGAGAGAGAGAGAGAGAGAGAGAGAGAGAGAGAGAGAGAGAGAGATCAGGAGAGAACAGGTAGCGTTGGTTAGCGTTGTGTTAGCTTAGCTAGCATGTGCTAACTGCTATGAGGACGCTAGCTAACAGAACAAGAACATGCAAGGACTTCTCCGTTAGCAGGCCTGTTGTCTGGTTAGCTGTGGTGATAATCACGATGTGCAGTATGCGACACCACCAAGTCTGTGATATCTCACCGTGAATTTGTCTTTAGCGTCGACAAAATTAAATAGCGAAGGCGACATCATTACACATTCGCAACCGGAAATGACGCTGAACAACTTCCGGTTTCTTTTGTGACGACGTCCGGAATAAAGTGTTCAACACATTTTTTTTAATTTTTTTTTTATAAATAACACACATGATATTATCTGCAACATTGTTCTTTTCATCTTTTCTGCATCCAGCTTCTTTTTTTATTTTAATCTATTTTGTTAAATATTGTGTTCCTTCATAGTTTGGATGTCTTCATTTTCAATGTCTTCAATATTAATCTACAATGTAGAAAAAATAAAGAAAAACCATTGAATGAGAAGGTGTGTCCAAACTTTTGACTGGTACTGTAAACACAACCTCATGTGAAATGTTAGAACACAAAGTACTACAGGGGAATAAAGTTGGCAACTAGGAGCTCTTTGATGAGCTTGGAAAGATGTAAACAAGTGTAAAAGCGATTATAAATAACACACAGGATATTATCTGCAACATTGTTCGTTCCCTCTTTTCTGCATCCAGCTTCTTTTTTTATTTTAATCTATTTTGTTCAATATTGCAGCTCAGTTTTCACAATTCATACAAATATTTACTCTGTCAAGACGAACGCAATAATTCCCCTATTAATCAATGTTAGATTTAATTGTCAATTTTAGAAGAATAAGTATTGCACCTAGGTCTGTGCTACCTAGGCTATTATTCATTTTATATGAGTGACAAATTCTTCCATTGCAAAAAAAATCTTACTTTTTGCAGAGAATCAAACACCAATTAACTTGTAGCAAGGTGAAACTGCAACACTGAGAGAGCTTTCCAAATAGACTTAATATTATTTTAGCAACATACTTGAAAAACATGTTTTTTTTGTTTTGCACAACCAGCTCTGTCTGCCATCCCAGTAGACCACAAAACAAAACACTAAAACATCTGTGCAATACAAATACACTGTGCAATACTATAATTATTCTGTCTGTATATATAATATTTTTTTTAGTTATTGTGGATTTTTATTTTTCTTATTTACTTATTTAAAATACTTGTTTTTTTACTATGTACCTTGTTTGCACTATATCTATGCTGCTGTAATCCTGTAAATTTCCCCGCTGCGGGACTAATAAATGATTGGGATATGGGGATATTAGTCAAACTTCAGCATACAGGCCTAAATCCGCTTCAAACCAGAGGGCGGCAGTGTTGCACACTACTTTAGCCCCCAGCAGTTGAAGCTGTCAGAGTGATATTGCTGTTTACACGCTAAATACTAATATATGTGTGAGTGTGTGTGTGTGTGTGTGTGTTTATGTTTGTTTATGTGTGTCCCTGTAGCATCTACCATAACATGGGCATGCGGCTAACTTGTGAATTGTCATATGATGTTACATTGTACTTGTCCTTCGTCGTTGGGGTCATTGCTAAAGTAATTTTCCACATGTAGTGTTTATGAGTATGCTTCACAGAGGTCACAGCTGTCATATTAGTGTGTTTTCACGCATGTGTGACTGTGTCTTTGAGTGCACACGTCTGTGCTATTGGCATACAATTTTAAATTACAACTAAGGACTATACTGCAGGGCATGGTTTATTTTTCATAGTTTTAACTATTCAACCATGTCACACAGCACATTAGGACCAGTAGAGCGTTACACTTTGATGTCAGTCTTTAAAGGCCCAATCCATCATTAAAAGAAAAAAATAATATATTCATTAATTCAAGGTGTATTCACAATTGACTTAATTATAATTTGGGGGATTCAGTTGAACAGGACTTTTTTTTATAACCAGAGGCAAATTTTATCTTCTAAATACAAAAGTACAAGGAATTTGTATGCTTTTTTTCAAGCATTATTGATGTGTGCACACCTTTAACATATTAATAAATTATTGATTTTGTAGTTACCAAGAGTTAGTTTGTGCTTTAAAATACCCGTTAATCCATTTGAGAGCGATAATCGGTTTTAATCCCTTGTTTTGAATTTTGTTGGTATATTTTGTGTGTATTTTGCTTCACGTTAATTACAAACTCTGAATTAAACTTTGACAGAACTAATGTTAACACTGTGTCCTTTTTTGATCTGTGTTTACCAAGCAGTTTCTTAGGTCAGGGTCACGTTCTCTACCCTCTGTGTTTATAACCCTGCTGTTACAAAGGCTGTTAACTAAACCTTAAGGTGTTGTTCTGAAGCTGTAAAAATGTAGGCCAGTTGTCTGATCTAAAGCTGAGGTCTCATTTGCATCACGTCCAGTCTCATTCTCAGGGGTCATAAGTGGTCAAAGGAAAAGTGAGATCTGTTTTTTTATAACTTGTGCCTTGTTTCTCAATACACATAGTTCTGCCACAGTTCACCAGATATCTAACTGCTCCCCACGTCCTCCTCTACTGTTAATTGAACCGTTGCCAAAAACTGCTGAAAAGCAGAAAGGGAGTGTGCATGGCAAGGAGCTGTCAGATAAGGTCCCAGCATCAGTCAGTTGAGAGGGGGGAGATTGTCTCTGAATTCTTTCGGACTTCCCTTCCCTGTATGTGGGACAAAGCCCCCCATATTTCTCCTGAAGACTTACATTTTTATAAATATATACTTTGTTTTTATAAGGCTCAATCATTTCCTAACAAAGTTGGGTACTGTAGCTTTCAGGAAATAGTATTTATACAGAAATAAATGATGCATTTGTTTGGGACATTCCAGTTTATTTCTACCCATTAAAGTTATACATAACGCAACACTATCAGATCTTGATAGGTATCGACTGATTAATCAGCTAGCAGCTTTTTCCGCCTCCAAAATATTGTTATTATATCGTCCTTTTAAAATCTACTATCTGTCCCCCTCTCCTAGTATTTACTTCAGCAGGACAGTTTAATGAAGGAACATGTTACTTTGTGCCACAGTGTGGCTCATTGATATTATATCTGGCTTTGGCGTGTAGGATCAATTCAATTATGTTTTTTCACGAGATGCGTTGATGATAGAAATATGTACAATTTTGCCAGCCTTATTCTTTGATATTACAAACTTAAAGATCTCTGTTTTGATCTCTTTGGCTGCACCTATGGTGATACGCGGTAATTACAGTTTTTTTCTGTGCACTGCTTGTAATTTTTCAGGGAACGTCGCCACAGACACCCAGTTTGGTATCAGTCAGATATTTATTATTATTATTATACTATTATGATTATTAACTTTTATGATTTACACTGTTTTTCTATCACAGAAACTGATATTCAGTATGTGTGTCATATAGGCCGTATTTCTGTATTGAATATTATACGTTTAACTTGTCACTCTGACACTAGTTTGAATCAGGTTAAAACATCATTCATTATCTTGTCTAAATTGATATAATGAGAGGACCACTGAACACTCTCCCATGCCAAGCGTGGAATAATCGAGCACGACGCAAGAGCCAAATCATTTTGATGAAGGACAGTCTGAGACAAAATGACTGAGGGCCAACAAATAGAGCATTGTCCATGTTGTTGAGGATAAACTTCAAAACAAGATGCTTAACACAATGCTCTGACCTCCGAGGTTAAGCACACAAAGAAAAGGAGATTTTAGATTGGCCGCCATCACATGACCGTCCTCTGAACTTCCACCATAAAAATCATGTGTAAAAAGTATCATGTCATATAAGTGAGATAAACCCATCAGCAAAGCTATCCTTCATTGATACATTTAAAAGCCCAGTGCACTTTTTGAGGTTTATGAGGAACCAAACAGACAGTTGTGTTAACATTCACCAGGGCAGAGAAACATTCTTCCTTGAAGGGAGGAAGGTCATAAAGAATGATGTATATACTGAATGTAGAAATTTATTCGGATTGTTCCATCCATTTCCATTAGTATAACAAAATATATTGATTTATCTCGGCTTTGCAGGTCATAAAGACGCTTCCCCTGCTGTTGCATTTATGCTTAATGTTGCATTAAAGTTTGTGTTAAATATCAGAGTGATTTTCCATCATGGATTTCACCTCCCTAGTGTTGCAATAAGTGGAACTTGGACCAGACGATATAACAAAATGTACACCTTAACTTCCTCACAAGGGCATTGTAAAATATTTGGGACATTTTGTTAATGATCATCTCACACAGCCCAGGAAAAAAAAAAGGAAATCACTGAAGCAAACCTAATTTTATTATACTTCCACAATTAATGTACTAAAGGTGTGCTATTTTTTTTACTGGACTAAAAATGAACTCAGTGTACTTATGATATGTCATAAGCACTACTGAAGATATACTTAAATACATCTGTGTACTTGACTTTACTGTTTTGAGACACCATCAAGGTGCACTTAAATAGACCTAAGTAAAATGTTATTCTACTAATGCTCTTATTTATATTAAACATATGCAATACATATATTTGAAATACACTTCAAGTTGAAACAAAGTTGGAAGCACTACTTGACACTTCTGTGTTAAGTAGTGGGAGGCATTGTCTTGGCTTCAAAGGGAGTGAAAACACAATGCCATTGATGTACAGGGATTACAGGGTGACACTGTAGGTTCTTGAGTCATCACCAACGGTACTTTGAGTCATCACTGCTGGTATCTCTGCCACTTCAATGAAAGTGTGTGTCACTGTGGCTGTAACTACATAATGACGATCCTGGTGACTTTCAAATTTCCAGTACTGTCTTCATGGAATTACCAATCCTGGCAGTTCTAAAATAAAGATAGAAAAAGGGGTCCAGGAATAAATAACTAATTGAGACACAAAATAGCACATAAAGAACAACAACACAATTCAAATGATTAGCAAATAATTGGTTGTTTTTCGTATTTATATTTTTGCTTTGATTAAAAAAAATCAGTGTGGGATTTACTTAGTAGTTTAAATAATGTATTATAAGGAGGGTTTGATATAAATTCTCAACTATTCTGACATTCGTAATTTGGATGACATTTCGGTTCTTCAATTCTGGTGTTTAGATGTTTTTTGCATAAGTATACTTGAATACCACTATATGTATTTGCAATTTAGTGTACTGAAGAAGAGGATGTGCATCCAATCACACCGGTCATGTTGACCCCGAGCTCAAAGTAACAATCACATGTGTCTACTTAAACGACCTTGGCTGAATTTCCCTCAGACCGCAGGGCTTCAGTTGAGAAATGTTCAGTTGTAATGTTTAAAGTCCCTTGATGGTTATTCAATGATTAGCCCATGGTGTGGGGACCATCAAATACGCACAAGCCATAAAACGGGATGTGAGAGGAGCTGTGTGCGTAGGAAATTCTTGTGACACAGCCAAACAGGAAATCGAATTATGTTTTTCTTCTTATGAAGAATCGAGAGTGACTTACGTGCAATTGCCTGATTCACATTCTCCTGATGATTCACTACAGATATCTTTTTCGAACTGTCACCAAACACCTTGAATAGAATAATACAGTAAGATAAGATAAGATAAGATAATCCTTTATTAGTCCCGCAGCGGGGAAATTTGCAGGCTTACAGCAGCATAGAGTAAAGTGCACACAAGAGACATAGTAAAAGAAAGACAAGATAAAAATAAAAAATGAAAATAAAAAAAACAAGTATTATAAATAAGCAATAAGAAACAGTAGAAAAACAACAATAACTGAAATATTATATTTACAGACAGAAAAACTATTTTAACTATTATTACACAGTGTATTGTATTGCACAGGTTTTTATTGTCATGTTTTTATTGTCATGTTTTTATTGTCATGTGTCATGTGGTCTGCTGGGAGCAGAGTTGGTTGTGCAACCTGACAGCAGCTGGATGTGATACATTATAGATACTAATGGTAGATTTAAATATACATTGTTTTATTGTGCTAATTCCATGAGGTAAATAAGGATATGTTGAACTTGCTTTGAACATTGCAAATAAAAAAATCTTTGAGAGGAAAACTGGATGAAAAATAATCTTTATTGCATCAAATCCATTGGTTTAAAATATGAACAAGAATATAATATAATAATATATAATATAATATAATATAAGCAATATTTAAAGCATATCTGTAAATCATATATTGCCTATAAATATGCTGACAAACAGAAAAGCAAAATGTTGGGCTGCTCTTGTCTTCTCCAGTTATTTTAACTGCATCGTTTTCATTATCTGGACCATTAAGCAGGACGTTGCTGCGCATACGGAAGTTTTGTGTTAGTGGATACAAATTAAAGTCAGAGATAAGAGCTGCTGGCCCGAGCCACTACACCTGGAATAAAAGCTAAGATCAGCTACATTTGTCTCTGATTGGATAAAATGTATAAAATACTATTTCAGAGATAAAGCTTCAAAGTCCTGTCCAGTGCCAGTGGTTCTCCATTTTACAACTTATCAGAGCTGGTCCAAAGGAACGTGCAGGATTCATACAAGCAGTGAAACGTATATGTTTATTATTCAATACGTTATATTCATGGAATACAATATGGATGAATTGTGCAGGCCACTCAAGTCGAGTACAATCAAATGCATAAAGTATTTTGCCATGCAGAAATTGATGAGATATTTAGTTCAATAAAGAGAGACATTATTATTAACAAATCATATGTGATCATCAAGTCTTGAAAGAGTCTTTGGCGCTTGGACTCTACAGGGAGATTTGTAATCGAGTGGCACCAGCCCTGAGCAGCAGCAACATAACCCACAGAGAGACAATCATATTTAAAAGAGACAGCAGCAAGATGATGAACGCTCAAATTGTTTCGTTGTGCTACTGGATGGAAGAGACAGCTGATCACAACAGCTGATATAATGATTGACAGCCCCGGAAAATGACTGCAAGGACATTATGAGTGAGCATGCGTGAGAGGAGTGATTGTTCCTGTTGAGGGCCTTA
The DNA here is from genome assembly GCF_027596085.1 of Anoplopoma fimbria. Taxonomy (NCBI): domain Eukaryota; kingdom Metazoa; phylum Chordata; class Actinopteri; order Perciformes; family Anoplopomatidae; genus Anoplopoma; species Anoplopoma fimbria. The sequence continues at coordinate 7,082,149 of NC_072451.1, read as the reverse complement.
TTGTGCCCACTGTTACAATGCACTTTTCCTGTGCTTAGCGTATGGCTTAATGATTTTTAGACCTGTTAGTCTTGGCACCAGCGATGTAGGCAGTGACCCTGTTGGACCTCTGCAACTTGCTTTACATTGTCAGGAAATTACGCTTACAAAAATGTATTTACCCAAGTTAACATTCTACTTGTGTAGCTGTCTTTGCAATTGTGATTTGCTGCACACGCTTCCTGACCTCTTGGCACACACGCTGCTAATTTATGTAACAATGCATGGAGGACAAGTCTTGAATCATGACAATTCCTGCCAAGCACAGGAAGTCTGTACTGGCAAAGGACCAGTGGTCGACCCTCACCAACACTGAACAGGATATCTGTCAATGGCCTCAAAACGTATCAAGTGTCCACACTTCTGACAGTCCTAACAGAAATGATCCAGCAAATTGATATTTGTATTTGAATAGTGGTTCTATTTTGTATTTAAATGAAACTCTTGTCCCCTGCAATGCTCATTGTAGCTGAAGTGGTGCCCTTCTACCACAAACACTTATCTCGTGAAATTCTAATTTCTGGAGACGTTTTGTTTAAAGTCTGCAGTTGGTCTTGTCAAATTGCTGTAAAATGCAACCACAGATTTAGCAGAACTATTATATGATTCACATACAGCTGCAAAGTGCCCAAACCCCACTGACAATAGCCAGCGGTGCAGAACTTTTAACACCACTTTGTTGCTTACCAATCACACGCAACCAGCTGAAGAGCTGACGCTTTATCCTACAGTCATTTTCAGTTTCAAAAGACAATCAACACCTACAGCTTACTGTTAAAAGTTAGACTTTACACTTACAATGAAATGTTTTTGTCTAAGGAAAGACAAAAACAGAAAAGGACGACCCCTTACTTTGGTAATACCAAGGGATCCGCTGCGCCTAGACCCATTCAAAAGCGCTCACTGCTACTGCCTCAAGCATCAGGATGTAGTAAACACATCTGAGGGCACTGATCTGGCAGCTTAAAGGAAGGCCCGAGGTGATGCAGGGTTCAAGTGTAGAGATGGATAGCATGAAGGCCAGCGGCATCTTCAGCTCCTGACCCACCTTATACGCTGTAACATATTTTTTTCCCCTTTGATAGCAAATATACCAATCAATATGAATTCAAATCTGCCAACAAATGGCACATCCACATACCTCTAAAACACAGGTTTTAATTTCTGTCATCTCCGCATAAAATGTGTCTGGTGTGTTAACCAACATTCAGGTTCCTCAGAATTTAAAGTGAAGAGGTTTGTGTGCAGACTTGAGTTGGCTCTCAGGGTCAAAATACAAAATGTACCATAGCACAACATAATGTCACATTTTGACAGGACAAGAAGTATGCTTTTAACATTTCCAAACTTTTGTTTACACTTTAGTTAGCCGCATTGGTCAGACGTTCGCAAAAGTTTAAATTGCGGGAAGGAATTAACACAACCAACATTAATAGCCATGCCATTTAAAAAAGGTGGATTGAGGGTTGCACTCTTTGTATTTGCACCCATACCACTTTGAATTTCAACAGCAGTTACGAGGTAAATAAACTTTTATTTCATCTTTTCTCGACCTGTGAGAGACAGAAATGTGCCACAAGGCATCCGGGAAAGTACTTCTTGTTTGTTGTAGACTGACTTACAGAGCATTCAATCAGCAAAATGTTTTGTGAAATGTCATGTTTTGTGAAAATGTTGTGAGGTCAGTTTTTTGTGTGAAATGTCATATCTGACTCCAAGGCCCCTAAACAGAGGGGAGGAGAGGAGGAAAAAAAGATCAAAGCATTAGAGAGAGGATGAAACACCTGATGTTGAAAAAGTATTTTATTTGATACAAAAATCAGCCGTATACAGTAGTAATTTCCACTCTCAAATATCCTCTAGAAGGGGCTCACGAATTTCATTATCCTGTGTTGAGCCACAGCAGAACAGGGCTTTTATTTTTACACTGAATGGTTCATCTCCGGGTGCCAGAAGATAATTGTACAGAGGAGCCGCCACCACACTGGCACTCATTGGTCCCACCCAGTACACCTGAAAAACAAACAGGACAGATCCCCGTTTCAATGGTTCACATAACTTGTATTAACATGATTTGCAGCTTCTCTATACATACCCAATGATCACTAAATGACTTCTGTATAACTGCCGGCCCCAAGGATCGAGCTGGGTTAATACCGCATCCCGTGAAGCTGATCTGTAAACCATATCAGAGGAAAACAACTTCTTCTCTGTAGATTAGACAGCTGCTTGATTTCATCCTATGACAATCCATTTCATCAGTCCACAGCAAGATGGAGAAACATTTACCAAATGAATGAGGACAGAAATGTTTTTATATGCTCACCCCTGCAAGGTGTCCCAGTACTACAGACAATCCGATCGCCAGAGGTGCAAATCCGTGGAAATCACGTCTCTTGTCAGTGACCGCAATCACACACAGGACCAACTGAAGGGTGAGGAGGAATTCTACACCAAAACCTTGACACGGGCTGATTCCATTTAGCTGCAATAGAGGAGAAACACTTCAGTTGGCTCTCTGCCTCCTTTGTTAACTACAATCAGGGGATACTTTTGCCTCCATTTCAGCAGCTGTTGCATCATGGAAAAGCCCTTAGAAACCTGAAATGTAAGCAAGCATGCTGCTAAAAAAACAAACGAATGGACCATGATTTACTTGCCTGCCTGATTCAATCATTAAATTCCTGCAGAAGACGGCACAAACGTTCATCCCATAAACACTCCCCAGTGAGAGAAGGCCTGCCTTTGTTGCATGGCAGGTATAAACCAGGAGTGATTATTACAATTACAATTATACAACTTATCACCAGCAGATAGAAAGTGTAGAAGTCTTCCAACACAAAACTTGATAATGTTGTCAAGAGTTGACACTGGCTTTTACAAGCAAAACCACAACAGGCATGAGGCAATTCCCCCGAATGCCACTCAATCTGAGAAACACATGTTATCCATTAAGGAAAGCTACTCCAGAAAATTTAAAACACATGCATTCCGCTTTACCTTGTTAACACCAAGTGAATGTGTTGTTTCTGGCCTGATACCATACACAATGGCACTGCCAGCCAGAGCTCCCAAAATCTGGGAGATGATGTAGAAAAGGGCTCTGAGAATACTCATCTCACAGCTGGCCAGGAAGCCCAGTGTGACGGCAGGATTCAGGTGGGCACCGCTAATGTGACCTAGACACTGAGCTAATGTGGCAATGGCCAAGCCAAAGGCAAACGCCACTTTAATCTCCTGGTCGGGGTAAGAATTGTTTCGGTCTCCTATTGCAGCTGAGAGGCCGATGAAGATGAAGATGACCATCCCCAGGAACTCAGCCAGGACTGCCCTCCAAAAAGCCCATGTTTTGATTTCTGACATGGCTGCTTAGTCACATAGCTTCATGCTAACCAACATATTCTGGCCTTCTGGCCTTCTGGTTTCAGTGATACACCAAACTGTAGCCCAAGCAGAGGTTTGGTTCTACCAGAAGCCCAATTGAAAACATCATGAGTGACTGTTCACCAGCATTCATCAAGTGCAAGGCTTTAAAACAATCAGGCCTGATTGGAAGCAGCTGAGAGATGTGCGTTTCAACAAGTGAGAATGACTTCCAACATCTCCTGCTCTGCTCAGTACTTTTCCAGTTAAACAAAAGGCTTTTACAGTTTTTTACCATTCATTAAAGACGACACCAAAGTGTTACTTTCAGAGAAGAAGTGTTAACTGAATGATGAATAATACGTTAAATTATCGAAATGCTTTTTTGGAATAAAAAGGAAAATAATTAACAAGGTTTTTGTGCAATGTACAAAATAACACATGCAGCACTCAGCAGCTTGTGTGTATTATTCAAGCCATGCTTGAGTAAATTGTTAATTTGCATTTTTATTATTATTGCTGTAACATAAAAATTTAAATTAGACTATCTTCCTCGTGATATAGGGATTTAAAATGCATCTTATTGTTATCTGGCTTAACTCCAGAGGAATGAGATATCATGTGTGAACGACATTCATCAGATGTGTGAAGGACACTCGCTGCCCAATACTTCATGCAAGTGTTAGTGAATGGTTTCCCTATCTTTTTTTTTTTCTCCTTTTTCTATTCTGAGCTTGTGTCATGCAGGGCCGGCTGCATTGAAGTTAACATCAGTCATATGCCGCTGTGAAGGAAATGGGACCTTTTGAATTGCCAACAAGGAAACCAGCCTCCCATTCTGCCCTTCTGTGTGAACGGACTGACAGGTCAAAAGGTCACGCTGCTTCTTGTCTTCTTCTCAGTAAAATAAGAAAAGAGAAAACTGTCAAAGCATCACTTTAGACTTTAGCAACAATGCTCCATCCCAAAAAAGTAACACATCCCCATTTTTTCCTTATAAAAGAAAGTGTTGCTTATATATCTCTTGATTTCCATAATTCAGATATTTATTCTTATTCTTAAATCAAATAATACAACCACACCACAGATATGTTGCATTTGAAGCCTAGATACCTGAGATGAGTGATGATAACATCAACGAGAGGATGTAGGAGTTATTAATTCAGAAGGATCGAAGAGGTGAATAGTAATATACAGCACATAATAGAGTAAACGTCAGAGATAAGTGGAGAACCCTATGAGCAGGAGCAGCTCAATGGGCCTGCCAACTCTCCTGTCTCTCCTGTCCTGGGTTTTAAAGGGTCCTTTGTAAGACTATAGATTCCATTAAGAACCATTTTCATCCAAAGAACCTTTTTTGGAAGAAAGAGTTTTTCCAACCTCCCAGTCCACACACAAAGCATACGTAACATCATGATGCAGGTTTTCTGAAGAGCCCCTGAGAGGATTCATTCTTGTAGTCTGTTATGAGAGTAGGACCTGAACCTAACTCAGGGATTATTGAATAAACACAAAGAATTCAAGCATGCAGAATGGGAAGTAAGTCAAGTATATGATCAATATGTACGCTGGTCTGTTAAGCAGAGTCAAATGTTTCTTAGAACTTCAAAGGTTTTCCCCTGCTTTTTATTTGCTTGAAGTAAGCATAAAATCATTATTATGGTGAATATAAAAAAGCAATTGTGAAAAGATAAAAACACAAATTGAAATGGTTATGATTTATTTTCTGGTCTTCTGTGAGTCCAGTTTGGATTTATCTTTTAATATCAAGCCATGCTCTAGAGTCCAGGTTAAAAGTTGAGATCCCAGTCCCAGGTGCAAGTGTGTCTGTTGGGTTAAAAAAAGACTGGATGTTTGCATCAAAAAAGTATGTTAATCGGATCTTATTTCCCTATCACATATCCCAGTAATGTTTTTTTTAATTCCTTTTTTAAGGTGCTCTTTTGCATCTTGGGGTAACAAGAATAACTGAAAGTCAGTCCAGCCTTATTCTTTCCAAAAAGAAGGAGGTTTTGACTTTAAGCCTGAAAAGCAAGGCCCATCTCTACATACTGATGTAGACCCAAGTTTTACCCACCAACTTTGTTATAAAACTCTGACACAGTGAAGCACAACTATGATCATGCCAGCGACAATTGTATCTTTTGTGAAGATGACTGCAAGCAACCAGTAGAAATATAAATGAATTGAGAGACTTGCTCCATTATTGTCAGTCACATCGACCATCAACCACATTTTGAGTTGTATACACAGTGAGAAAGAAATATGTGATTACTGGCTTTCTAATGATATCAGTATGGTTTCTGTACTCCAAATATTATGCATCGTTTGTCACTTTACCTAATGCCTGTCACTGTGCCATGATTTTGAGAAAAAAGGCCTCCAAAGTTTGCAGTAAATCTTTAGGTATTTATTCAAATGAATCATGAACTATTAAACAAAATTTATTGTGACATGTTTACAAAAACACATACATTCATACACACAATACTGTTCTCTCTGCAACTTTCACACATAAGTTCATAGAACAAGGGCATACACGTGCACGTTCATACCCACTGCACACTCCTCAATTTACAAAATGAATGAAAAACAGAGACTTGGCATGGATTAATAATTGAATGAAGGCATTGCATGTCGACCTGGAACAACCAGAGAACAGTTTGGCACACAAGTTAAAACAAATAAGGAAGCTGCATCTGAAAAATACAAGCAACATATAAGATACATAAAACATATCCAAATAGCAAACAGGGGGGTCCAGGCCTAATATTATGAAGACACTACCTTTCTGGTCTGAACTCTTTGGTTGCATAATTTATGCCTTTGCAAACTTCAACATTTTATCACCTGAATTTGACGATAAGAAAATAAATATTCTGAAAGCCAGAATTTAATAAACAGAAATGACTGAAAAACAGGATGTTGATATAAATCCATGTTTATTTAAAAAATGAGCCATTATCAGTTATCAGTAATCAGATCAGTAATTTGATCATATCAAATTGCAGGTGTACTCACAAATGAACACAGCTGAAAAGGGAAAAGAGAGTATAGGGCTTAGCTCTTTTATTGGCACACACACACACACACACACACACACACACACACACACACACACACACACACACACACACCACACACACACACACACACACACACACACACACACACACACACACACACACACACACACACACACACACACACACACACACACACACACACACACACACACACACACACACACACACACACACACACACACACACACACACACACACACACACACTCATATTGAATCAAGCTTTGTCACCTGATAATGCTAATTACTGCGATTCAGCTCTTATCCAATCTTTGTATGTGCATTTAAAGATCTGTCAGTCAGTATGGGTGTGATAGCAGGTTCCGATCCTGATTTCGTTTCTTTGAGGGTTGACCTTGTTATTTCTTCAGCTTTGCATATTTTCCTGCGAGAAATTCTGCTCCCTCACTTTTTAGATCACTGGATTACAACATTGCTCATTATCTTTGTTCAATTGTCCCGGCATTGAGAAACACAGAAACTGCAACATGTTGGCCTGAGAATAAATAATTAGATAATTTGGCTAAAGTTCTTCAGGAATGCAGACCTCTGTATACTCTCTTATCTGACCTCTTATCAGATAAATCTAAGACTGGACTACCAACTGGGCAAACCTCAAGGGCCTCAGACTTCTAGGGGCTGTAAAATCCTTAGGTTCATTGAAAGAGACCCAACAGCAAATATTTCCCTGGAGCACCATGAAAGATTCATCTGGAAATATTCTGCAAACTACACTAACAAGTATCTCTATTCCAATATACTGTGCTCTTATCCAATATAAAATAAAGTGTTTAATTGGTTTCAAAAAGGGTTTGTATGCCTGATTTATTGGTGCTGATTGCATTAAGAAGAACAAAATCTAATCTATAACATCAGTTACCAAGCATGTATTCGTATTTGGTATCTATATAACAAGAAAGCACATGGAGTAACAGCTGTTAACAACAAGTGTTTTATTTACTTAAAAAAGTGAGAGACATTTCAAGAGTGTACACACAAAACATTATACATCAGAAATAAAAAAGTGAAATAGACACATAGGGTATACAAAAAAAAGAAAATGGCTTGTCATAAGAATACTGATATTGGAAAACATTTCAGCCCACTGCTTTGTGAAGCTTCTCACATCCTTGACTTGTTGGCTTGAGCAGCTTGTCTAGGGGTCGAACAAAAGGAGTGAATTCTACTTAAGAGGGACGCCAAAAATCCTCAAAGGTATTACAAAATAGCACAAAAACACTGAGATCCTACACTAAATAAATTCAATAGCTTTTTTTTTACAGGAGCATAAACATGTACAATGAAAGTGGTCTTGGCTGTATGGGACTATTTCGACGTCATCTCCACAGTCGCGTTGTCGTTGCCTCCGTTGACGTCGTAGTCGCCCACTGGGCCGCTGACCAGGACCTTCATGCGCTCAGGGAAGTTGTCGTATTTGGGCGACAGCAGGAAATCGTAAATGAGAGCTGCAGCCAAACCACCACACATCGGCCCCACCCAGTACACCTGCAATGGAGAACTCTGGATCAATCTCTTAATCTGCATTGGTTAATCTGTCATCTGCAAACCCACCGTTATCACATGAAAGATATCACACAAAGACTCAAGTTCAAAAGGTTTACTTTTCTCGATATCTGTCTGCTGGAGCTTATTGTAAAACAATAACTAAAAACTGATTAACTCGTGTGGGAGGATTCCACGTTAATGGAGTCATCTGTCTGTTGTGGAGTTGAATTATTTAAGCTTGACATGTAATATGCATGCAGAAAAAAATGTGAGGAGCACGTAAAGAGCTTGCGTGCTTCTGTCTCTGTCTTACCCAGTGGTTTGTGAAATCGTTCAGGATCAAAGCCGGACCAAAGGAGCGAGCGGGATTGATGCCACAGCCTGTGTAGCTGATCTGTGATGAACAACAAAGAGACAGCATAAGAGGATATCTTCAGCTACATGGTCTGGTGGTATAATGGAGTCAGGGGTGAGGGGTATTAGCTGAAACCACGAGAATGCTTGAAGCTCTTCCACTCCAAGAGCTCTATTGTATCTGTTGCCTGTTTACATTGCTCAGACGCCCCTGTGAGTAATTCTAGATAAACATTATATACTGCGTTGGAAATGTTTTTTAAGTCGAAACTTACAGCTGCCAAGTGTCCCAGGCAGACCGAGAGGCCAATGGCCAAGGGTGCTGAACCGGTGACATCACGCCGCCTTTTATCAGTGACTGCAATGACACACAGCACCAGCTGGAAGGTTGCCAGGAGCTCTATGCCAACGCCTTGGCTGGGAGTGACACCGTTGAGCTGTAAGCGTTAGAGAGAAATCCAAAACAACAAGAGTTACTCAGTCTGTGTCAGTTAGATTGATAGTTTCCCCTCGCAACCACTTCTCATTTAGCAGACGCTGGCGTCGCCCTGCAAACCTGACAGCAATTTGGCAGAGGCTACAAGGTGCTGCATTGCTTTTTTCATTTATCATTTGTGGAAAACCTGATCATTTTTATTCAGAGCAATTTAGCTGTGGTACACCATGTGTGAGGTCAGTGTAGTTTCTCCACAGTGATACCATGCCCTGACACACATGCACATGTTACAGATAGGTCAAAAAGAAGTGAAGAATGCCAGCATGCAAAAACCCCCAAACTAATTTACCAAAACAGCTGAGGAGAAATGTGAAAGGGTTGACTGTGCATATTTTCATTACAGATTATTTTAGCTGTTTGCAGTTTCATGTCCTTTAATCATGTGTCATCACTCTTTAATAATAAGCAATGACAGAATGTCCAAAGAAAAACACAAACAAAGCAAAATTAAAACCACAGATCCTGTTTAAAGTCTCAGTTTTCAGTTGGAGGTCAATTTATAGATTGCAAAGGTGCATTAAATGCACACTGCTGCATCATATCGCTGTGCATCACATTTCTTGGTGAGAGTAGGATGTTTTCTTGCTCCTGATTTCAAATCATACTCTAGTATCACATGTTATGTCAGCAGCAGTTATTTTAAATGTACTTACAGAGTTGAGCCCCAGTACTTTAGTGTCACCTGGACGTGTCCCATACACGATGCCACTGGCCAGAGCTGAACCCAGCATCTGGGCCACAATGTACATCACCGCCTTGAACAAGCTGATCTGGCAGCTGGCGAGCATCCCGAAGGTAACTGCAGGATTCAGGTGGGCTCCACTGATGTGGCCTAAACTCTGGGCCAGCGTGGCGATGGCCAGTCCGAAGGTCAGCGACACCTTCACCTCCTGGGTGTTCTTGGTCCCAATAGCTGCAGAGATGCTGAGGAAAATGAAAAGGGTCATGCCGACCAGTTCGGCCAGAACGGCCCTCCAGAAGTCTTTGCTCTTGAACTCTCTCATGGTGGTGGCAGTGTGGCTGTGGGTTTGAGCTCTGAAACGCCTGTGTACTCAAAAACAACAGCAGCAGCCTGCATATATAGGGCCCTGTGCTGATAATGGTCAGTGGGCGGGCTTTAAAAAAAGTGAAAGAGAGGGACACACTGAATTAATGAGAAAACCAAAAGACTGGGAACCCACTTCCCTCCCTCCTCCTCTGCTTGTCCTCCAGCCCTCTCCCAGTACCTCCCTGTACACAACTTTCTGGTCTTTGGACTCTTGTGAGTAGTAGAACAGGGTCCTGAAATAGCTCTATCCAAAGGTAAAGTTTCCACTCATACAAGCATTTACAGTTTTACTTATGTCTGTGCTTCAGCTGTACAAATGTAAAACTTTGTATAATTGTGGCATGTTGACTCAATCCTACAAATAACTGACATCACATCTCATAAGGGAGACCCAGACTGATAACCAGGCAATAACTCCCTCAACCTTTTCTCAACAGACAAGGTTTCCAAGCTTTTACAAGACCACCCAAAACTTTGTACATGTCAACTCTGAGACACACTTTGAGACGAAGAGAGAATAGAGAAGTTGAGAGAATAAGAAAAAACATAATGTATTTATTGCCAATAAAAAATAAAAACAAGCCTATCTTAAATTGGATTAAAATGGTATTTGTAACTTTCAAAAGAAAAGAAAAAGAAGACAACTAAAGTTTGTCAAGATAACATTTGCATCAACCTAGACAAACAATTTTGAATATCTAGCATGTCACTAGATCATAACATTTTGTGGAGAGAGAATTTAGTTTTGGAAATGGGAACATTTTCTTGTAGATTGAGCAACTATAACTAGTTAACCGAACGGATGTTTGCTAAATAATTATTAGAAAAAAAATTGGAGCAGGGTAAAACATCAACTTTGAGAAATGACCTGCCTGTTGCACCTGGCCCCCAACTCAAGTGGGTGTGACAAACAAACAGCAGCCAGGCCACTGCTAAATCTGTCATGGGATTTACTTTGCTACTACTTTGAGTGTTTGCAGGTCTCTTAGTGATGGTTTAACAAGCTTAATTTTGGATATAAAGTGACTAATTCAATTCAAATTTAACTGTGTCAGCAAAACACAGTTTCCATTGGTGTTATGCAACTACAACATTATGAAATCTAAACGAATTCCTGTATATTACATGTAGTTGTGACGAATGCTGTCATTGCATCACAGGCTCTCTTAATAACTATTTTAATGCGGCATCAAAGGCAGATGAGGGAAAGCATTCTGTCCTTAAACAAATGTATGACCTTTTAATTATTAACTATACCAGCTTGTACTCTAACGAGCTCAATGGGCTCATATTTGCCACATTGCTGAAGAGTGACAGTGACAGAGCAAAGAATGCAAAACCACTGCTGTGGATAACTTGCAAGTCCATGGAAGGAGAAAACCACAATAACAAATTCTACTCAGCTCAGTGATGTGTCATGAATACATGTGCGTCAGTCAGTGTAGGATGCAATAATATTCTCCTATATGGCAGAAATCTCGTTTCTCTTGAATCTCCTGACGTTTTTAGTTGATGTGTTTCCTTTGTAAAGTATTTATCACTTCCACCAGCTCAATAACTGCATATTATTTTGTTTTTAAGAGCATTGGGGAAAAGGGTGATATTAATAGAATTACCTGTTAAGACCTCCATATTATATCCCGTCAAATTTTCAACCGGGACACACCTAAAACAGTTTTTTTTTTCCTGTACTGCGCTTCGCTACCAGGAACAGGATGTAGATAAGAACTATTTGTTACTAAGGATTGATGACATTATCCTCTTTGGTCCTGTACATAATACATTTTTAAGATGCACTGCAGCACACTTGGTTATTAGCAGGCATACTGAAGTCTCTATAGGTTTCATTAAAGCAGCATTTCTACAGGGGCCATTTTACATTTTAAGTTTTGCAGCTGTTAACTTTTATCAGTATAAGCCGGAGTTGTAAGAAGTATTCACATCCGACAAAGTAAAAAATGACTCCATTGAAAGTCAAAGTCTCGCATTCAAAATTAGTAAAAGTTAAGAAAAATAACTGGATTATTATAAATTAAACCAATTCAAGTATTATAAGTTGAAATACTCTTACAAACCCTGAATTTTATGATAATTGAGTTAATGTCTGGAAGGATGTGTGATAGCCAACAGGAACCATTTTATTAGTGCATTAAAATAGGAGAAGGAAAATAGAGGCCGATAAATCAACTCATCTTTCCTCATCTTTATGCCAAGATGCAAAAATGTAGTAAATAACAAACAGAATAACTGCTTTGCCTCCATATTATAGTTTTGCATTACTAAATCAAAAGAGTGTATGAAGGTAGATTACAATAATTGAAAGTTTGACAGATAATCCATGTTTTTGGTTATTGTTAACATGCTTTTGACTCACTTATTAGTCAGGACTGATGCACTTTGATGAGCTACGGCCTCTGATCTGTTACTCAACACTCGAACTGGAGCCACAGTTTTTCTTCTTCAAGTGAAATCCTGAACTGAAGAGATTGATGTGGTTGGATAGAGGGGAATTTCTGAAACCACCTCCCAAACGTGATTTGTTATTGCACAAGTCTGCTCTGATGCAATTGTACTACATGTTCTTGACACCTTCACCGGATCTAGTGTACAAGAGGGGCACTGGAGCAAAAAGTTCAAGAGGCAGGTGTGGCCTGAACGGAAACGGAAACGCTGAATAAATTGTATGTTTACTGGAATGGTAAAAGTTTGGCATGTTCATTGGAAAGAGGCTTGCAGTGCACAGTCACATAGAGACAGGATTTGGAGCCATACAGAATATTGTTATATTGTCTATCAAACCAACTCCTCTCAATCCCTTTAAAAGCAGTGTGCTCAACCGAGCTGCCAGCAGAGAAGGTCTGGCTCAGTGGAGAGCAGTCCTCCAATCAGAGGATCGGCGGTTCGATCCCTGGCTCCGGCAGTCCATGCCGGTGTGTCCTTGGGCAAGACACTTAACCCCAAATTGCTCCCGCAGGCTGTTCCTGTGGTGTGTGTATGTATGTGTATGAATGTTAGTTAGGGTTCTGATGTGCAGGTGGCACCTTGCATGGTGGCTCCTGTCATCAGTGTATGAATGGGTGTGAAAAATTGGTAATGACTTTGAGTGGTTACTAACAATCAATTAAAATAAAAGTAATGACTTACTAACATTAAAAAAGCAAACTTCATGGCTGATAAAAGAGCTAATAACTGAATGCACCTGCTGCTCTATTATTATTTTTCACCCCTGCCCCTCAGACATCCTGAGACAATGCTGGGGGGAATAGAAATAAAACGCAGAAATACCACATAAAGAAAAACAAAAACCCAGGGTGACTCAACAGAATCATCAGATAAACATTAAGAACTTGACTGTTGTAAATTGCTTTTGTGACGCAGAAGAAGAACATCAACAACCATCAGCTGTGGCCTGTGCTGATAATTAGGGAGGTGCCAGACTTTCTGAAACTTTGCACATCAGTTATGACAAGTAATTGCACAAATATTTCACAGTTTACTGTATGATTGTGATCTGCATCTTATCAGACTTTCTGAGCACTCCAGCTCATGTCTTCTCTAAACCATACCTTGTCACTTGGGAGCAGCTTTGACCACAAGCAGAGGAATGTGCAGAATGGTTAAAAAACACCTAACGTGTGTAAACACCTTGAGCAGCCCTGTGTGAGTAATTTATGTAAGAGTTAAAATAAATGTTCTGAAAGCCTTGAACATTTCCAGCTAATGGAACTGATGACTATAACAGCAGCAGAGAGTAAATGTCAAGGGGAGGTCAAGGTCATGGTGGGTTTGATAATCACATGAGTTCTTCAGGTATTTCGGTTCAAAGGTGACACATACCATGCGCAGAGGTCGCTGCTGTTACGCTACAACAACCCAACCATGCATGCAGGTTGTACATACAGCCATAAATAATAGTACCAACTAAAATAAAAGTCTGTAGATTGTTTAAATAGCAGTGAAGTACTGCAAAGTGAAACCCTCTCTGACTTTTGGGAAAATCCTTCTTTTTAATTTACTAAAAAATTCTAATTGAATTGTATGGAATGGAATAAAGATTTGAATTGTGATGCTAACAGAACGTTACTGTTTGCTTCAAAACTAAAATATTTGAATATGCAGCCAGAAGCTGAGATTTACTGTCGGGTGGATGTGAGAGGATGGAAGCCCCTCTTTCATAAGATAATAATAAAAAATACTTTATGCAAGACGACACCAGTTTATTTCCAATTACTTTCTGCATTATGCCAATATCAATATTCTTGCACTTAAAAAAAAAGCAGAAAGAAAAGGATAAAAAAGTGGCCAAATCCACCGTCGTGACTGAAAGCAGAACATGATGAACGACATGTGGTTTTGGAAATGCCATTCCAAATATTAAATCTGCTTCAAGCCATTTTTCATGGTTGTAATTGTCAGGCCACAATAAATAACAAAACTAATTTAGTAAAAGCATGACAGGATGGTTTTGAAAGTTTGGTTTGGTTCACTTTAGCAATACAAAGTGGTACATGAGCTTAAAAAAGGGGAAGATAGAACCAAACCACACATATTCTCTGGGTGTTTGTCGGTAAAACTGTGAGTTTGGTGGTTGAACAAACAGACTGATGGGTTAGAGATTGGGGAAAAGGGACAACGCAGAAGCCCAGTGACCCACGAAACTGCCTGTGACAGTCAGGAACTCGTTTTACTAATTGCTCAAACTTATCTAATTACAGTTTGGTCACAAGGTATTTTGTCTCCAAAGGAAACAATCTTCAAAACAAGTACCGCACATTGTTGCTTGCATCATATCCTAATGCTTCATTTAACTTTTTGTTAAGGATAAAATTAAAACAAAAAAAAGAAAAAATGTTTGGTAGACAAGGTTGATCAATTGTATCTCCGCAGATGTTTTGATCAAAAAGGGTTATTCTTCACAAAGACCTCACGCTGAAAAGGAGAGGAATGTAGCTACAAGCGTGTGAGAGCAGAAAGAGACAAAAGAGACAAATTCAATGATTTGTCCAGGCCCTGATTCCTTACCATGTGTTCGTCTGTCAGGATGCTTTGCCCAGAAAAAAACCAACCCAAATACACATTCTTGCACCCCTGCACACACTCTGAATTCATCACTAGTGAACAGCTTCTAAGCAGATCACAATCATGGGACTGCTGGTATAGCAAGTTCGGGTCAGTGCGCTGGTTATTCGCCCCAGACTGGATTATATAACCAATTTGAACCATCTCAAAATAAAGAGGCCTGGCCCAACTTAGTCTATTATCCTTTGGTTGTTGTTTGAACAGAAAAGGATATCAGCCATGTCGCTTTCATGGGCTATTCTTAAGATCTTATGCTTGTTTACTCTGTAACCGATCAGTTTTTCTCACCAATACTAACGTGGCTTAATACAACTGGAAAAGACAAGTAATTTATGACATCCCAGAAATTTCCTGCTGCCTCTGCGTCATTTTTTATTTGTTTATAAAATATCCAAGGTGTAACGTTTGCTGTGGTTGCTCAGGATAGGAAGCATTAGCAGGTCCAATGTCGTTTTAATGGTTTTCGGCTTATCTGACTTCCACAGTGGGAGTGTAATTAGCGAGTTAGAAGGTGAAACTGTTTATTTTTGCAACGACCATCATAGGATATCCTCTTATTCTGCATGTGTCTGTGACAGAAGAAGGCCTGCACATTTGCATGCTTTTCCACACCACTGTTCATTGATTTTGGCAGGACATCAGCATTTGAATTCCTTTAGGCAGATTGGCTGTTTGTTCCTGAAATTGATTTTGGCGTAACAGCTGTGTGAATAATAACAATAACAACAATACAAGATAATATATCTCATTCCTCATCTCTGTCATTTCCTTCATCTCTGTAAAAGAAAGGTGTCTAAACCTATTCAGTGCAACAAATTATATTTCTAGCACCCTCCGATTGTTTTACAATAGTTGCAACAGCATCAAGGTGTCTTATCTGTGGCGGGTTCATATAACTTTAAACATTAACCCATTAGTCTTTGAAGGGATTTGTACTCGCTAGATGAAACGCAGCTTCCTCGGGTGTTTGAATGAGGCAACTGTTGTAAATTGTCAACATTTATTTAAGTTGTAACCAACTCTTTTTGTTTGGTTCGAAGTGTCTTTGGAATTAAATGTGTCCAACTGGCCTCTGCAATTTGGTGCTGGACTAATGCTAACATGTGTCTGTCTCCGAAGAGATTCATATTTCCACTCCATGCGCTCTCTTGAGACCGGCAGACTCACAAACACAGAGGGGGCCTTTTTTTTAGGGGATCAGTTCAGCTCAATTGTGTGTGTCTCCTGGCTCTTTGCCTATTTATTACCATTGTAAAGGCCCTTTGCCTGTGTTCCCCCACCTCAACAGAACCTATACAAAAACATTTTTGAAAGGCTTAGTCAGGGGTCTGTGATGCCATGACAACAGCTCCGACATTATAGACTTCTTCTTCCCACCATATCATGTTTTACGCATCTCTGTGGCGAAATCACCATGGAGACCTTTATGACGAACTATATCAGGATTTGGGCACAGCTCAGTGACTCATTGCTGAACATTCATCAATGTGAACAGAAAATCTGTGATTTGAGAGTGATCACTGTTTGAAAAAGTTATTAACTGATGAATTGATCCTACAAGTGACACAATATTTGCTTTCAATTAAAATACAAGATTATTTTACGATAGCTTCACACATTTTAGAATAACAATGTCCTGTAGAGTGAAGTTGTCTCCCAATAAAACTGTTTTTCTCTCCCAGAGAATAGACTTTATTAGGCTTCCATGGCGAGCTGCCATCCTGAGACTAACTTCCCTGGAATGAAAATAAGTTTATAAAATAATAAAATGTAGGTGTGCCAACTGATAAGAATGGATTGTCATATCTGGCTTTAATCCAAAAGGGGTAATGACAAAGTATTAACATTAAACTACCTCATGAGGCCAATTTGATTTGATGTGTTCATATATTTTCCTTATTGGGTAAGAGCTAGAACAGTGCTCAGGGAGAGGCTAAATCATGTTTCATTGATTTATAAGGTACTGCATATCCATGTGCACATCTCTGCACTCCAAATATCACACACAAATACACCCTGTGTGCATGATAATTTTTCATTTACATCAGTATTTCTCACATATTTGACCACGTTGGAGCAGTGGAGGAAGCTGTTACTCTGTTATTTTGTCACCTTTTAAATTGTAATAAAACACGTTAACAAACTATGGCAAGCCACCGGGTTCAGCAGGTCTGCATCTAAACAGTAGTAGTATTTTTGTCATTAATGTGTGTGGTAAGAATATTTTTTCTGTTTTTACAGCAGTTCAGCCTTTCGCTATTTAAACCTTATTTATTAATATTTTTTTATTATTAATATTAGCTGTATCTATAGCAAACGGTTACCTATTATACACATCCAGCAGACATGTAGCAACATCAGCATTCATTTTGATTTGTGTTTCCAGGTAATCGTAAATCCTATATACACTTTTCTTTTAGCTCTGTTTTGGTCTCTACCAACTCTTGAGGGAAACATTTGGTTCTTTTAGCTGCTAAAAAGCTCCACTATGTTCACCAGCTAGCCACCAACACCTGTCTAATGCGGCTGGAAATGACATTGATGAGGACTGTGAGACTGAAACAAAGCAATAAAGTTGCCGGCTGTAAAATAGA
The DNA here is from genome assembly GCF_027596085.1 of Anoplopoma fimbria. Lineage (NCBI taxonomy): Eukaryota > Metazoa > Chordata > Actinopteri > Perciformes > Anoplopomatidae > Anoplopoma > Anoplopoma fimbria. The sequence goes on along the minus strand of NC_072451.1, from coordinate 7,064,585 downwards.
AACAATGAGCTGAAAGACGCCATGGAGCTGAGGGGGAGTTTATTATCTGTAGGTTCGTCAAGTGTCATGTTACAATTACCTTCCATGAACTCAAAAAACACTGTGAAAGGGTTTAACTTCTAAAACAAAATGACGGACAACTCCCAGACCGTAAAACTGAAATTTAGCGTGAAGTCAATCACAAGGTAACCCGCCCTAAATCATACCCTGCTCTAAGGTTTATTTTATTCTAAATGGGACCATAATTTACTAAATAAACATCGGGCTGTATTGAAGAAGACTTGAAACTAGAGATAGAGACCAATGTTTACAATGTTTGTTGAGTTCATAAGTCACCCCCTGATGGCCACTAGAAAGAAGTTTAAGGCCCAGAAATATACAGTATATCCCTTCTAAAACAAACAATATTTCCTTAGATGCTAATTTGTTTTTAATGCTTTTATAGTAGATCAACAATGTACTCTGATTAAGTTTGCTTGCAATGAAATGGTGCTATAAGAGTGATCTTTTGTATTCCAAACGGAGCAGCTATGACTACCAACATATACAATTATGTTTATATAAATTGTGGAAAGACCTTCTGTGTAAACCATGGGCAGAACATTTTATAGCGATATATAATACATAATTACAACATTCATTCATTCAAACCATCTCTGTAACTCTAATGTGCTTGAGATAAGAAACAGGAGTAACCAGTGGTACCAGTGTCTCGAGTTATTTCAGAACCAATCACATAATCATCTTTTACATATCAGCCTTGATTTTACAGGCATACCAATTAAGATAAAAACGTTTTATTAACCAGGCTTGGAGCTTCCTAATGAAAACTAAATGCAAAGAGCAATCACACAGAAGGAACAAATTTAAATATAAAAATATTTATTCAATGTAAACATTCATTTTATAGTGAATATTCTTCAACTATATATAATAAAAGACTATCTCAAAGACATATCACTAATCACCTGCACTGAGTTCTTAAGTAAAGTATGCAAACGTCTATTATTTAATTCTATATATATACATAACAAAAGTTCTTTAAAGTAATGTATCTCAAAAGGTGTCATGAGGATTTCAACAAATGCCAATGAGAGAGTAAATGCTAAACAAAGCAGCCAGTGATGTTGTTACAGAGGCACATCACACATCAGAAACATCATCAGTATTATCAACCAAATCTCTAAGGTTAGATTTAAAATGTTAATTTATACATAAAGCCACATAATAAACTTAGATTGAGTAGAGAAAGTTATTTGCTTTAATGCTTTTGTGATAACAACACTGATGGTGTTAACAGAGGCCAAAGTCTTGTGACTGCGACAGATCATCGTCCCTTTGGAAGTGTTAAGGACGCTACATGAGAGTGGATACTTGCTGTCATGGGAGGTTGACCCTCTGGACTCCTTACTAAAACCTCCTGGTGCTCAAAGAGGCAGTCAGTTGTCTGTGTTCGACCCCTTGACTTAAGGGAAATATAATATCACACATTATATATTTTAAGTTTCACATTTGATTCATATTTACAGACAACTTTTGTGTTGGAGCCATTTCAAGGGTGGCCAATGAATTACGAAAAAAAAATTAAGAGCAATGCATTGGAAGCCCACTATATACACCGGAGCTGCGCGTATACATTACTGACCAAAACAAATGTCAAATACAGGTTTTTATAAAAGATAGAGACGTAACACATTTGTGTGATAACAACTGATAAGCTCCAGGGAAATTTAAGTCCTTTTCTGAATATCAAGGGGTCATCAAGTCCAACATTTCTGTATGTACAGTACTTCTGTTAGGTGTGTGGATTCACGAGAGAGGAGGTGTGGGTTTGTGTCCGGATGTGTAAGGCCATCTGTTTTCATACTGAGAAGGGAAACAATAAAACCAAATTAGATTATTCCCAAAGAAACAATCAATTGGAGGACAGGAATGATGACAAAAAAAACTGACTTCCTTATCATACAGTTAGTTTCATTATAGCACACATGACAATGAGCGAGACATTGTGCTTGGTGTACAACTATTTACATGATCACGAGGGAACACGAGGGACGCTACATATAGTGGTCCCACTGTACACTAAGGTTATATGGGAGAGTAGTTGGAAGACAATGGTAGCAAATATGGTTAGCAGTCATTTAGGACGCGCCTCAAATATTTTTAATTTCACAGGGAGCATCTGAAGCCAAATTTGAAGTAACACCCAATGCAAGGGGCCCATTCATTTTCTCTGTTTGTGGTTCACAAGTTCAAAACAAAATGTTGTAATGTAGCAATTAGTGTCTGATGAAACTGATATTGAGAAAAAGCAACAACAGTCCCACTGTTCAAGGACTAACTCATTGAAATGTAATTTATAGAGCCATAACAAGCTGGAGCAATTTACCCCATGATATCTGCCGAAATTAAAAAATAAAGCATCCTATAAAGAGAATATGCAGAGGCATTTTTTGGCATGCAGATGAAAAACTGAATAGATGAAGGTGTAACTCTGTGCTAGTTTCAAACAATTGTGTTTTGCTTCATGTGATTTGTAAAACTGTCAATAATCAAGGAGAGATTGTATTTCTGTAGGTTTATTAGTTAATCAACTAGGATTTGACAGAGATTTTTTAAATGTCAAAATGGATCCTTCCTTATACAATAAGCTCATTGCATGTTTTTTTTTTTGATTGTGTGACTTTTGGGTTAAATATCATACAAAACAAACAAGAAAAAAAAAATTCCCCAATGGAATATCATTGTGAATGTTTAAATCTGTCTCATAATTTGACATTTTGTAGTAACAATAAATTGTCGTTTGTTTTTCTCTCACATTAAGATTTTATTTGTCCCATTTATTTGTATCCATTTATTTGTATCCATTTATTTGTATCCATTTATTTGTATCCATTTATTTGTATCCATTTATTTGCGAGAAATACCAGTATTGGTGAAATGTGCACCCTACCACTGCTGTGAACTTATATCTATAACTGGTGTTCATCTTTGTTAAATAATGATACTAGGAAAACATCCCACTGATGTACTCAGTTGGTTTATGTTTTACTAATCATCCTCAAAACAAAATGAGCTTTACTGCCATTTTCCCTAGTGCCATTAAATCTGATGTGTTCAATGACTGCACAGAGAAATGATGTCTTCCCGCTGATAAAGTGTGTTGTGCAAGAAGCCATGGACAAAGAACATATTTTGACAGTGTGAAGATGGGCAAAAAAATATAAAATCCCCAATCATGCCGGTGACCACTGAAGGTTACTGACAACTCATCTTCAACATCTCTTTCTCTTCTGAGCGTTAAATTAAGGACTCTCTGGGGGGGTTGGTGGCTGGTACTCCTTAGGGCCCTTTCTTTGTTCATTCTCTTTTTCAACTCCTATTCTGATCATACTATGGTCTCAGGCTAAGCCCAGCATCTTTAATGATGTCAAGCCGACGGATACGTGAAAGGTTAGTATTTTCTTAAGATAAGAGAAGATAATCCTTTATTAGTCCCTCAGCGGGGAAATTTGCAAGGCTTAAAATTAAAGGCTGGTATTCACTAAGTCTCAGAACTGTTTGTTACCACTGTTAATGCAGCTTGTATTTGTACTTCAAATGATTGATTTTCGCTTTGAATTTTAACCAGTTTGCCTCTGGTTAATTTTGCTGGTTTAAACACACATGTTAATCCTTCCTTACATTGAAGTGTATACGATTACTGCCTTGATATCTGACTTAGCCAGGTATATCTTTGTTTGCGAGCTGATCTCATTGGACTTCAGTGTTACTTAACAAACGTTTGCCCTCACGTCTGAGGCAGTGTCTTGATTTGTTATCGCAAATTCCACTCTTGTAAATAAATGTCTATCAGCTGTGTCGTCTCTTACGTGACTGGCAAAGTCCAGCCGAGTCATTATCTACATCTAATGCCAGGTCATTGATCTTGTCCCACAAGGTCCTCTGGATTTCTTTTGGATACTGTCTTCATGACCCAATCAATGGTGGCTGTTAGCCCCAAAACATCCTGCCAAATGGCCGCATACCATGGGTTCCTAAAAGGTTGTTCTTTTCTGTAGTGCTTATTTATAGTATACAAAAGCCTGCATGTAGGTTTCTATCATCTTCTGGTCAAATACCAATGTCTTTCATTCTTCCAACAAAATCCTGTGGATGACCTATCTGACTGACAGTGGTGTGATACCTTTGTACATGTTACAAAGGTTAAAGTCACCTTTCACTGATATACACTGACAAGATATCTTGTTTGCCTGTCGTCTAGACTTTTAGTGTCCCATATCTTTATACACACACATATAGAGGAAACGTATAAGAGCATTTTTGTTCTGAAAAGTACATTTATTACCACCAATAAGGCAAAGGGTAGTTTTGGATTCTAAGGTAGAAATGTGCACCTGTATCAAAAGAGGAATTTCTTAAGTCAGTCCCAACCCTGATACTTGGTCGGGAACCTTGGTGTCACTTCATCGCTCTGGGTAGCAGCACGTCAAACTATGACGGTCCGCTATGGTTGCTGAAACACATGGTTTACGTTTTGAATGGCTTAGGAGAAAAATATTGTGGTTTGATATAACAATACTACATTATGAAGATAAACTTAACGTTGGGAACACAAAGTCCAAACAGCCCTTTGTTGGTTTGACCCGTTCATCACCCCTTACTTCCCACTCCATGTGAGTGTTTTCACTTTTTATACTACCTCATCACACTCCTAGAGCATTTCTTTTGACATTTGATAAAGCTGATGGGATTACATTGTATTTATTTGAAAGCTTGGTGTGTCTCATCAAGATACTAATGGTTGGCTTGTGCATCAGTATCAGACGCTGAGGTGCATGACAAAGCGTCAGTATTTTTTCACCCTGGGAATGAGAAGGGATTGTCAGTCCAGATATCTCACTGAGTGAAGCACTCAGCACACAGGGGAAAAAAACAAAAACATTTGCATATCTACCACAGCAACCTGGGTTCACTCAGTTTTCATGGATGGGAAGCTGGTGAAGAATCATGTCCTCCCGGGACTTAGTGTTGTTCTGTCCATTATTCATATTGGGTATACATTTTTTTAGACATTAGTAAAATTGACGGTTGAGTTTTTCTCTGCAAAAGTCCACCTTCAGTGTGTTTGGAGGAATGTTGTCTCGGCCAAACACGTTCTGATCCCAACTTGTCACATTCTGAAGCTCCCAATTGTTACACATTCACACATGGTCTGGAGCCCTAAGGGTCAGTTTCTAACGCAATGGGAAGACCATCGAGTCGAACTATGACGCTTGTGAATTCAAACTAGCTTAGGTTCAGGCAACAAAACCACTAAGCTTAAACTAAGTACATAAACTAAGTAAAATGTAAACAATGTAACATAAGTACGGAAAAAGCGCAACTTCAAAGTAACTCAACATCACTTTAAGACACAAACGCAGGTCTCGAACACCTGTGATCATGAAACATTCTGGTTCCATGATGGGGAACCAGAACCCAGTAATGATTCAAAAAGATTGGATAGCATGAGTTTGTTGAAAGAAATATCGAGAACAAGGACTGAACTTGATCCATGGATTTTTGCTACTAGCCAGTCAGGTTTCCAGGATCAGTTTTACCAGATTGAGTGTTTCTGATTGTCAAATATCACTATATGAAGTGCGGGTAAAGACATGGGTGGAGGCTATAAGAGACCGCCACTGCAAGACTGAGCAAAACACTGTGAGTGACCTTAAAATGAGGTAATACGAAAGGCTGAAGTATAATGTATTGCTCCTGAAAACACTCATAGATCCAGACAGATTACAGGTTGGCACTCAGCCTTATGTTCCAACTGCGTCAGGATGTGCAGCAGGTTTCACCTATCAACAAATGCTGAGCACAAGGAAACAACAACATAAGGAATGGCTATCAGCAGTGACCACACAGGATCGAGATACTTCTGAGGTGGAGGAAGCGTGATCAAACGGCGACGCAAAACCAGTGGCAGAGTCAGCACAAGCAGGTCATGCAAGCCCATTGGGAGGCAAAGATCTTAGAAGAGAGGAGACAAAAGGCATGACCATGAGAGTTTGGACGCAAATGCAGACAAAGATGAAGTCCGTTGAAAATGAAAGAGATATAAAAAAATGACCAGAGCACTTGCAGGAAATAACTGCAGTCCAGAGAGACGAACCAAGGATAGATAAGAACAAATAATCACACAAAGAGCAGCAACTAACCAGTTATAGTATAGAGTTCAATACTGAAATAAATTAATACACCATCAACATGCCTCCGCATATGAAATAACTGAATCCCCCTAGCCAGACAGCTTTCTGAAAAAGGTCTCAGAAGTATATGTACATGTGTTTTACATTCTCTTTGTATTTGTTTTAGGGTTTTTGGTTGGATAGGAAATACCAAAATCTACATCTCGTGTTATTTCACCCAAAATCTTTTTAGTATCGCAACACTTATGCCCTGAACTTGGAAGAGGGTTGTAAAATGTTTGTCGTGCTCTTCTTCATGGAGACTTTAGGGAGCCTGGTTTAAGTCATTGACACACTTTAAGCATCCAATGTTAGCAATGTGTCCCTGAATTTGTATATATAAGAGAAAACTGCATCTACTCATACAAAAAGTTGTCTCAAAGTGCCCCTGCATGTTTTGAAGCAAACTACAAATCTTCTAGTATAATATCCTAACGTTGGATGACCACAGCTCCACCCGACTTAATCTTTGCTAAGGTGCTGGAATCTTTCAAGGCAACAGAGGTTGAGTGTTTCATTTTCAAAGGCACCCTTATATGGTATATTTGTATTGGCCTTTTCGGAAAATTGCCTCTTTACATCATTAAAAGAAACTGGTCTTGTAGTGACCAATATCTGCTATTTAGTCATGATTTATTGGTCCTTATGTGGTAATAAAAAGTTGAACTTAACTAAACAATATGCTTTTTTTTTTTTTACAGCAATTGAGTCTTTATAACTTTATTTCTAGTTAGTCTTTTACACCATTAACACGCATTCACTATAACCTTTTATCGCTGAATTGATGAATTATAATTTGCCAGTTTTATCATTTTGCTCATAATTTCAACATGTAATGCACACAGTACAAAGGGGCCCACAAATAAATTAATCTTTATGCTTTTTGGAGCAATTTGTTGCCAAGGCTACATTAAGGCCCTCACCATTGTTGGTCTGAGTGGGGAGGCGGCTGGAGAGGACTTCAGCCACCTGAGTAAAAAAGTACATGGAATTGGGATGCAGATGTATTCTGACATGACATCTTGGTTGCAGCAAGAGATCAAAAAGAAAGTCACGTCAGAGTTTTCTCCCCCTTGAATGGTTTCTTTTTTTCCCATGAGGGGATGTGCATCAGAATTGTTCTTGTTTTCATAAAAAGGAAGAATTGGAAAAGATCCCTGTTCAGCCTCACCCAAGATAAATAGACTGAACAAGACTAAATAATGCTATCTGGTGAAATGATGAACTGAAATGTCAGCCAGGATTCAGATTAAATTTAGCAGCAGTTTATGTTTGAACAGGGCTGCAGTTTCCTCTTTGGACTAACTTATGTGACGTTGTGTCAGTCACTGTTAGGATATGTTTGATTTATATGATGATTTATAGTTATGTATGAGGAGTACTGATCATTAAAAAACATTGAGGCTGTCCACAAGTATTTTGTGCATTATGACAAAAATGGTATATGATGTATATGATTTAAATTAATGTGTATCTTTAATCATATCTATGATAAATGTAACCCTGCGTGTCTGCATGACTCCACCCACTTCTTCCTCATTACACAAAGACAATTCTGCAGGCGTTCTGAAAGTGAGAAAGCACCTCTCTTTACCTTCCCATGTCCACAAGCTTCTCCAAGAAATCCTGTCCCTGTGATAATCATTTGGTGATGGACATCAAGGTCTTTGATGTGGTAAAAATGTGTGGCTAGAACAATGTCGTGGAATGCTGGCCGACTGGAGTGCTGGACAGTGTCCCATTCTCTAAACCAGATTTGTGGTAATGATCAAAGACAGTATTGTCAGTAGCTCCTGGATGAGGGACGGAGTCACTTTTGGGAGGCAGGTTCCTCTGATTGACCTCGTGGATAGAGGAACTGTCCTTGAACTACACAGGGAAAGGGATGGGAGCATGTGTGGTAATAAACGGGAGTGGCTTTAGAAAGCCCCACATCCCTGCCAGCTCCTGGCCTGACGTACATGCAAACACTACTGCCCTTAAGGGATTAATAAAATATTACAGTAAGCTATTATGTACAGTGACTCTAATCGTAAAAACACTCGCGCGTGTGTGTGCATTATGCTCCACAGTTCTTAAGATCCGGCGGAGGTAACATAAATGACCAAGCTACATCATGAGTGCATGCAAAAAACTGAACATAGGAATTGACAGGGGAAGTGGTTTGAGAACATATTTATGGACATCTGTTAATGAGAGGCGTTTTAGATTTTGGGGTGCAGTACCTCTTTAAATTCAGCAATCTTTGCATTACCTCTGAGGATGCATGTGTTCATTGCTTTAATTCAATTTATGAAATATATTTACCAATAAATCTTTAAAAAGCTGTGCCAAGCCGAACAATTTAGTCTACATGGCTCTCGGTACTTTACTTGAAACCTTGACGCTTACTAAGTGACCATTCCTGATTGCGTAAAAAAAATAAAGCAGTTACTGTGTGTACTCTGTGCCCTCCTCCCAGAACCACAAAGAGACAATTATATCACAGCAAGCATTTCCTAGAGTGTCAGCGTTAAATCTGGGCTGACAATCAGTGGGAGGTCGACTGGGAACTGACGGGGGAAATCATGGGTGGCAACGGGGGCAGGTGTTGACGCCAAACGCACAGGATCTTCTCAGACAGTGCTGGTCCCTTGCGATAGAAAATTGACTCTCCTGTCTCCTGTTCTGTAGAAGCTACTGCCTTATCAAGGGAAGGAAATAATCTGTGAGCTACTTCCCTGCATTGTGAGTATTGTATTGTATTGTCCCCCCTAGTGAGCGGAGGCTGCATTAGTCAGCAGGCGGCAGATACTGCTTAGGGGTAGCTCAAGGTATGTTTGTTTGTGCTTTCGAGGATTGTCAGTTGTTTTGACATATAGGAAACAAACAGAGGAACCTGAAAGATTATTAAATAGCTGATATTGAAGTATAAACTAGTGGTGAAAGCAATAACAAGACGGCATTAACAGGAAAGTGAAGCTTCCTACAAATGAATCAGAACCAAGTTGCCACATTTGGTCCTCTTAAAAATCTCTGGGTGAGTTTATATCCTCCAACTGCAAGTGACTATCCCTCCACCTGAAATTCATTTAACAGCTGAGTTGTGCAGCTGCATAGGAATAGGCCTGCCCATTCACTGCCACTGGCACAAAACCGTGCCAATAAACCCACTAGGCCAACTTGGTAGAAGAACAGTTGTTCTTTTTTCCATTTCTTGGATGGAGAGCAGCACCGTAGGCTCCCACATTACCACAACATTGACACTTTTTAAGGAGCACTTATCTCTCAAGATATCTGACGTGAACGGCCTCGCTGCTATGCCACTCTATCCATTTTTGAAAGCAATGACTCGATATGCAATCGTGCGCAGCAATTCATGAGCTGAGCTCTAGACTTTGCCAAGATGTCAGGAAGGCTGCTGACAGGTCGAACAGTGAAAGCTGTGTTAATGCTCTCTGCTTTAGGAAATCCTGGGCTGCTGCTCAACTGCCCAGACCGAGGCCCTGTTACAAAACAGACTTGTAACCTGACCAACACTTCCCCCTTTAAGCTAGTTTACTCAAGCGTGATCCATTTTCCACAAGGGGTTTAGGGGACTCCTCTCTTGGGAATGGTGCACTTTATTAGATTTATCTTTCGAAAGACTCAAACCTTCCGTATACCCCAGGATTGTCAAATTAGTGGTGCTTGTTTAAAACCATCCCAAGGCTAATGCTGAAATGTTAATTGCCTGCATGGCCAGGTGCTTTCTCGTTAATCTCTAGTGATCAGTCGGCAACCAAATTAGCCTCCAGCATATTGACCATTCAATAGACACCTTTCCTGGAGGGAACAGCTGGTCTGTCAATCTTCTATTCAATAGAAACATTGAATAGAAGATTGTTTAAAAAATAACAAAGAATTCTGAATGATTGATCTGCTGCTGTTGTTATTTTAAACTGCATATGTGACATGCTAGAGAGGAAAGTTTGGCAGGCGTAGCAACAGTACCTAATACTGTCACACAGGAAAACTAGCAAATATGGCAGCAGGAGAGCCTCATGTCGTATCTTTCCCTCCAGATAAATAAACATAGTCACAGCTTCGTCTCTGCCCCCTGGCTAATGGGGTCAGAGGGGTGCAGCTTTCAAGCCATTACGTTGAATGTCACACCATTTGATGCAGATCAACCCGCACATGTAATCACATCCCCTAATTTTGGAAATGATATGTGCTAATTTCAACTTGCAGAGAATGAGGTTACAAAATTGAAATTGGCATGGACCTGGGGACATAAAATACTCTGACAGCTTCAGGCCACCTTTGCGCTGCACCTTTTTTGAATGAGAGCAGGGCGGAATATAAATATCACAAAGTGTAATTACAAAATTCACGGTATTTGAAAAGGTCATTTTTTATTGAAACCACTGATGGGATGCTGGCTCTTTATCTTGAGCTACTGAAAGGATCTACTACGGTTTTAAATGCTGTTCCCTTCCAAACCCCCCCTAGTGAGGAATAAAAGTTATTGAGGCAACGTGGGTGTTAGGCCCCTCAGTTGAAAAGGGATCAAATGTGTGAGCAGAAGGCTGTTTGAGACCTATATGTTAATGAGAGAGCACTGCCAAGAGGCTGTTGCTGCAGCAGCTCTGACTCAGGATGTGAATACGACTGAAGACTAAACCGAGCACATAAACAAATGCCGCTAAGCAATTTGTTTTGTCTGTTCCTGGATGGCAGTTTTACATGTCATTAATGCATGAGCACGGTAGTGTGGCTGAATTAAGTGTTTAAAAATGATGATCGGCATTTAAGCACATAAGTCCTATTGGTCACCACAAGCAGAAAAAAATCATTTCTGGGTCTTCACATTTTTTTTATTTCCTTGTCATATTTGAATTCTCAGTGTCTCTGCCAAAATGAAAATTCACCAAGAAGAAGGCAGCAATTCACACTCCTCTTTCATTCACCCTTTGAACACATAATAAATCAATTAGATTTCTGGGTCTTCACATTTTTTTAATTTCCTTGTCATATTTGAATTCTCAGTGTCTCTGCCAAAATGAAAATTCACCAAGAAGAAGGCAGCAATTCACACTCCTCTTTCATTCACCCTTTGAACACATAATAAATCTTTGAATAGAGCAACATCCAAGTCAATCAGTTCACTGATGGGTGACTCGGGTCACTTCCTGTTAAACAAAAGGCCATGCGTACATGTTGGTGTGCATGCATGTGCAGTGGTTATCTTCAACATTTTCTTTTCCATGAAGCATTTTGCACAATGGGATAAAGTAGCAACAGAACAAATGTGGTCAATAAATCACGGCCTAGGCGTGGGGCCAGTCATTGTGACAGACTTTTGCCAAGTTGAACCCACCTTCCAGACTGGACTGCTTGGTTTGTTTTCTTTTGGAAAGGCTGATATGTTCAATGTGTGCTGTCTGAGTGGGTAGCTGGTGAGCTCCATCCGCTATGTTGATTTGTATCTTGAATCATTTACGGAAATACTTTCATTCATGTGCGCATTCATTGAAATAATTTGAGCCATTTCTGCAGGTAAAAAAAAAATCATCTTATTCTACTTATGTGAGATTGCTAAATCTAAAACTTAGTGAACGTTTGAATGCTGAGCAGATCAAGGCCTGTCAGACAGAGATATGCTGGTAAACGGTCTCACACAGACTATAGGCCTTGTGTAACTGATTTCAGTCTTTTGCATGCAGGCGACAGATAAAACATTATCATGTTTTCCTACACAACACTTTTGCATCGGGCCAACCATAACAGACTCAAAACAATCCCTTCACATCAGATAACATGGACGCTTTCACACACAGAGGAGCTGTAGTGTTCTGGTCCGCATAATTCTACTTCTCAAGAATATACAGAAGTACCCTGACCAACTCAGTGTGGGTAAAAATAAGATTTAAAGAATAATGTTTCACCGTACCCACTGTATATTACATGAAATTAGCAATTATGGTCTCATCTAATATGACTATGTGTGAGTAGTGGGGAGCAGTTCTGTCTAACAGGGTTCATTTCAGGCCAACTCCTTAGAGTGTGTTTTAGGACGAGCTAAGCTAACAAGCCAGGTTTTTAGATAAAGATAATACTGGAATATCTTTTTTCGAGAAATACTTGATTACAGACTTATTCAATGAATGAATAAATGAATGAATGAATGAATGAATGAATGAATGAATGAATGAATGAATGAATGAATGAATCAGTTTAATACAATTCTAGAGAAATGCGATCAGATTAGCTCCTTTAACTTGTGCATTATTCAATGCCTTTTTTGCCTCTATTTTATCAGATGGTCATATAACAAATAAGAAAAAATATTGAATGGTGATGTACAGTAACATTATTTCAGGATTTTTTATTATTCAAGATTCAGTGAAACTTATACATATATACATTACAGTTCTTGATATCCTGTTGGAAACTGATGCAGGCACAGAGGTCAACAAGACCATCATCAAACGCCTGCACATCGGCCAGCAGGATGCCCAGACAACAATTAACCACACAGTAGGCTAAATTATATCCGATATTGCAATTCCCCAAAAACAGGGAATTTTTTGCTCTCAGTTAAGATGTTAAATCTCGCTTTTTCCGCTGGCCCGTATTGAAATGATTCTCTCAGAGTAGTTCTCTAAACACTGTGGCTCGGATTTAGTTTACAAATTTCTCATGATTAAGATTATTTGGGGAAAGACAGGAAACATCACTATTGACAAAAGCACTTACAAATATTAGGATAACACTCTGCTGAACTCAAAATAAGGAAGGTATGGGCCGCATGTTTTTTCAACTCAATATCCTGCCATTGTAAGATGGGATAGGATGGTAAAAAAAGCACTTTAAAAATCATAAAAAAATCTCATTCAAAAATAGTTTATTGCTGGATTTTCACTCACTGTATCACATATGGACAGAAAAACTAGCAATTTGTGAGGATTTGAGGAGAGAAAAGCATCCTTGTGATCGCTGAGAGCTTCATGTAGATCCGGGCTAGAACCCCGAGTATCAGCTATAATGATCTCTACAGTCGTTAAGTGTAAATGTATACCATTACCCATCAACTGTGACATTCTGGAGAGCCTTAAAGGTTGCCTCAGAGGTGGGGAGGTCCATATAGATATCTCTTTATCTTTACTGGTATCAGGACATACCTTGCATTTACCAGAGGCCCATAAGGCCACCCAGGAAGTTCCCATTATTGGATCTTTGTGGTTCATCAATGCGCTGGAAGTTGCATCGCATGAATGATGTCTGCTATTTATCTGCATTAAGGTGAAATGGGATTGCTCAATCATCGCCCTCTAGTTATTTTCAATAGATGACAAGCTTGGATGTTGCATCAATAAGCAAAGACCAGGTTCAGCGTTTGAAAAGCAAAGCAAATAAAAACCAAAGAGTAGTTCTCCACTGTTGAGGTCAGCTTGTTTTTTTTAAACCACAAGGCGCTTAACCAGCAGTGACGGAGAGATTATGTCGATGATGGTTGATAAAGGGTAAAAACATCTCACATATTTCACCATCCCAAGTGCAGATGAAAAGGGCATTCCACCGAAAATGATGAATCAGGCATTTGTGGTTCAACCGAAAAAGGATTTTACAAAGAAAGCTGAAATTGCAAGCTTGCACAAAACATCACGAGGAAGTTGAATTGTGACAAACCATGTTTCCAAGAATTTAAAATGTTATTAAAACGTATGGGCCCTCCTTAATTCCACACATAGGTGGTCTATCAAACATGGCTTGGTAGGTCTAGTGGGCGTATAGGAAATTAAATAACTGTGTTGGTTATTTTTGCCTCCATGGAGTCAAACAGAAAGTTTGTTTTCCCAACTCTAAATATCTCTTGAGTGTGGTCAGACCAACCTGACAAAAACAAGTCTGGTTTCTGAATGCAACTTGGAGCTTTTTTCATTTATATTTGATGGTATGAATGCTGAAGCTGACATGTTGATACAAAAGACCTTTCTCATGTTTTGAGTTGGCATCATCCTCATCTGGAGAAAAGGAGCTGGGAGAAAGCCTCACACTGTGCTTTATTGTTATCTTATGGGAGTTGCTGTGTTCTGTATATTCTGTCCTAACTTTCATCTCCCTCTTCCCACATATCTGTCCTTGGTTGTGTAAGAAAAAACAACAACAAGTAAGTCAAATTATTAGAGAGTGATGCATAAAAATACTCTTTTGATTTGTTTCTTTTCTCAGCCTGAGGGAAATGTACAGTTCCTTGACCTACTGAAATTGCACGCTGGGGAATAAGCAGGAGGGACTTGTTCCCCTGACTCCACCAGATGGTGTAGCCATTGGAGAGTGTGGAGGCATTTATAGCAACAAGGTGGGGTCTCTAACGTGGGACCGAGGCGGGAGACTGTTGGGATACAATACTCCTGAAGTCACACACTCACTCCATGTGAGGCCAGGTCAGACTGACTCCCTGAAATCAACATAATGATCCAAACAATTTACCCTGAATAGATCTCATTGTTTTACTGTGGTGCAAAAACTTTAAATAGCAGAGCGCTTGCACTTCCTCTACATTATTCTTCGTGATTGCATCCGACATCAAAACATATCAATTCTTATTTCCCAATAGGCTTTTCTTCAACGTGGACGACAATCACAAGTTTCCTTGACTTCCATCTGAATTCCTCTCATTCCAGATGCAGTCTGAGATACAAAGTATGCACTTTGTTCCCTGCAACATGATATAAAGCTTCAGAACCTGAACTTCTGGGTCACTGCTCTGAATCTCATCTCCTAACCTCACCATTGCCCTCTAGTGAACACTGAGCAAGGAGTTTAAGTTGAAGGATGACAGCTAAGGTGCTTGACATTTACAGCTCCATGAGAAACAGATGAGGGGAAAAAAAAGCTTTTTAAGGATGTTTTGGTTGCAGCTTACGGGTCAACTGAACTCAAGCCATTTAAGAGCTCAGACAACACAAGACCTTTAGTACATACTGTTGTGTACAACTTCCTGTAATTTTAGGTCATCAAGTTGAGATGATTAGTTTTTGAGTCATTATCTTATATAATTAACTCTAAGTGCAGTGCTCATTCCAAAAAAGGCCTGTTCAGAACGCGCTACATGCTTGGCCTGTTGTGTTGCTGCTTGCAGCTTTCCCAGAACAGCTCATACAATCAACTTCACACTCAACACTGTGCTTCTTTGGGTCCTCAGCATACACCTACCAAGACATAGTTTCATCACAACCACAAGTGACGGTCGTGCACAATTAGAAACATTTGTGAAATACACTCTGGTTTACGGGGGAAAAACAGAGGCAGACCTAACCGTTCGGCAATTTAGGCAACCTGGGCCTGGGGCCCCCAACTAGAAGGGCCTTTTACAGCTATGGATTTATTATGGTGTTGAGATATGAAAAGTATTGAATTATGCTACTATTCTAACTCATTGAACCCCCAAAAAATAAATATTAAAAGGCCCCCAAAGCACTTAACAAATATGCAACTACTAACTGTGTACTTCTACTTGAGAGGAAAACATTGTACTATTACATTTACTTGACAGAGAAATGTTTCTATGATGCAGATTCTGATTTAACTTTAAAAAATCTGAAAATTAAAATAAGTTGCATTATAATTCGTTAAACTACCCTGCTTCATATAAGAAATGAAAGATCCACCTTGAACAGACGTGAAGTAAATTTAAGTTAACAGCTTTTTATCACGCTGCAGTGACTTGACTGCCAACAACAGCTGAAGCCCTTGTCTGAGCTCTTCCTCTCCCATAATGCCCTTTGCACTGGTGACACCGACGATGGCATTTTTATCTATAAGGTCTAAAGTTTCTGACGTGTTTAACAGTGAAGCTTTGCTGTCATAATAAGCACACGGTCTCAATCCCACCCTTTCCCTGACATTTTGACTTATTCAGTTCGAATACATCATCTGTTTTGCTTTAAGCACGCACATTTCAATAACTCAACATTGTACAAAAATACCATAAATAACTAGAGCAACAGGGGAAACATTATTATCTAATCACCCAACTCTGCATGGCTTTCGATTTGAGTTTATTTCACTGCCACGAGTTAAGCTGAATTATTCCAACAGTATCGTTTTGTATCACCTCACTCTGAAATTGATTTCACTTGACTTCAGTCCGTCTGCATGGATTCTAAGTGACGGAGAGAAGTCAGCTTGAAAGCTGGAAACAGAGTAATATAGGCCGGCGATGGAGAGAAAATGTCTGTCCCCTGTTGATGTTGTGATTATTAAAAACAGTCTTTTTAGATGCATTGTCCAGTATAGCAGCTTATATATTTATTCGCTTCCAACCCTGAAGAATAGGTATATATTTGTTAAAAGTGGGAGAGTCTTGTGTGACAATAGTGTAGTTTTTACACATGCCCTTTTATAAGCCATTACATTCTTATGTGTTATGCAATGTCTTACTTTTTGCATCATTTTCTTTATTAGAAAAGTTCACACTGCATTCTTTCGTTAAATTAGCTTAGCAAATCAGCTCTACTTTTGGGACTTAATACTTACTTTAGGGACAAGGCACGACATAATACATATCAGGACACATTATAGCACAAGTACAAAACAAGAGCTTGAGATGTTATTAACATTATTATCTGACTGTAATTTTCTCCTCCAAGGACTAGAAACACTGCTGAATTCCCCCTTTATAATGTTTCTTGAACTGCATTAGAAAAGGTAAAGAATTATATACAATATCAATAGAACATCAAGAAAATGAACAATGTGCACACAGGGAATGATGAAGAACATCACAAAAGTAATAAGACATGAGAAACATGCATGTATCTTTACAAAATCACCATAGGAAAACAGTCTAAATTAATTCATTTTTACATAAAGTCAGTCAACTGGGGAAATGGGATTCAAATATGAAAACTTGCTCTGAATAATTTATTGTAAAAATCTGTTCAGCCGTTTTCTTGTGAATGAAATGACTCAGACTGTTTTGATTTATTTCACTGAGGGAGAGACCTGTGTCCAGCAGAGGGCAATAAGGGATCAACATTTCCTTTTTAACATTCTTCTCTACATTCAAAATATTGCTCATTCCCTTTGCATAATCTTTACATACATCTGTTTGCATATTTTCTGTTACATGTTTTACACTGTTTGCTGTCTCCTTGTCTTCTTCATTGTCTCCGTCCACTTTTCTGATTTGATTTTCTGTTGCCGCCTGCCAGCTGCAAGCATTCTTATCTTAGTCTCTGTGCTTTTGGTCATTTTTACTCCTAATACCCAATCTGTACTCTTTCTGGACATTCAGCGTTAATAAAATGCAGTTCTTAATTGACCGTTCTGTTTGAAATAGAGGTTAGAATAACATTTTTCTTCCCCTCCTGTGGATGTAGAACTCGGAGAATTAGGTTTTTAAAACCTTGATATAAATACCCATGGAGAACACACAGATACAGCTTTTAATCCAAATCCCATCAAGAATCCATTTGAACTTCAGGTGAAGGATTTATATTATATGCATAGCTGTGCATATCGCATGATATCAAATGAAAGCACCGTCTCTAGCCCTTCAGGCAAATCTGATATGTCTTTCAGTACAGTTCCACTTAATGATATCCTCCTCATCAGCTGTATCACTGACGTCAGGCTGAAGACACTATACAAACCCTACATGCCCCCTCCAGAAATGAGCAAGTAAAAAATAAATTCAAGTCTAACGACGAGTGAAAAGCATATGATCATCCAAAGGCAGGAGGTAACAGATAAACAGCTTGCTTCGCTCGCTCTTCAAAATGCTATTCAATCGGGCTATCAAAAAGGGAAAATGAAGCAAAGCATTTCACAACTTTGTGATGCTTCAGCTTGTTATGTGGGCCAAAAATATTGCAACAGAAAATCATGTTTTTTCCACGGGCTGTCTGGGATCACAGTGTTACTGCGACATGCTGGGTGAACTCAAAGCAACACAGTATGTGCAGAAAACTACAACGGATATGATAATAATATTGGGCAAATTAAGAATTTATATTCTGTCATTGCTGTCTCAACACTTGTGCATGTGTCTGTTAGTGTTTTAATATCCTACATAATCCAATGCAGGTGTCATAACTCCTGCATTGCTATACGTGTTGTTGTTATTAAGACCTCTGTAGCTTTGGAATATATTTGAAAACTTCCAACATTGTTAGTTATGAGATGTTTGATGTGTGCCATGTGATGCAACTTCTGAATTACAGTATTATGGAAACTTCATGAAACACTTCTATCCCACATTGAGCCTGCAGTTCATTGTAGTTCCACTCTGTTTAATTGCACTTGTAATTTGTTTGAAATGTGTTTGACTCCTTCAGAACCCCATGTCGAGTTCTGTCGGTGTGTCAAGCGTTTTCACGCCAATCTGCCTCCAGTGATGGGCAATCTGCATCATATGCTAATCCAATTTGTTGCCGTACCTAAAGAACTGTACCGCACAGCCGAACAGATTATTTTCTCCCACGCTTGGCGGGCCAATTAGACACACACACATGCAGACAAACGCATTCGCTGTGCAGTCAAATACAAAAGCTGCTATTCCTCTGATGGGCAGGAGGGATGTTCGCAGCAGTTATTGCAGGAGGTGAAGGAGAAATACAAAAACAGCAATTTCCTTGATGAAAATACAGTGAATGACTCACATTTATATTGAACTTTATAGTGTCACTGAGGACCCTGATTCACAAGCCAGCAATTTGCCGTGATCACAAAATACAGATAGATCGGATGTTTGAACAAACAAAGATGACACTGTCTTTTAAGTGGGTGTGGCTGGGCTCTTGACTGTCTGTCCCAGACGTACAGTAGGTGGTGCTTGCACAGAGCATTAGAAATAATTGTTTGCTTTCACACAAACAAGGACAATGTTATGTCATCTGTCTACCTGAAAGATTTCTGAAGTGCAGTTTTGACGAACGTTATGTTATGTCCTTATTCTATCTGTCGCGGTCCTTGTTAGGATGTCTTATTGAGTCCCATGTTGAATATAATCTTGGATCTTTGTGCATCTTTTGTTCGGCTGAGAATCCAAATATAGGCTCTCCCTTCTTTGGAGTTGGAGGTGTCTGTGTGTCTTTACTTAGGCACAGTGGTGCTTTGAATTAAATGCTAACGTCAGCTTGCTAAGCACTCGTTCCTTGTGAAGTCACACTACAGGTCTCTCTGCCCTCTCTATTTGGACATTGTTTTTAATGAAAGCTCTAAAAAGGCACTTCACAGACTCCGAGGACGGATCCAGTGGCGCTAAACTGATGCATGAGAGGTTCTTCACTTAAAACATGGGCGAAATGGCATCAGAAAAACACAAGCAGCAATCATGGATAATTCAAATGGCACACACTTAATAACCACTCAATGACATTACATGTAAACTGGTAAGGCTGACCGGAAGTTCATTGAAACCCACGAGACTAGATCCCCCACACATGACGTTTTCACCAACACAAATCTTTTGGTGTTAAAGGGGACATATGATACTTATTTTAAGGTTCATACTTTCATAATTTCGGGTTACTTCTAGAACATGTTTACATCCTTTAATGTAAAAACACATTATTCTTCTCATAATGTCTATCTGAATAACCCTGTATTGACCCTCTGTCTGAAACGCTTCGTTTTAGCGACTGTCTCTTTAAGCCCCCCCTCTTAAAGAAGCCTGCTCTGATTGGTTTGTGTAAAAAATGTGATGCACCTGTGCAACGCTAGTTCTCAAGACACGGGTTGAGGTACTACATGGGGTACATCCCAAATCTCTTATATGTAATTTTATGTATTATAGCTCCTTGGTTCTCGCTTGGACCAGAAGTTGTTCTGCGCCGCCAGATTGAAAAGTCAGAGAGAGAGAGTTAGAGAGTCTGATTGTAAGTCACTAGAAACACTTTTTCCATCATTTATGGTAATTTCAGTCACATTAGGCTAATAATTCCTGAGTGTCGGGTTTGATGAGTTATGTAATTCCAATTTCCCCCAAAACATTAAATTCCAGTGTTTAGGAGAAACCATAATCATATTCTGGGTTATTCAATAATAATAATTACTTCACAATCTGAATTTCAAAACATACAGACATTTATAATTATTAAATAAGACAAAATTAATTTCGCCGGTAGAAATCGGTCTTGCCCTTATGAGCAGGACACAGAACACAGTATAAATACACAGAACACAGTATAAATACTCAGTGCAGTTTGTTAAACACGTAACAGGCTGCAGAGAGAAATACATTTCTACTCTGGCAGTGATGATTACTTTGTGTCATTATTAATATGAGTGCAGTGATCATGTGTGCAGACACAAAATCAAAAGTCTCTCCAGCTGTTAAAGCCGAATGACAGCTGATCCAGCTGAAGGATCACATATTAATCCAATGAATAAATATGGTGTAGCCCAAATGCTGAAGTTTCTGAGCAACATCATACATTCTGTACGACCCCAAATTCTTACATCTCACTAGCCTAAAACAGAAATAAAAATCCACTAATTACGCTTGTTTTTGTTACATTTTACATGGAAAAGGCAAATTATGATGTGCACAATAAAATGATGTTCAATTGAATTGGTGGATGGATGTTTGGCAGCAGGGACTGTGAATTCTGCAGAGAGAGTTGAAGTCGATTGAGGCTTGACTTCTGCTGAGCGGTGGCTTTACACTAAAACCTGTGTGAACTGGATTATTAAAATGTCACTCTATCTCATGGCACACAGCAGTATTTATTGCTTGTTGTTTTTGGCCAGGTTTGGAATTGTTATTATATTCATGCTTGCTCACACCTCTGATGTTGGCAGTCCTACTACCAGACATTAAAATCAAAAGTAGGTTAAACAATTTATGGAAAGGAGCAAGAATTAATTTATTGGGAACTAAAATAATACAATCCTTATAAAAACACACACACTGCAGGATTTTTATCCACAAACCTGAATGTCCTCTCTTAGTCCAAATTATAGATATAACTAGCCAAGCAATTGTAAGACACACAACAACACACAGACACAAAATAATGTGCAAAGACCACACAGAGCCGTTATGAAGCTCATATAAAGGACACATTAGAACAGTTTATTGAATCGTCTGCAGTATTTACTGTACACCATGATCAAATAAACATGTTAATTATCAAAGTGGGATGTTATGGTCTTTTGGCATTAAATAAATATTACAATCATCACATATCCGGAAAGCATACAGAGAGCATTTTACACAGTTTAACTTCAGACTGGGTTATGAAGCAATTCTGTGAATATTAGATCGTTTTCTCTCTGCAGCTCCATTACTGAAAATAGTCCCACTGATTATTACATGGAGTGCTATTTGATATCACTCTTAACATGATTTTCTATAATAACACCTATGCAGCTCATCTTTACAGTGTAAAATAGGAAGCATGGGGGAAATAAATGAATACCATTTCACCAGGAGTGGCTCAGCGAAATAGCTATGATCAATTCTATGGGCTAGCACACAGGAGAGCTAATTAACCTCAAATTGAATCAAAATGTAGAGTTCAAATAAAAACAGTTTAGCTGCAGATACTTAGTTGGCCATTCTGATCCTCTTCAGCAGGTTGTTCGAAAGTCTATAAGTACCCTTGATTAAGGAATCTGGTCATCTTCATTTATTTATTACAACATTCACACTATACTGGATTGATCAGAAGAGGACTGTTCAAGGTCACCTGCCGAATTTAGCAGGTTCAATGTTTACCTTAGTCTCTAAATTGAGCATGTAAGCCTGTTAGCATTTGCTAATTAGCACAAAACACAATATGCACATACGAGTGATGGGAAAGCAATCATACTTGCAAGCATTCTGTCAGAAAAAAAAGGATTGGAGAAAGGATTGGAGATTGGAGAAAGTTAAATTGTATTTTTTTTTTTTTACACCTGATGACATCTTAAAATCGTTATGACAATCTTGAGGGGGGCAAGTGCCTTAACAATCTTTCCAATTGCTGTCGAGATATATCACTTATGCTGACGGTAGAGTTAGGGGACCACCAAAGTTATTAGGATTCATCCTCTGGGTACCATGAATGTATCTACAAAATCCAAATAAAATTTGACGAGACATGTAACTATAAACCAAGAAAGTCAACCTCATGGTGGCACTGGAGGAAAAGTCAAGTGATCACCAAAGTTAGTATAATGCATCCTCTGGGGAGCATGAATGAATGTCTGTACACCATTTCAATTCATTCAGATCTTCTGGGGACCGGGAATGAATGTCAGTACATTATTTAATTTCAATCCAATCTTCTGGGGACCAGGAATGTCTCTACAACATTACATTTTAATCCATCCAAGACATTTACGTCTGGACGTAAATGTAAAAATCTGAAACTTGTCCAAATAATGAATACTTTTAACTCCAGAACATGTTCAGCACAAATATACTATATGCATGACAGGCTTTGAGTGACAGCATCATGATTAAATTATAGTGTCGTGATGAATATGAAAAACCCTTTTGTGACTCCAGGCCTTTTAGGAGTTTAATTCCAAACTCAAATTGTATGCATCATTTTAAAGATAAAGCGACAGCAACGTAAATAGGTTAATTATTAATCCTTTCCCTCACATTTTGTAATCTTGTTGTGTCTCAAGTGGAATGCATGTGGCCACAAAGCTGAGATAACCAGCTGGATGTCCCTGAAGTGAGCTGCACTGGCTGCCCTGTTGTGTCTGCCTGTGATTGTGATTTCTGCACTAATCAATCTGCCTTTTCTTTGTGGATAAAGCCAGAATGTAGAGATACTTGAGAAGTATGTCTGAACTGCATGTGGTGAATGAGCCATTGATGGATACTATATAGCAAACAAAGCAGCATTATTGACAGATGGATACACATTACAGGTTCCAGAGTCTGGGCCGGATAGGCAGGCCTCAACACTCATGGGTATTGTAGACAGAATGCTGTCTTCAGCTGATTGATCATTTGTCAAACTGTTGATTGCCTTCAAAATTAATTCGAATTATCACAGAGTGGAAACATGCAAAATGATTATTTGTGGTCAGACGTGGTTATTGCCCCCCCGGCGATCTCATTTCAGAAGGAAGACAATTAAATGGATCGTAAACCAGCTTCTAATAAAATATGCATTCTCTCCATGTGTTATGATGACAATGGGTTTTGTAATTGCTTGACACCAGCCAATCATCCATTTGTAAATCCATCAATGTCTTTTTCACTACTGCACATTTTAAACAGAATAAAGGGATTAGCACATCATCATAAGTGGATATGATGCAAGGCTGGACATGGGTAAAATAATTGCAATTATGAAAAACAGCAAGAGTTTGCAGAAGAACGTTGTTAAATGTTTCACCTGGAATACTCAGCTTCATTCTTCATCTGACCGCAGGAACTATGAAGATCAGCTTCCAATTAAATGAATGATTAGAGCATTTGCATGAATCTCTGCATAAATTTATCACCGACTGGGATGATACATTTATAAAAACATGAGCTGTGACAGTCCTTAAGTGTTTGTCCTTCCTAATCCCCCAAAACCAAGTCCCAGCTAAATGTCCTCATTTGTCACAGAAAAGAAAAAATCACACTAATATCAGTTCAAGATGGAGGGAAGGTTTGAGTTTAACAAAGTATGTCACAGTTAATGCAACATTACAAATTATTTAACATCAAATTCTGCGACGACTCAGAATGTTATATGAGCCATTAAGGTTAATAAATAGGACAGTAGTTTTAAAGGGAACTCTCTAAAACATGGAATTGTGGATTCCTTGATCCCTGCTTGCTGGGACTGTTGCTTAAATCAGAAGATTTGGTTCAACACTCGTAATCAGACCTTGATAGTTTTGAGTCTTTATTCATATATATGTTTCATTGCCGTGAAAGGCAGATACATTAAATTAGAGATTAGAAATAATCTTTATCAGACAACATTATTTCATATTATTCATGGATCAGTAGGATAATGACACAAAAACTTCCTCCAGAGTTCTCTTACTTGCTTTATTGGGAACTTTCACCCACATCTGGCAGTCCTCCTAAGCAGATGGATTAGGTGACTATACTGTTTTGGGTTACAAAGTGGAGAGTACTTATTACTGCTGCCCCTGTGGTTCAATGAATCGATGAGGCTTAAATGACCTGAGACGTCCTGATTCAGGTTAATTTCCACTTGTCATTGCAACCTATAGAGCGATCAGAGTCTTATCAAGGCTTGTTAGCATATTAATTAGAGAGGAAGCTGATAGATAAGTGAGAGGCAACCATTTGTTCTTCTTCCTCTGGGGTTTGAAGGCAATTTTTCACTTTCTCTTTAGATAAGATATCTCTCACTATCTCCTTAGATAAAATCTTTATACAGCTTCACACAGCTGTACGACGCATGTGTTTACATGCACCAAGTAATAATTATGCTAATCCCCTGATATCTTAATCAGTTTTTTTTGGGCTGTGACAATGGGACGAGAGGGGTGTTAGTGAACTGGTTGCAGAGTAAAATCAGATAGACCAACACTCAGGCTTGAAGCAGTTCCACCAGTTGACAAACATCTTATTAACTGCTATTTATTCCACGTCCGCATACATTCTTCTGCCCTTTGTGTCAAAACTGCCTCTTTTAAATTTCAGTTTCAGCCAAATGGCATGCCTGTATGACTCAACACCTGCAGAGCCTTGACAATTGGATTGTTAACACCTTGATACAAAAAAACATTTCCACAAAAGATGCAAATGCTAACCTCTATGGCGGTACCCCTCTATGATTCCTAGCGACTATGTGGGGGGCAGAGGAAAGTTATTCCAAACCTTTGAGTGTTTATCTTTTCTCTTTTTTTCCCATTGGTGAGTGGCAGTGGAGATCAATGCCAATCAAAGTCAACCAAGGACCAAATAAGTCCTCGAACTCATGAAATGTGTTAGAAAGTGATAAAAAATGTTCCATTGAAATATCTAACCTGCCAGAATGACTGGCAACAAACGCCAGTACAGCTAGTCTATGTGTTTATTGTTGGGCTTGAAACTGTGAATGTGAACTCAAACCAAAATATGAATAAAAAGTAAACTTTATTGTTTTATTTCTGTGATTCAGATCAAAGAAAAAAAGTCCATGTTCTAAACCGCTCCTAAAAGTTTTTACTGAGCTGTAAGTTTGTTTACCGTGTGCTGAAAATAAATAAAAACCTTCTGGCAGACACACGATTAGTGACGGAGGGCTCTCTCCTGTGTGTGCCTCAGCTTTACTCACCTCCTCGTAATTCATTTTCAATTTTCAATTCTCGAAGGCACAAAAAGCTGATTAGCGAGTCACATGTGACTGCTGTATGCCACGATTATAGATTTAGCATATACATGTATACACGCGCAATTGAATTGTGGATGCAAGGGCATCTCTGCATACAAAACGTGGTCTGGATGTTTCAAGGGCAATGCTCATGAATGCATCAATCGAATACAAATGATGTTCACTCTAACGCAAATGGCCGAAGATAAAGACTTTTTTATATATCTAATGAGTCATATGGGCATATACAATGCTACTGTTAATGCTGCACGTTTTAAAATGTCACAGAAGACCTCTCTATAGGGACATTTTCTTTAGCATGAAAGATCCTCTGAACCGGTAATGTGGCAAGATGCACACTCAACCCTTCATGGGGGCGGTGGAGGTAATCAGCTATGTCTACAGTGGTACACGGAACAAAAATGCTGCTCTCCAAGCTGAATAATTGCTGTAAAGCCTATGCAAATAAAACAGCATGTCTATTGTTCAGAATGAATTGGCACACTAAACACTCTCTATTCACCAACTACACATTTTTCACATTTTTCTGAAACATTAATAAAGGTGGATCCTAGATTTGGTATTAAAAAAATAGGGTTACAGCTTGAGACGATTTCCATAAACGATGTTATAGTCATGGATAAATGAAGAAATTGAAGAATAGGTGTGGGTTGCCATGCTAGCAGCTTCTCATAGGATGATTTAAAAAAAGAAGAAAGAAGAAAAAAGATTAGCCCCAAAGTGGAAGAGCTGCAAGGAGTTGGGTTTTGAGTTTTGTTAAGAAATGTAACAAAAATGAATACATTAAAAGAGCTACAGATCAATCTAAAGTCTTTGATTCAAAGTTTTATGAAAGTCTTTTTATGTGATTGAATTTAAATGGGATTTCTGAGTTGCTTGGTTTGACATTAACCAACAAAATCCCGTCATAGAAGAGAAGAACCCATCGGTCAAGAAGTGTCACCTGCAGTTTATAGTATTTAGAAACCAGGATCCATTACTGCCACAAAACTTTACTCTGGGCAAATACGATTTAAGGTTCAGCTCTTCAATATATTGTAACATTTCAATTGACATTTTCACTACGATTCATGGACTGGTTCAGACCATGAATTCATTTTAGCCTTTATGGTCTATAAATGCCTCAGACTTTTCATTGCATACGTTTAATAAGTTGTTAATATTTCATGTAAAGTAAACACTATATATGAAACATATTATAAATAAGTATCCATAAACTGAATTATATTTCTTTACTTTGCTCTGCATTGATTTTTTCTTGAATTTCCTGATCTTTACACTCCATTCATGAATTTGAGGTATATGTTCCTGACACATTGGATTTGCCAGGTGAATTATGTTCTATATTTGTTTGTATACAATTTGCTGTGTTAAAAGCAAAGCTCCACTATCCCCACAGGGAACATTAAAAATGCATTTATCTTCTAAATATTTTAATACAGGAATTTAATGTGCATACATTCATTTCAGGCCTCTTTTTTCCGTACATTGCTAAAGCTGTACATACGGTGCCATCCATTATCAGGGCGCTTATTATTCTGCCCCCAGAAACAGAGAAACACAAATGTCTGTGATTCAAAATGGCAAAATGGATGTAATGTGTAGGAGGAGGGAGGCTAATTGGAAGAAAGAAAAAAAGAGAATTAGAATTACAAACAGCCCCTGCGTGTTTGTATTTAAGCATGCATGCTGCATGCGGCGGCAGGGATTATAAATGAGACGCACAAAAATATCCAGACTAATGTCCTCTGAAGCATCTGTTGCCACAGCTACATGCTATGGATTAATACTGGAAATTGGTTGAGTTGGACTGGTTATGTTGAAAAGAACCTTTGACAAATGAGAGAAAGTGGCAGTCTAAGGGTGTGGATTACATAAATTAGAGATTCAGAATGAAGCAGATTAGCTCAAAGACAAACAAGTCACAGTCAGGGACAGAAGTCTATCCGACAACAAAAAAGGAATTAGGAAGGGATTTTCTGAAGTCATTGTTAAAATAACACCTGCTGAAGCACAAGACTCTGGCCGATCAGCTCCAAACTGTATTTTCAAACTATCAAACTGCACTTCAGCTCTTCGACTGTGACAGTGACATTCAATAGCTTGACTTTGGAATCTCCTCTTCAAGCTTCACTCGAGGAGAAGTGGCAACTAAAGGTGCTGAGAGAGATTAGAAGGGATGAAGGATGAGTGTTAGAAGACCGGAGCTCTGTCCTAAATCTACCAGGGAGGGGGCGAAGACAATAAGATGGACAGTTTTCAGTATGAGAGTGACATGCAATTGATGTTTAGGGAAAAGAGAAGAATTTCATGGATGTCAAAGCCAAGTGGTGGCATTGCAAGGGGAGATGGGAAACATCCGTATAGCATCTAATAAGTGTAGACATGGAGGTGGAGGTTAATGAAGAGCTACATAATAATAGATTGTAGCAGATGACCTCTGAGATAATGATAATATACAGTATACTCAGCTATATAAATATAGGTTATGCACCAGAAAGGGTTGTCAAACACTGATGTCAAGGACATTATTAAAAAACAGTTTGTAAAAGTTAGTATATTCTTTTGTACATTTTAGGTATTTGTGCATTCATATCACCATATGAGTTCCTTTGCTCTCTAGTCTAAAGAGCTTATAATGATTGTGATTACATGGGTTGGATGCTAAATCTGGATTTGTAGAATTTCTAGGCATGTTTTAAAAAAAATGGCATTAACTGCATCAACATAGACATAATATTACTTTATAGTATGACGTTCTTATGGTGCAAACAGTTGCCTATCTCACATGCAGGAGGCCTGGAGCATTAGCATTCTGTTCCGTCCACTTGTTAAAAGTAAGTCCAATATATACTCTGTTTTATTCCAATAGCTAACTGCTCCACTATGCTCACCACAACAACCGTAGAGCTGAGGGGAACTGCAGCCTTTTTACTTTTACACAAAGTCATTAAATCCATTGGTGGTATAAAAACATTAATTAAAGCAGCTTAATGTCTCATTGTGTTTGAAGACTGTTTTAAATGCTTTTCCAACCCACCATGATTCATTTTATGGGAGGAAATCAGGATTATTGGAATTTCTTGACGTGGAATTTCCAAATTATATTGACAAACTTTCAATCTCACTGTAAATGCTCATAGGGGTTAAAACTACAGGCCCTTTTTGATGAGGTCACGTCCCCCATTCCCACTTCCCCCCACACTTTCTGCTCCATTGATTGAACCACACCCATCTTAACCTGACCTTTATTAAATAACACATCTCTTTCATGACTGCACATTGCACGTCTCTGGTTACAAAAACTGTCCAGAAACATAAAAACCTGTAGTTTCTTCTACAGTCGGGTTCTCCACATTTTGCCATCATGACTCACAAACACACTCACAAGATAAGAAAATACCAGTGTTGGGTCATTTAGTGACTATTGATGGTTCAATCATTCAGCCATCCAGCCAGCCACGTGTCCTGGTGATGGATTTATTGTAACATATTTGACTGTTCTGTCTTCTTTTCAAGATTCACAATAAGGATTTAGCTGCTATTCCAACTCCATTCTCCTTGTTTCACAGATTTGGTTATTAAATATCACATAAAAACACTGAATAAGCTCACAACAAGGGGACAGATTTAAAACCATTCATAAGTGATTTAAGCCTAAGAGGTATTTTGCAGTAATCCCGTTGTGACTCAGACATGACCTGGCAGGGGGACATTCAGTATATGTGGCATATGGCAGATTAACAGATCCGCTTTGAGGTCCATAATATCATGGAGATTAAAAAACGAAAGCTAGAGTCCACTTACACAAATTAAACATGTCCTGTGCAATTAAAACTTCCTATTAATGAGCACAGGTTTATGAACTAAACTATTGCTGTAAAACCATTAGGTTACACAAACACTGTTTAAATAGGATTCACATATTATTATTTAACATTTTTTTCATGTTTGCTAAATATAAATAGAGTCAGATTAGAGATTAACAGTCCGGAACATTGAATTTGGATTTGCTGCAAATAACCTTTAAAATGTGACAGGTTATGGGTTAGGTAAAGAGCTTGGGAATAACCCATTCATTGTATGAAGGAGGGAGAATGATTATGAAATGATTTATACATGCATGCATTTATCATATTGCATAAGGAGATTCTGTTGAAATCACAGTGAACTGAACTGTAGGTAGGATTATGCCTTCTGTGTGGAGTTTGCATGTTCTCCCCGGGTCAGCGTGGCTTCCTCCCACAGTCCAAAGACATGCAGCTAAGGTTAATCAAAGACTCTAGATTACCCGTAGGTGTGGATGTGAGTGTGAGTGGTTGTTTGTCTCTATATGTCAGCCCTGTGACAGTCTGGCGACCTGTCCAGGATGTACCCTGCCTTCGCCCATTGACAGCTGGGACAGGCTCCAGCACCCCCGCGACCCTTAACTGGATAAAGCAGTTACGGAAGATGTATGTATGTATGGTGGATGGGTTCAGCCTTAGAGATAGGGTGAGGAGTTTAGACATCCGGAGGCAGCTTGGAGCCGCTGTTCCCAGCTGAGGTGGTTCGGGCATCTGATCAGGATGACTCCTGGGCGCCTCTTCAGATGGCAAACCTCTAATTGTTTTTTTTAACATGTAAATTATTTCCTCCATTTATAAATGTATACGTTTATAAATATATAAAAATAAATGGAGGTATAATAGTTTGTTCATAAATGTAAAAACATCCAAATATGTTTTTGATTAACATTTCTAATCATTTTAAATACATATATTTGTGGATTGAAGAAACATTTATGTATGCATCAGAAATGGATTTGTGAATGTTATTTTTTTCATATGTGGACATATGTGGACTCCCTTCTGTGTACATTCATTTATACTGAGAGTGACCCATGGAAAACAGGAAATCAAGCGTAAAGGGAACACACATACATTCATCACACTGATTCAAATCTGAGAAATAGCTGAGATTGTAAAAACATCTGTATTTGTAAGAAAAATAACATCTCTCATGTTATGACTCAAAGAATGCAGTTAAAGCAACAACCATTTCTCCTCTCGTGACTTAAATCTCTCCAGTTCATTTGGAAAGTCCAAAAAGAGAAAAATAAATATAATTAATTACCATTTGGCTGCACTGGCGTCTCACAGATACAAACACTACTTGCTACATTGCTACAATTACGAATCAGGGCAGAGGGCCCAAGTTGTGTCTCCTGTCTTGGAGATGAATCAATGGCTGCATCATAGTGAGTGGTAGAGGGGGAGGATGGATGGAAGGAAGACAAAGAGCATCCTTGGTTTTATCAATCATTCCAGGCAATATTGCCCATGCTGTTTAGCCTGATAGAGCGCTACCTGCCATGTGGGAGTAAACAAACTCTTGGTGTTTAAGAGAAAATGTTAAATGTGAAAGCCTCTTTTAATAGATCAGCCTTCACAACATGTTCTAAAAAACATTTATTCATAGAATTTCACTTGTAAAGATTTGAACGTGGAAATACATAAAAAGGTTTCAAGAGTTTTGCATTTTGCCTGCATTTTTAAGTATTAATTAATTTCTACAGCATAAAATACTAGTGAGGTGGGTTGTCCACTTTATTCATTTAAGATATTTTTGAAACACTGCCATCACCCCCCTCCTTGAAGCTATGGATTTGACGCACCTCTGTGACACCAATCTTCCCATGCATCACTTTGTTTTCTTCAAGGCAGTATTATTGGATTTGAAATGCACTTCTCCCTATCACATCTGTTGATGTGCTATGAAATATAGATTTTCTTGTCCTAATTACAAGATTGGTTATTACTACACATTTCACCTATTTACCCCAATGCACAGATTGCCATAATGCAACAGCTGTTTGAATAATAATAAGAAAAAGCCTGAGGAAAAAAGACATTCCAACAATCAAATAAAAGCTAACTTTTCAGTCAGCTCTCTATCAAAGTGCTTCAATCCTTATTGATTCAGACAGTGGTTAGCAATTTATTATGTCATCATTTCTTTTGCACCAAGCAATCAATGCATCTGTTACTCGGCCAGGATTTAAATAAACTTCCCTGGGTATAATTGAGCACACTCTCTAGTCCTTTTTAAAAAAATGGGAATTACCATCCCGGTCTGGCACTCCACCCAGTCAACATGTGTTTTTGGGACTTGGAGAAGGCTTACAACTGGGTCTCCGAGTCCTGTTGGGGGTACTGCAGGGATATGGGGTGTTCATCCGGTCCTAGTATAACCAAAGTTAGAGATGTCGGCTTCATCAGACTATGAGATTCAGCATGCAGTTGGGCGGTTTGAAGCCAAATTTCAGGCAGTCGGGACTCGAGTCAGTAGCTCCATGTCTGTTTCCCAGCCGGAAAATGGTGCATTGCTCCCTCCATGTTGTGAGTGAGCTGCTGCCCCAGGCAAAGGAGTTTACGTATCTCGGGGTCTTGTCCATGCGTGATGGTTAAATGGTGCGTGAGATAGACAGGCGGTTTGATGTGGAGTCAGCAGTGATGTGGGCATTGTACCGGACCGTTGTGGTGAAGAGGGAGATGAGCCAGAAGGCGAAGCTCTCGTTTTTTCAGTCCATCTACCTTTCAAACCTCACCGATGGTCATGAGATTTAGGCCGTAACTGAAAGATAGAGCATTCATTTTCCTTCATATGGTGGATGGGGGGCTGCTCGGTGGTGTAGTGGTTAGCACTGTCGCCTCACAGGAAGAGGGGTCTGGGTTCAATTCCCGGACGAGACGGGCCTTCTGTGTGGAGTTTGCATGTTCTCTCCCCGGGTCAGCGTGGCTTCCTCCCACAGTCCAAAGACATGCAGCTAAGGTTAATCAAAGACTCTAGATTACCCGTAGGTGTGGATGTGAGTGTGAGTGGTTGTTTGTCTCTATATGTCAGCCCTGTGACAGTCTGGCGACCTGTCCAGGATGTACCCTGCCTTCGCCCATTGACAGCTGGGACAGGCTCCAGCACCCCCGCGACCCTTAACTGGATAAAGCAGTTACGGAAGATGTATGTATGGTTCAGCCTTAGAGATAGGGTGAGGAGTTTAGACA
Organism: Anoplopoma fimbria; assembly: GCF_027596085.1. NCBI lineage: Eukaryota > Metazoa > Chordata > Actinopteri > Perciformes > Anoplopomatidae > Anoplopoma > Anoplopoma fimbria. The sequence goes on along the minus strand of NC_072451.1, from coordinate 7,032,044 downwards.
TCCGGAGGCAGCTTGGAGCCGCTGTTCCCAGCTGAGGTGGTTCGGGCATCTGATCAGGATGACTCCTGGGCGCCTCTTGTTAGAGATTTTCTAGGTAGGTCCAACTGATAAGGGCAGCCTGGAGATATATTTCCCATCTGGCCTGGAAATTCCCTTTTGTGCAAAACTGAGCTGTTTTCTTATCTACGCACTCCACCCTGATCCAAGTCATTGTTAAAATAACACCTTCTGAAGCACGGGTTAGTGGAGGTAAATGAAAAGCTGCTTAATTATAGATTGCAGCAGGTGACCCCTGTGAGAATCTTTCCCTTTTTTTAAATAAATGAAGGCTTTCCCCTGCAGCATCACATATTTAATAGATGTCTGAGGAGAAAGCAGAAGAGCCTCACCCTTTGTTGCTGTTTTCATGTCATGTTATGGTATTACATACCAGACTCCATTCCAAAGGACTGTACAGTTCGACATGACATACAGGATGTGAATATGGATGAAGAATTGAATGTAATTGAATGGCTGTCTCTGGCTTGTGTCACTCACAAACTAAAGATGCATTCCCAGATTCCCAGTAAAATTCAGTTGGTTCAGGCTGACACAAAAATGGTAGGTAACTGTACGGTAATCATGATGTAATGTTGTTTCTCAATTAGATTTGAGAAGATGTATCGTCACGGTAAATGTAGCAAATGAAAGATGAAATAAAACTTTGATCTTCGGCAAAAACAATCAAAGACCGTGAAACTGATTTTCCAATGAAATTAGACTGCACTCCCTTCAGCAAAAAGAAAATAAATATATAATCCTCCCCTTTTATTTGACCACACACAGTCACTTAGCTCAGTCTGATTTGTTCCTTGGTAACTACCCTTTATTTTGTCTACTTTATTGTAAATAGTTTTTTTTGCATTTCGCCTGCAAAACCACAACCAGCCTTTAATAGAAATTTGTTTATGTTGAAAAATTCAAACATTGTTGGAAACCACATTGGAAACTGCAGAAATAAAACCTTCTGTGATGAGCTTGTTACACTTCCTGAGGGATGCAGCTCAGAACTATATGTCCTTTTGCTGCATTCTGTTCACATAGCTTCTCTCCCCGACATGAGCCCGACATCTCTGGGGAGGCTGAAGCATGAAGGCAGAGAGTTTTTATTCTTGTGGTACCTACAATACATTCAAAACAGCTCAAAGCAGATGGCAGGGGATCACAATCCAATATACTGCATATCGGAGTCTAAATTGTATTTGGGCTTCCTTTCATGATATGTTAAAAGGAACTGATGAGTCCTAAACTGCTTTATAGCCAGAGATAGAGAAGGTACGATTGCTTCCCAGTCATCTTAGACAGCCAACTGTTTAAGCGAGGACAGTTTTTTCCAGCTTGAATTTTGTGCTGATGAATATTTGCATTCTGAAATGGAAATAAGTAACAAGAACTTCAGCTATAAGTCTTTGAGGGATAAAATACTTCACTAATACACCATCCGCACCCACAGATTAAATTGGTTCACTTCAGGGCTGGCACAATTTCTCATTTCTTGTTGTTTAATACCAACAATCGAAACATGGTGTTTGAGAGATATATTACAGATTTTTATATATTGCACTAAATTTACAACAGTCTGTGAAAAAGTGATTAAATGAAAAGTAAAATTTTCATGTACAGGGACACAATTGTCTTCTTCGTGTCGCTCATAACGACTTATTTTATGGAATGACATTACGCTACAAAAAGCAATAACGTTTAGGCAACAAAAAACACTTAATTAGGTTTAGGAAAACTTCATGGTTGGGTTTAAAATGGCTACTTAAAGTTAGGTTTCGGCCACAAAACCACAACAACACTTTGGGACACGCAGTGTTTAACACCATTTTCGTGGTTGAAAGTTTATTCACCTCCCCAACAGCAAACCATAAGTGGTCTTTGTCGATATTATAAATTACGTCACTAGCTCTGACCTTTTTAAAGTCTTTTGTGTCCGCCACAAAAAAAAAATCCTTATGGTCTATCCATTGGCATTTTGGATGCAAAAAAACCCCAAACAAAAAACATAAAAAAACAATACATGTCCATGTGAACAAAACCAATAGATTGCCTTTTGTGACTGGTTCACAACCTGCCATGATACTGGGCTGAAATATAGCCTACTGTATGATACATTTGATAGTGACATCCTGTCATTGCATCTGGCCAAAAATCAGGCCCTTAAATGGAAACCAGCTTCATCATAGTGATAACTAAAACATAGAATAGGAAAATTATGAAATGAGAGGAGCTAAGAAGCTTCTCAGGGAATTCCCTGCAGTCATGTAGCTTTTCAAAGAATATACATACCGTGGAGGAGTGGATAGAGGACCGTGGGGACAGGGTATTGAGCTGCGAGGTAAAGTCTTCCATACTCTCAGGATGGAAGAATACATATTGATTAGAGCCTCTTCCTGATTTGCGCATTGTACTGAACAGCAATCCAGAGAATGTTCCCTTAAATTGAACACTTGGAAAAGCAAACCTGCCTAATCCAAGGTCGAACAACCTCAACGCGGACAGATACAATAGCACTTAGCGGGGAAGATGTTAACTGAGCACAATGCGAATGACTCACATGCACATCGATTTGGATTACAAAGTTCTGGTGATAAAATAAAAACTCTGATCAGATGGCACTTCTATGTTTTTAACAGTTTATCCACTTGCTCAGTCTCTCAGATACTCAGAGGAGCTCCTACTAGAAATCCTTCTTTAAAACTTCCTCAGCACCCTGGCCTGCATGTCTGCAAGCAAAGGGAGAAATCTCCCGAATAATGATGTGGTCAAAGGTTTGGGGGAAGACAGAATTGCTTTGCCCATCATACGACAGCTCGTGGCAAAAGGATCACCTCTATTATCCGTGACTTAGATGGCGAAGACCTCAGCCTCATCCACTCAGTGTTTCATTAAAGGTGCGGCTGTAAATCCAGACAATGAATCAGAATGTGAATGCTACTCGTGGAGGTCTGTGGGATTGGGTCCCAGAGGTTTCGTATTTCTTTATTTATATATGTACTTGCGGGTCACACTTGGAATACAAATACCAATGATGGTGTCAGTCAGTCTAAACACAGATAACATTTTGACAGAGATCCGTTAACATAAATCAATTGTTGGAGGAAAACTGGTATCAGTTTAAATCATAGGCCGCCAATAACAGTGTGAATATTTTGTATATGAGGTTCACAAAGAATGCTTTACACATTTAAATGAATCTCCCTTGGTTCACTATTTTTTGTAAAAAAAAAAATTGTATACTACCATATTTGTGCCGGTTTAGCTGCCCATTAAAGGTGTCCTATGGAGTTTCCTTGTAAATAAAATTTTAAAAATGCATGTCCTTCCTCTAAAAGCATTTTGCAAAGCTAGATTCATCAGATAGCAAAAAAAAAAAATGAATGTCAATGTTGCTTAGCTGAATGTATTTTTTATTGCACTGTGGCCAGTACATACAATTAATGCATGTTTAAAAATAGTTGCAAAACTTAAATATTGATTCCTATAATTCTAGTTATTCTGCAGCAGTGTTTTAGGAAACAGATTGAGCTTTTACAAAACCACAAACCCGTGAAGGAACGAATCAACGCTAAGAGTTGTCTAATCCTCCTGGAAGCCGATGTTTGTCATTCACTCTTCACTGGTGATGCGTACAGACAACTGTGCAAATATTCCTCCAGAGTAAAACACAGCGTTTCCCAAAGACCTCTAACAAGGACAAAACATTATAGTGGAGCTCATCCAGCCCATTAAATACACTTCTTATATTTTCTAGCAAACCAGAGAAATCAGCTTCAGTTTATGGCATTTAGTTCATATCCTCTGATTTATTTCTGTCCCTGTGGTGCTCATATATCGCTACGATTACGGCTGCAGTGCTTTGGCTCACACCTGGGAACACCACATGGCCAAGGTCTCTGGGATGAAAATGTTGCACTTTAGAAAAGACCACATGATCTCGTCTCAAACTGAGTGAAGAGGAGCAGCAGATGTCTCAAGTCTCAAAAGGTTTAAACGAGAGCTCTGATAGCATGATGGTACAGCTTAATCTTCTTAGTTTCGCGTACCAAGAAGCAGAATGTGGCATCATTACAGCTCAACTGAACCCCGAACTTGGCTTTGCTACACGGCTGTGTTGGTGTTGAGATATCTCCTGCAACACATCCGTACGATTTCCAACATTGTATATTGAGACGGTATTCTGAAAAAGGTCTTATAGCAAAAAAAACATTTCCCACAGGTTAATCGGAGGCAGTGGGAGTGACATCCCATAAGGTACCCAGATTGCATCAGTCTAGCACGCTGTATTATGATGGAGCTTATGAAAGGAATCAGCCTCTGGGAAATAAAGTGGCTGCCAACAACATACTTCTTCATTTTCAGTGAGCGTTCATGCCGGCTCATGCAATTAGCCTCGCAGAATGGCACTTTTCTTATTATTTAGTTTAAGCATTTCTGCACACCACAGCATCCTCTCAAGCTTTGGAGGTTCTGCTTACTGGGTTACATAACTTTAGATAAGTAACGAAATATATTTTAAAGCCTTACGTGGCAGCGCACACCTCCTCTCTTCTTTATAAAGACAAACTGAAAAGTCTATGAAATAATACAAAATTGGTGTTTGCTATGAAATTAGAAAGCATCAAGCTTTCTGTAAATGAAAGCATAATTTGTGCTGCCAGCAATGCTTTTAAACTGGGTTTGAATAATAATTCCAAGAACAAAATTAACTTTGTTTTTCCTTCAGGGAAGAGCAATCTCTGTTTTCTTTTATTATTCATTTCCGTGTTCTGCTTCATTTGATGCTTCCTTGAGGTTACAGAAAGCATCAACAAAGCACAGTCGATTCTGGAACGACCAGAGGCCAGTTGCTCTTTTAGAGAGGGCCGGTTAAATTAACACCGGAACATGTGTGAAGAATTGAAGTCAGATAGGTCCTCTAAAAATAAGTCAGAGGCGGGACATGTAGCCTGGAGGTTTTCTTTTACAAGCAAATGTATTCCTATTTGAAGCACCTTTGAATGGTTAGTGGAATACACGCAAAACATCATCATGAGGTTCAAAAGACTTCTCTTCTTTTATATACACACTATATAAAATATGTTCATTAAAAACTCTTTTAGTTTAATTTTGGGTTTTGGGGCTATTTGAGACTAGTGGAAAGAAAACATCCCAAAAACACATTTATGTGTTTATTTTACTCCTTTGTCTATTTGCGTCTTTTATATTTATCCTTAATTTCATCAAAAGTTATGGTTATGCCTCATTAGCATATTTAAACATAACAATTTAGAAAACATGTAATGCAAAAACACAATTGTTTCTTGTTGATATAGTTGTTTCTTAGCCTTTTAATCTGTTTAGAATATTACAATACACATCTTTGAAGGACGTTTTCTCAAAATTATTTTTTTCTCATTCTCTGAGCCAGAAAACTCCACTTCAGTAGCATTTATACACACCAAACATCCCGGATTAATAGCTGTCTATATTTAGAATGTTTTCAGAGAGGGTTGGGTTCATAAATAATTTATAGAAAATGTATTTCCTAAAATGATGGCAAAAGTTATTTTTTTACGGCTGAAGCCAGGTTCAAAATATTTGAACCTGGCTTCATCCAATGTTCAGATTTCTGTTCTGGAAATGCAAATTGGCACAAATATGATATGATTTGCATATTTAAACATATATTTTCGGAAAAATTGTAATATAAATACAATATTTTCTTAATGTTAGTAATCAACTGGGGAAGTTTCATGGCAATATCTATGGTTCATTCTTTCAGCCTTGTCTCCCTTTTATATTTGAGAATTGTTTACTAACTAAATATTCAACTTTCTTTTCCAACCACTTCAACAGAGCAGTCGTGTACAAATGGTTTGTGCCACCTGTGCTGTATGTGAGGAGGAGTGGAAAGCTGTTCCAAGGCTTCTTTTCATTCAGTGCAAATATCAAAAAACATTGCTTTCACAAGAACACAGAATATGAATGACAGATTTCATGTCATGTTCTAAACACCATATTTTACTGTGCAAAGCCTCCTTATAAAACCAGATTGGAATATTTGGCATTATACAAAGTTATGCTCTAAGAACAGATGTGAGTATGTGCAGCATGCATCCTACAGCTGTTGTCAGAGATTGGAGCCTGATTGCAAATAGCAATCTGTATTGCCTGCACTAACAAGTCTGATAGCAGCGGTGTGAAAGGATTTATTCAGAAAATAATGAAACACTGACACACAAAATAACTTCATTAAGGTAGAATAGTTCTTGTAAGGTGAGCTGTATACTCTGTTATTACATTTTTGGAAAAACAAAGACTGCAGCTGGCACGTCTTTTCTCATTTTCACCCTAATAACTCACACTGCATAGTCTGAAGAGTCTCGGTAATACTACTAAATATAACTACTAAAAGTGTCATTCCAGATCAGCCACTTGAGCTCCACATTGAAAAAAACACTTGGATTAGACTCACAGTGGCAGAGAAATAAAACACATGCAAATACACACACAAACTGACTCACGAGGGCATGCATACACAGGCACAGACAAACAGCATCGACTGGCAAAAAAAGTCAAAGCTTGAACTGAACTTCGGAGCGTATTTCTTGGGGTGAAAACTGGAGGAAGCGGGCGAATATTCACTCTCCACCCACATAGACCTTATCCTTATAGCGGTGCTTGCTGTACCCACGGACAGTGTCCTTCTTCTTCATTCCCTTGAACATGTGTTTTTTCTTACATGTTTTATGTGCCCACTCTGTTTTATGAACTGAACAACCTCAAACTGGTTTTCTCTTCAACACAATTTTGTGTTTTTAGCGACTGTGACTCAAGACCACAAGAGTAGGCTACAATAACTTAAAAATACAATATACTGCAAATTCTTTCTCATACATTTCAGGTGAAAAAAATAAATAAAAAAAAAGATATATGTGGAAAGACAAGAATCATCTGCATTCAAAGTTGTGTTCTCACAATGGAGCCGGGTAAAAATTCAGTGTACAACAAAGTGACGTGAGATACAAAGGCAGCAGCAACAGTACAAAGCTGCATGTTTATCTGCTGTGAAACAGCATGGATTTTGCAGCGCCTCTGAGCTCGGCCCACCATAATGAGATGCTCCGGTGAAACAATGTTAAGATGATATGTTATTTTCCATTCACCCTTTATAATGCATGGACAGTGATAACACACTGCATTTGTCATGGCTCAGCATGGAAGCAGAGCTTGCAGTGCGACGTAGGCAGATATTATCAAAGACACCAGTGACAACATTTAATTTAGTATAGCATATTAATTGCACCACAGATGCCTGCATCACCCCCCCCAGAGAGGTCATTTACAGTCTTTTTAACCACTGCTGTATGAAGGCAGTGCCAAAAAGTTCACATAGTGGTCAAAGGTTTTTCTCCATGAGGCATGTGTTCAACTCGCCGCTCTAGTGTTTGGTTGCACAATGACTCAGAGGAGTGGGTCATGTCTGGCAGCAGGAGGGCATTGACAGACTGGACTCGACTGCTCTCATCTTCTGCCAAATGAGCTGGGAGTCAAATGGTAACTATGAGAGGGGGGGGGCTTATCACTTGTGTCACCTGAGCAGGGCTCAGTATGTGACTGCCGAGCCGCACTGTCAGACAGCTCCAAGCTTTCATTAAGTCACCTCGAGGCCTGCACCGCTGTGCATGAGGAGATTGATTCGGCAGCTGTCATTTCATTGAGTACATTAACTCACACCAAACCCTGCAGTCATGCCAAGCTTCTCCGGCTGACTCATGAGAACATTTCACCCTTCCATACTGTGGGGAGTCATGTTAAAGCTTTATCAAATCCTGTCAGTGTGCTGCATAATCCACGGCTGGTATTTTTCTTTTTTTTTTTTTTATATTTTTACACAATATCACTGTGACCTTTTTTTTGTGTTGACTGTAGCCAAAGGTATTGTTTTGTTGTGTCTCATTAGGTCTATTGTTTTGTGTATTCTTTAGAGGCTCCAAGGTGCATTTTGTGTTCCCTCCTACTGTTGCCTCTCTGCAGTGGATTTCTCCGAGCCATAATCCTTGCTCTGAGCCACTTCCTCCATGATCTGATATTCTTGTTCTTTAGAGTTAAGAGCCAGCTAACGGAGAAAATATGAGTCTCTCATTCTGCATAAAGGCTTACTTTGAGAAATTACAATAATTAGAATAAGGTCATCTGAACTAAAGGGTAAATGATTTCCTTCAAAGGGCTTTCAACATGCCAGAGGGAACAACAAAAAATGTCCTATTCAGTTCCAATGATTGAGTAAATCATTAGAACTGAATGGGACATTCTTTGTTGGGTTTGCACCCATTTCAGCAGTTTCAAAAGGAGCTGGTGAAAACCAATAATAATCACAAGTTACATCTCTGTCCACTGTACACCTGATTAGTCATTGTGAAACTGGCTTCTTATCTGCAGCCTGTATTTTCTTTGAGTCATCAAGCACCCTAAGGCTCAGAATCACCAGAGAAATCCCACATAAAAAACATCTTTTTTTAAAATCAGCACACAGCTCATGGTTAAATTGAGTTGTGTGGGATTAGACTAAAATACTGTTGGGTCTTGAAATACACGAACTCCCACATCTGAGGCTCATTGATGCAAGCTTTGGGTCCGTGCAACCCTGATGAAATGCCCCTCATCTGTGCTCCAAGTGAACACTGTGTTGTTCAAACAAAGGGTAGAGGTGACTAAAAGCATGAAAACACACTGTATGTATCATGTAATGTCATGTAGGCAGAAGATAAAAGTATCTTGACTATCCTTTGATCTAAAATGCACTTTTCAAGCAGGTCATTGTTATAATTCCCTATACGGTAATAAGACCAGAGTGCAATTAGGAGCTCAAAACTAGTATGTAATATAATGCAAAAAGTATGGATAAATCAGTACAAGACTCTATTTATAACCAAATTAAGTTAGCAGCAAAATACATGAGTGTATATAGTATTTGTGGTTCCAAGCACATATGTGGTTTGGATAATATGTTTTGAACTGCATTTTTTCCGGTTGAATTTTTGTTTGGCTAAAAATGTATATATGTAATTTAATGGACATATTTAAGGGTTAATATGAGAATATTATTGCTGAGGGTGGGAATTTTTCTCAACATGTATTGGTGTTTTATATCCGATCCAATATGAGAATATTATTGCTGAGGGTGGGAATTTTTCTCAACATGTATTGGTGTTTTATATCCGATCTAGTCCCCTAGAAATGACCTGTAATACTACATACCTGATTACATGGTGATGACAAATGTACAAACAAACTGAGGACCACCAGATTCTGTGGTTATTTATAGGCATAAAAAGCACTGTAGGTTTGGGGAAGATTGTGGTTTTGGTTAAATTTGAAGTCACTGCAGTCGTTAAACATAACCACACAAAAGTTTAATAATGCTAAGATAAGTACAAGCGGACATTGTACTTGAATATTGGACATTTTGGAAGGAAACAAATGATTTACGTTGTCAGTGAAGATGATGAGAAGTGATTTTACTCATGTCTGTATTAAGGCTTTGTTATTATTAAAACCACAGTCTGTCTCCCAGTTAACTTATTTGGTGGCTGTCATTGTTGCGTATTTAGCAGCTCTTCATTTCACCCTTTTTTGTTTTGTCTGCCATAAATATATAACTTTGTGATATCATGGGGTTGGTGTCTTTTCAGTCAAGAAGATAAGATGGTCCAAAGATGCAGCCCCCTCCCCCAATTATTTTTTGTCGCCAAGAGAGAAACTTCACTTTTTTATAGTCATATACAATCGTAAACAGCACAATGTAATGAAATCCGACCTCTGCATATAGCCCATCCGAAGCATTAGGAGCAGTGTGCTGCAGTAAAGCGCCCAGGGGTTTAGTGTATCACTCAAAGATGAGCTGGTGATCGAACTGCCGACCTTGAGGTTAAAGGATGACCCTTTGAATCCCCTGAGCCACAGCCACCCATGCTGCAACATGCTATGGCCTACTTCTCACCAACTGTCTTCATGTGAAGAATGAAAGAGGTTTAAAGAGTTCTGCTCAATATAACATAAATAAACTATAATCTCAGATAAATTGTGTGACAGCATAAGACAATATAGAAATATTCTTCCCACACAATAAATCATATTAAAACAGTCAGGATAAGAGCATTCCTTTCTCCTCCCACCACTGAATGCAGTGTACTTCAGATGAGGTACTGTGGGATAATTCATTAACTTGTTGTTGTTCTATTAATGGAGGTGTCAATTATAACATTGTTCATTATGAGGTCAAGTCAACATTCAGATGCTGGACTTAGCACTGATGTGTTACAGATATTTGAGTACGTGATCTGAAAGCACGGAGGGGTGAAATGAGATGAAGTGCTACAAGTGGAAGCTAAGAGAGAGCTTCAGATCGAAAGCCTCCGGGACGTGAAAAGGTCATGCCTCAAATGTAACAGGTAAACAGCCAAGTTATTAAACTATGAGTCACATGTCTACTCTAGACACTTGTCATTGGTCAGCTTTAACGTTTCAGAGCCTAAATTGTATGCACTGATATTTTACTGTTATATATCTGTATCTATATTTATCTATTAGTCATTTTAACGAATATACTGTATGAGCAAATGGGTGAAAAGGAAAAGTTGTTTTGACAGCTTTCTTTTAGTCCGTGGCGCTTTAATGGAGAAACTGACAGTCTTTCAAGTTCAAACAGCAAATGTCTGGCAATTTTAACAAGCGCTCAAAACATTTGATCCATTGAGTAATGTGTTGCATCCTGTATGACGAAAGGGTTTTTAGTTTTCATGTGACTCATACTGAAACTCTCAAATCAAACCGAGTTGCAGGGAGATGGTTTGGTGGGATCGCAGGCTGACAAACATCCGCCGTCTGAATCCGCGCTCAAGTGAACACAGCGGTGAATTGTTAGAGACGAGGGTCACTCAACCTAAACGTAAATTGCAGTTTTTTGGGGGAAAATGGTTAGTGTTGAGAGCTCTAAACTTCACGCTAATTTTCATTGTGGTTATAATTGTTTTCACATTTTGAAATTACAAATAGGCCTATTAAGTTAAAGGATAAAGCAATTTATCTATCGCTCATTTTTTTGAAAGCTAATGTCACTGAAGAGTGAAATCAGGCTCTGCTGACTCGATGTGTGGAGTCATACTATGTGAGGGCAGTCACACTGAATAATTCTTTTTTGTATTTCAGCATTCCTGACGGGTTGCATATAAAACAGGACGGATTCAAAGATAGTGTCCATCATAAAAGGGGACTGCCCTCACATAGACAAAAAAACTGTCTGTCATTTGTTCAAATGCTAAAATAACCTTTTATTTACATTTTCAGGACAACCAATGTTTTATGGTTGTGGAAATAATGTCTGTCCTGTCTCGGAAACAAAGGTGGAAACAGCTCGATGCTATTTTGAGGTCACAAAACCACATGAGGATGAGTGTGAGGTGTGTGGTTAGGTGTATTAGGGGTCTGACTCTGACACCAGAAACCATGGCTGAGGATCACGACGGAAACAAGTTCTCCTTTAACTATTTTGTGTTAGCCTCTGCATTTTTCAATAAATATGTAAAATATATATTTATATATATTTATATATGAATCAGCCATAGTCAATATTGAGTCTTTTGACAATAGCCAACCCTTAACTAAACCATTACCAAAGAATTAAGGGCTTGAGTCATTTTAAAACTCAGTGATGAAGACCTTCAGTAGTTTGTTGTCAAGGTAAAGTATGAGGGGCTTGTTCAATCAAAGCCACACTTTTTGTCTGACGTCGGATTTTACATCTCAATGTCATATGTCACATCAATGTCAGCTCTCCAGCCTTTAGCTTTAGAAAACAGTAGTGCATACAAGAAGGTCGGTATTAGAGGATTCTGACTTTCAAAGCTTTTTGCCCTTTCTGCACATGGAAACTGTGGTTAGGACTGGACTGGTTATGACAAATATCCTCATGCTGGTTAAGTTAAGGCAACTAAGAAGGCTTTGAACACCTTTTTTTTCAGGACTGTGTGGGTGTAAAGACCAGCTGAGGGACATCTTCCTGAACCTCCTGTTAGCTTGGTTGAACCTGTCAGGGCGGGACAAATTACACCACCTCCATTCTCATTGGTAGATGGAGAATGAATTCCCATCAAAGCTCCAGCTCTCATTCAACCTGAGCAGAGGTCTAATCAGCCAGAATAACTGAAAACACCTGTGTGGGGGTTCAGCACCTTTAGGTAAATATTGTGCCAAGCTTGATGCATTACTTTAATAACAGGTTTATGATGGGATACGAATGCTGGTCTCAAGCATTAAATGCATCTGCTACACCTCCATCTACCACCCTGGCATCCACTCCCCTATCACCTGCTTCTCCAGATAAATGGTACACTAAGTTAAATTAACACATCACCACAGGAGACATTTGTGCTTTAATCTTCCTGGATAAATGGTACCCTGTTATTATTGCAGGTTTTGAGTGTTTGCAAGTGTGTATGTTTTTGTGCATGTGTGTGTGTTTGTGATAGCATAACGTGTAATCCTTTAATCTCTGTCCACAGTGTGGAAACATTGGTCAAAATGAATATGGTGAAAGACGTTTTCTCTATAACTCACATATGACACAGAGATTAGGCATTGCGAATGTGTTTGAGAGAGAGAGAGCTTTATGTCTGGCAAAATGGTTTGCAAAAGCACAGCTTGTCCTTGAGGTCATGTCAAATTGCCATACCTTTGGTTATTGCTGTAATAAAATTGTGAGGTGCGGATTTGTCCAATATAGTCCTGGGGATTCTTGTTTGCTGTAGATTTCTCGAAGAATTAACTTTTTTTAATACAGTCCTTCTGATTTATAACCCGCAGAAATCCCATAAACCTTATTGACTAAATATCTTCACAGACATTTTGGAGGTTTAAGATACATAATGAAAAATAAGGAATTTTAGAGGTTGGCTATACCTTTATGCTGGATGTTATCAACCAATTTCTTTATAAACTGTTGCCTTGACGATAACTGATGATGAAGCTTACAATCACATTTATTGCACTTTTTCAAATGAAATGGCTTACGTGGTTCCTTTTTTTTTGTACTTTGCACATGAGCTGTTAAATTACTTTTTTCATACATTTAGTACACATTCAGGCTTTAATCATCCACATGCCTGGGCTACATGTATATTCTATAGGCTATCTATCACTGTTCTATATATATAATAATAATAATAAAAATTCCAGGAGAGGTGGGTAACAGGTGTATGGGACATGTCAGGGTGATAAAGCCCTCATTGTCCGTTAGTCCGGTCTCGGCTCATCTTTCGCCTGGTTGCTGCAGCACATGGATGGTTGATGAAAAAGAAGGGATTTTAGAGGTTGGCTATACCTTTATGCTGGATGTTATCAACCAATTTCTTTATAAACTGTTGCCTTGACGATAACTGATGATGAAGATTACAATCACATTTATTGCACTTTTTATTTATTTATTGCAAATTCAATGGCCTATGTGGTTCTTTCTTTTTTGTACTTTGCACATGAGCTGATAAATTACTTTTTTCATACATTTAGTACACATTCAGGCTTTAGTCATCCACATGCCTGGGCTACATATTATTTTTTATTATTATTATTATTATTATTATTATTATTATTATTATTATTATTATTATTATTATTATTATTATTCTATAGGCTATCTATCACTGTTCTATTTCAAAGCTCTCTCCCATACATTTTTTTTTATATATAACAATAAAAAAAAAATCCAGGACAGGTGGGTAACAGGTGTATGGGATATGTCAGGGTGACAAAGCCCTAATGGTCCGTTGGTCCGGTCCTCGGCTCTCTTTCACCTGGTTGCTGCAGCACTTGGATGATGGAGCAATTGAGCGGCTCTGATTGGCCAGGCACACGGCTCCCAGCGGGGCACTGGGCTCCCTGCTTGTCATTACTGTTGCTCCGATTCACAAGCCCGTGAACACCGCTGGGCTCAGTGCGGGGATTCATCTCAGGACATTCTCAAAGCAGAGGCTCGCACCATGGATGCTACAATCTACCAGATCATATTTGGAGAGCTCGGGGACCTAAATTGTAGTTTGATGGACGCGCTCCAGGACACTTTTTTGGAAAACGCCTCATTGTCATTGCTCAGCTCTGATGGTAAGATGGATTTTCCTTTTTTTTTTTTTTTTTTTTTTTTTTTTTGTTGTCTTGTACAATATTGAGTGATGCTGCGTCTCGGAGAACGGAAACTATAAGCATCCAGTTTTGTTCTATTATTATTTTTTTCCCCCTCCCTTAAGGTTTTTATTGCAATGCCACAACCGATGAGATTGGAACATGCTGGCCGCGGAGCAGCACCGGCAGGATTGTAGAGATACCCTGCCCTGAGTACATCAACGGGGTGAAGTACAACACAACCAGTAAGAATTATGGAATCATGGAAAAAAAGTTATTTTCTGCATTGATTTGGATGAAATGACATTGCACGAACGAGACTTTTTCTTTTTTTGTTGTTGTAATAGGCACAATGAAGCCAAATGTGCAGGCTGTAAAAGTAAAAGTGAAACATGATTATTATTATATATTATTATATATAATGATATAATGATTATGAAAATGCAAAGCTAAGTATAAGCAAACACTGCAATGTGTTTGCACATCTCGTGTTAAATCGTTCTGTGGTATCCCCCCCCCCCCTGTGCTCTGAAGTAGAGCAGTGGTGTCAGTGCATCTCAGTGATCATTATTACACTTGTGTCACTGGAAGAAAAAGCATGTGTGCTGTTCACACAAATCACATCATTGGAACGTGATATGATTATAATACTTCTTACTCCAGTTTGAATCTTCCATCAGATGTTGTAACAAACCAAACTTGGACAATGTTAAGATATTTGTGATGTAGTTACAGAGGAGTTTTATAGAGAAGAGAAAAAAAATCTATCTATCTATCTATCTATCTATCTATCTATCTATCTATCTATCTATCTATCTATCTATCTATCTATCTATCTTATTATATAATAATGATTAATTATATAAATGCCAACATGTCGGTTTTTAAATTCAAGCCATATTTCAGTGAACTGTTTTTTTCTTCTGTTCAGCCTCTCAGAGTGTAGCTGTATAATCCATCACAAGCAGCTATGGTTAACAGCTTCCTTAGACCAGAATGGGTTGCAGTCTGCTATTCTGTAACAAACAGAATTATCCGCCAGCCAGCACCATTTTTTTTTTTGGCCACCGATTCTGGTACAGACTTGAGTTCACAATGTCTCTGACAATCACATATGTTTTGCTGAGTCCAGCCCATTAACATTTCAAATGGCTGAATTTATGGCATTACAACTTCCCCATTACCACACCTGTCATCACAGAGCCAATCAGTGTATTGGTTGTGAATGTAGCCTGATGGAGAACTGACTGGTGTGGTTTGAAGCTGGTTTTGAACCAGTTGCAGCTCAAGTCACTGCTGCTATCTGTAGTTCAACAATAATGACATTTTTTATAACGTGCTGGGTTCTATCAACAATAAGATGAAGGGATGATTTATATCTGCTGGCTTGAAAGTCTGAGCAATTCCAAACCCATTCTGTCTCAGACAACAGTTTTACAAAGTGCTGAGAGCAGCATATCACAACTCAACAATGTCACATTATATAACTGGTGAACTGATTAATCACAAGAATGATGAAGTTGCTGACACATTCAGAAAAGTAAATTACAGTGTTTTTAATTCCAGAAAACAACATCAGAAAATATCTTTTGAGCGTAAGGGGTTCAGAGTGACAGTGTGAGAGTGTGGGACGCTGGACTTTCCATTTAACACAGCTGTTATCTCTGTAATAGACTCACACACACACACACACACACACACACACACACACACACACACACACACACACACACACACACACACACACACACACACACACACACACACACACACGCACTGCAGCCTGCCTTTGTACCTCTTACTGCATTGATTCACCGATTAGATCAGATATTTTAGTGAGATTGCAGTGATCGAATGTTTTTTGTAAAATTCATCCTCCATTCAAATATACCTGCCAAATGCACTGGAGTTTAATGGCAGTTATTTTTGTTTGCTGGAGGTGATGAGTTAATTACACTACTGTTGTTTCCTCCTGCTGTTTTAACAGGTTTGACAAATCCAATAGGATATAATGAGTACAGGAATCAAAGAGAAACTTTTCAGGAAAATGAAGCCACATTGTTGAACACATGGGGTGGAATGACACAGGAGACTAATGTTTTTTTTCCCTTTTGTAGACCCGATAGGTAAGGTAATTATTATTGAAAGTGTCCACTTACTTTTACAGCAGATTGGACTGGGAACAAATCCAGGCAATTAGAGAGGAGTTGTAACCTTATGCACGTACTGCTGCCCTGCACACATCCCTGCCTGCCATTATGAATCCAAATGTATTGTATTCAGGGTCACATTTCCTCACCACATACTAAAGAGCTTTTACCTTTTAAACGCTTTTTCCCACATAACTTTTTCCTTTCAAGAATCAATCCTTTTTGCGTCACTCAATCCGAGGAAATGTTAGCCAGCTAACAGTGGCAAAAGAAGTTTCTCTCTACCTGATTATTTGTCGTGATTGGCGTGGTGATATGCAAACGTAACTAGTCATTGAAATGATGCTTTTGTTTATGTATGTATTTGAATCACTGAGCACATATAATTATAAAAATCACTAGCTTTGGAAGTTACCCCAAAAAATAAATATTTTAAATTTAATCAAATTATTTGTCAGTACCGCTGTGGCCCACTAGAGGCGCACCAGTGGGCCCATTGGTTGTAAAATAGCTGCATTAGCGCTCTTAGTGTCACTGCACTTTACACTATGACTAATACACAAAAGGTTTCAGGCAGATAACAAAGGAGAAAAATAATATGATGGGAGTTTATGGTTTGACCACTTTGCAGTCATATATCTGAAATTATTTTACAGCTCGTTTCACACACTGACTGCAGTGTCTTGGGACTTTTTAAGATGTCCAACTGTAGCTGATGTTAATAGACTTCTGCATCATATAATTGAGTATCAGAGCCAATGAGGCAGACTTGAATAGTTTAGCTGCCTGTGATCAATTGTCATATATGACAAGACACAGGGATTTGAAGAGGCTGATGAGAATTCGCTGTATGGAGCTCCTTAACAAGCTTTTGATCATGTGAGAGAACATTAGAGTCTCTATAGATCACGGCAGTGATGCATACGAGCATGGAGTACATGGAGGGAGGTTGATGGGACTGTAGCGTGATTTGTTCAAACGAAGCCTGGTTAACCTTAGCATGAACTTATTTCATGTATCAAAAACAGGCTTAGTTGTGTGAGGTCTATAGCACTTACAGTAGTTGTTGAGGTAGGTTCAGAGAGGAGGTGGAGTTTATGTTTGACATTATTCACTAATGCACCATGAGATCCTGTTGATCTTGTGTCATGTTGTGTGGATGCTCTGTGAAACTCAGTAGGCTGCCAGTAAATCTCCACATAGACACCACCAAGAAAAACTACTAGTGCAACGTATTCCCTATTCTTAGTCGCTCAAATGTAAGTTAAATAGAGGTGTTTTTCTGAGTTATGGACAAAACAAGATGGACAAATATGAAGTAGATTTAAATGATTGCCCCCAAAGAATTAACTGTCGACGTTAAATTTTAAGCATATACATTGTGTTAACTTAACTGTATTAGGGTGAGTGTATTAGTGGAACAGTAGTGAAGCCTTTACAAAACTCTTTATTACATAATTCATACTTAAGTCACGGGTTGCTGCATGTTTTACATTTAAAGGGACATGGGTCCTGAGACAATGGAGGAGAGTTTTCTTCATGCTGCTGGGTCACATTGGCATCAGATGAATAAAAATTTAAAATCACTAAATAGGTCAGACTAAGAATAGAAGTAGGCCCGAACATGACGCGGGGAAAGTGTTAATTAGAACGGTGCAGTTACACAGAGAGTCTGAAATAGGTAAAAAAAGCACGCCGTTTTGCAAGCTGAAGCCGAACTGGATGCATGATGGCTCACTTTGGTCACACACAGTATCTGACCTATGGGACTAACAATAGATTCTCTTCCATTTGCCTCCCTTGGATGTCTCAGAGCAAAACATTTAATGCTACAGGCCTGCATTTTTGAATAGCATGACCCAGGAGGGGCTTCTGTTATATCTCAAGACAAGCCCCTGTGCTTCGTACTCCCAGTTGGTGAACACTGGAGAATATAAATGCTATCTTTGGTTTAACCTCGTATGTTTACTGTAGGACTTTAAAGGGAATGGATGAGTAAAAACAAAATTGTAGCTTTACATAAATCTGACATTGCCTGTTTAGGTGAGGGGCGCTGTAAATTCCTTTCCATTTCTTTGAGCATATATAAATATTAATATTTGCGCTGAGTGGCTTAAGAGGTTTATGCATTTTTAAACCTTGCTGTGTTTCCTTTTTTTTTTTTGGTGCATTTATTTAGGTCTTTGGTTTACAGGAAATCACCACAGTTGAGGCAGAGCTTTGTTAGATGTGATTTAAGGTCATTCATTGTCACTGCTGGGTTACCTTGTGATGTGTTTTCTGTCAACGTGTCAGTTTTTTAAAATTCAAGCCGCATTTCGGTGACCTATGTATTCTCTGTTCAGCCTCTCAGAGTGTAACCGTAATCATTGAATGAATCACGCTTCTTCTAAACTCACCTCATCGCTGTTTGTTCATTGTTTCTGATCCCGTCAGCACACAGTGTCCCTTTAGTCAACACAGATCAAAGTCAGAATCGCTGCTTCTACAATAGAACTTTATTGATTCTCTTATCTGGATTAATAAAGTCTGAGATGCATCAGCTCCTTGGTGTATATGGGGATCAGAGAGAAAAGCGGAGCTGCTGCTGTTGTTGGTACAGCTTGATGCTATATTTTATTTTTTATTAAATGCGATTGTGTGCAACATTACCTCGTCTTCACAGGCAAGCATGAACCTAAAGTAGAGCGGTGAATATCTCATCATCAAAAATGAACATGGCATGCTTTCTCAAAGTTCACGGTGCGTCTCTGTTGTTTTTCGTCACGTCAAAACATACAACTGTAGTTGCAATCATGAGATGCTTTTTTGAAAGAATAATTCTCTTATTACATTTTTTCAAGAACCACTTAGACACTGTAGGACTACCCTGTGGGCACAAACCTTTTAAAATTGTTGCGAGGCGTGGTTACCCAAGTAGTGTGAAAGAAATCGAATACTCTTGTGTACCGTCAGCATAAGTTCAAGTTTAATGACAGTCGGAATTTGTCCCCATAATTCCCTTGTGGAGAAATAAAGCCATACAAAACACTTGCATGTAAAAATGTAACACTTGATTTATCAGTTTCAAATTTCCAAACCACAGAACATCTAATGTCAGACACTCAACCTACTGATGCAACTGATGTGCATCTCCTCATGCAGAGAATCACTCACTTCTTCCCAGTGGTGCTTTAAAGCACCTCTCCTGCGGTGGATGTACCCTCCTGAAAGCTTTGATCCACTACTCCACAGAGAGACTTGGTAAGCGGGTAGTCATTCAGTGAATTCATCACCCAGCATGTGTGTGTAGCAAACATTTCACTAGCCATTGCACAGCAAGTGCCAAAGGGGGTAATCAGCATCTGTCCCCCCCCAACCCCCACTACACACACACCACTGGCTCAGCATTCACATAGACACGACAGCAATGTTTCCCAAAATAAAAAATACATTGGGTCACAATGTATTTTATTGCTCATTAGGTCTTATTTTGATAGCCTCTCAAAATGTCACTGAAATACCAACCCTGTGTTCTGTGTTTTCATTAGCCCTGTTTCACATATTTTTATGTGCATTTTGAGGTATTCCATTAGAATGATTCACATAAAACTAATTGGTATAAACACAGGTAATTTGTAGCATCTGTTTTAATTGTTGTTGTCGATTTTATAGTTGAAGTAAAAGTTGATTCTTGGTTTGAATATCATGTTCTTGGTTTAAATTTTGAGAAGTGCACTTGACTTGAAGCATGAGACTGATTCTTTCAATAATCAAACAAAAGTGTTTTATTTGCCTAAACATGCATCACTGCAACCTCCTCCTCATGGACTTTGTGCAGTATAAGGGTATAAGTCATAATTCTTGTATTTGAACAATGTTTCCCCAAAAACTGTTGAATTACACATTTTTGACACTAAAAAAACGTTGCAGCTCCTTATTGTTGTAATAAAAGTCCACACTACAGATACAATTGAATTGCTTGATTTTAAGGATAAAGGTCAGACAGAATAGTTTTTTGTAGTTATTGCAGTGACCTGCTATGAATGACTTGGATGAAGTGCTTATAAAATGTGACAGCATACGCCTGCTCTATAGCTGTGTAATGTGGTGGCATAATATGCTCTCATTATCCAAACACGCTTAACTCCATGTTTGGTTTGTCAGTTTCCCTTTAGGGCCACTGACTTGTAGCTCACATCCGTTTGCTCATTTTCTCTCACCGACTGATTTTAGTACAGCTGCGAGGTTTGACAGAAAACACGAACATTTGAATCCATAACCTACGATTGTAGTTATTACTAATGTGTCTGGAGGGCATGGAAGGAAACAGGAAAGCTTGAGAGACACAGCTGTAAGTAGAAGTTACAGAGCAACTCTTCCTCGGGCTCCTTTGTCCTGTCTGCTTCAATGGTCATCACTCTTTAAGAGAGAGTCAGCGTTCCCTGCTTAACAAGAGGAGATAGACTGACACTTACCCCGGCTCTCTTCCGTTGCAGTTCTTCACAGTGTGACACTTACAAGACATGTGCATTGGAGTTACAGTACCAGTCACACTTTTATCCAAACATCTTGTTGTTCAACCATTCAAATGCTCAAACTTGATGTTAAAATGATCAAATCGGATGTTGAAGGGTCTAAATTCATCAGTCAATAAATAGAACATTGCTCTCCATCTATTTTGCTAATTGATTAACTGCCATTTTTAGAATTTCTTGCTAACAGACCGTGGACTGTATACAAAAAATGTATGTAGTCAACGTAACGTCACCCATCAGTTTGTGGACTGCCAGTTTGAAGTCTCAAGTTCAACATTTTTGCCACCATGATCTTGGTTTTTGTATCATCTTAATTTTCAGGCAACCACAAATCATACAAATGACTTTTTCATGATTTGAAAACACAATGTGAAAGAGCAGACCATGCTGTGATAGCGACCTTTCAAACACAAGCTTGCCCTGAAGCATGCCTTTATTTTTCTCTAAATGGGACAACATTTATAAAATGAACATGATGCTGCATTGTAAAAGACTTCCTTAAATCGAGATCATAAATTCATGTTTACAACGTCAACTTTGGTAGCCAATCAAGTGAGAAGTAGGGTCATTATCTAATAGACCCAAATACAATCGAACATCTTTTTAAAAGTTGAGTCGCCCCCTGATGGCTATTAGAAATAATGCAAGTTTAAGGCACTTTCGCGTGGGGTTAACTTTCCAGAGCCAGAGGTTGCCGCCTTGTCAAGACAGAAATATCCCAGCAACTATTGAATGGATTGCCCTTGACAATGGTATAGATATCCATGGTGCCTAGAGTTTGGTGTTCCTAAGAATTTCCCTGTATCGTTAACATACAAAATCTACTTGATGGATTGGCAAAAAACTTTCTACACACATTCATGATCTCCAGAAGATGTATCCTTCTGACTTTGGTAATCCCCTGACTAATCCACCACAAAGTTCTCATTTGTGGTTTTAATTGAATGTCTAATCAATTATTGGATGGATTGCCAATGTCATGAAATTTGATAATGAGATGAGTTCTCAAATGTGATTATTTGCTGGTTTCCTCAGTCTTCTGATCTTTAACCGAATACCTTTTTGAAACCAATATCACATGTAAATGCAAAACATGTGTTTATAAGAATTAAGGATATAACAATTAGAGATGCAGCAATCCAACTTTTTCTAGTTGTCCAAATACTGATACTTGGGCTTTAGGTATTGGCTGTATGTGTAATAAGCCTCACTGTGTGGAAGAGACTAGAATCATTCATTTACTTGTAAAGCAACCTCAGGCTTGGCTTAAACATTGCTTTCCTAACTTTGTGAAAAAAAACCCTGAAAAAAACCCTAGATATTAATGCTATAAATTGTTTTGTATTACTATAGTGGTATGTGATACCAGATCGGCCTCTTTTATTCAGTATCCAACCGATATTATTTACAGTATTGGTGCATCTCTAAGGACAATAGAGTAGACTTTTGCTTATGTAACTTTAAAACTTTGGACCCAAGAAATAAAGAGCTCTACATAATTCTAAATAACAATCCTCACCTTGAAATGTGCATCATGGGTCTGACATGTATCCCTGCTGGGTTCATAAATATAATTCTAAGCAACGACCTTCACAATTATTTTCGTATGTAAACAAAACAATCTTCACTTAGAGAAATAATAACAGTTGTGTGCTGTACGGACTCTCTCCCTCTTCCTTTCCCTCTCGGCACGAATGTGTCTTACTCTGAAACCCAAACAAAACCTGCCCCCATCTTTTGAATTTAAATGAGAAAAGCTGCTTTCTTTTCACTTCTAATCCTCCTCTTCTAGGGAAATAATCACTCTATTAGACATCTGACTAATACTGATCAAATTCTGAAAGAATATTTAATTCCAGGTTCATTATTGTTTTACCAGAGGGGGTATTTGGATTCACTGTTTGTCTAATGACTTTACAACCTCAGGTCAGAAGCAAGTAATACAATACAACCTATGTCATGTATGTCCATTACACTCCATCTCATTAGTTCATCTATAAAATTCACTGAACCATCTCAAGTGTAATGAGAATGCCAATCATACTTGTTGTCTCACTCGGTTCAGAGGGGGAATAAACATTCAGGTCCATCTTTACAAATTAATTGTTAAGAGAAATATAATATCGTCTGATGATATAAGGGTGTTCAAATTTGACCTCCCTAAAATGAACAAGCTATTCATTCTAAGGTGGCTTAAATTTTCTTTCTTTTTTTTTAAAACAAGATTGCATTTGTATTTTGCCTCAGGAAATCACCTCTGCAACACAGTGGAGCGGCAGAGTTCCCTAATTGGGTCGCCAAGTCACAGAAACAGCAATTTTTTCCCCCCCGAGTCCTTCAGAAAATATGAAATATCACAACAATCATGACAATCTGTGACAACCCAGAAGGCCAAAAGAAGTGTTTGTGCTGCAGTTGTTTTATCGATCACTTAATCAAGAAGGTGTTTTTAAAAGGACAAGAGCTCCAAGCAATCCCTACTGAGTGCTCAGTTTGAAGATTACATTTAAACCCCTTTGATGGGAATAAAAATGTCAAAAATCCCCTGATCATGTTTTCCATCCTTTCGGAGTAAAGGCTGCACTCCCACTGGATTCTACTTACAAATAAAATAATTTGCTGAGGGGCATTAACCAAAGGAGCAAATTTATCATTTTCTTCTCGAGAACTGCCACTTCTATGCAGGGAATTGCATGCTTTGAAATATATCTGTTGAGCTTTTTTCACTTTGACTCTGCACTGATTGTGCTTAGTACTTATTTTTAATGCGTTTTCCTACAGAAGCCAGCCAAACGTGTCAGTTTTTGCTGGTTGCATGCATAGGGTCTTAAACCAGGCCGAACAGCCTTTACAAAAGAGGGAGATGCACACAATCGGGCAATTAGCAAATTATGAATCAACTCAAAGGCAAAATACAATGGATTATCACAAGTAAATAGCCGACATACTTAGCTCAGGAGAACAACACTTCAGTACAGCAATCAAGAGGTACTGACATGCAGAGTTTTTTTGAGACTAATCTTTTACTTCACCACTGATGCATGCAATCCCTGGTTTGTAATGGAACTGTCAGTTATTAACATATTCAATGCTTGGTTGTTTTTTTTAGTATTCAGCTCCATTGCCAAAGATATTTGGATGACATTATAATCCCTTATCTGGGGAGTAAAAATTGTATTTCCCTTGGGTTCAATTTTGGAGGGATTTTTGGGTTGTCACAAAACCGTTTCCATTTTAAAATACAGAGATTAACAACATGAAGACAGGCTTTTGCAGGTTCTTTTTGTCATAAAATCTTCTTTTCAAGACACTCGAAACAGAAAGAGAATGATGATATATAAGAACGTGTTTGATTAAACTGTTTCTACATGTTGTCCGCTGGCTTCTCTTTGTGGCTGCTCGGGCAGTTTTTCTTTCTCCTTGATCATCAATTCTAGACCTACATCCTGGAATTTCACATTAGGGTAAAAGATTTAAAGCTAATTGATCCCTCTGTGCCTTGGCCTTTTTAACACAGTGTATGAATGCTAATGAAAGGAGGTGTTTAAGGCCAAAGCAGCATGACTTTCCATGATGCAGATGGGAAACTAAAGAGCGAAAGTCAGGGCCCATTGTGTGCTAAATGACAAAAGGAGCTTGACGGGTTGTTGTCAATAGCTGTCTCTTTGTATTTCATAGACACTTTTAGCACTTTTAACTATTTACATCCAGATTTTTATACAACCTCCTTAAAAAATGATCGCCCAGTTAGCTGTTATTGCTTTTTTTGATACTTTTTTGAAAAATCAACTCAATCAATGATCAAATGTTTTCTCATTTACATTTTATAAATTGATTTATTTCCCTCCTTGATGGACGTACGAGAGATTTGCATTAGTCACTGGGAGAAATCAGCCAAAAGCAGTGGATTGAACTTCCCTGCTGAACCAGCTAAACACAAGAGAAACCTCAAGAGAAACTGCATGACATAAAGGACATCTCTCATGAGTGTGGGGTTTAGGTTTCTTTTTGCCAATTTGCTGCAAATTTGTCAAGAGAGATACCCCTGCTTTAAGCAACTGTGCTGTATGTCGCTGTAACGGGTGGTAGCAGCTGGTTGGAGCAGTCAAGCAGCCAAAGCTCACTAACCCCATGCGTCTTCTTTTCATGGGCTCAGTGGAGGTTGTCCTGAGTTTGTGTGGTTTGTTGGTCCCTGCGGGTGCTCCGGGACCCAGTCACCCTGAGAAATGTCCCCTTTAGACCTGGTGCAGCATTTCTAGAGCCACATCTCCAACTGCCAACTCAATTGTCATCTGTTGGAGGCAGAGAATATGACACAGAGGTGTACGGTCACAGAGAAAAGAATAAAGCAACAGTGGGCTTTCTGCTCTGGCAGGTTCCTTGCATTGTCACCAACTAAAATTTGAACTTTACTTATGTTCCCAAGATCTATTTTAAGCTACAAGAAGCACCTGCAGTAGAAGTCTGATTTTGTCCTCAGATATATGTATATTTCTGCACAAGCAACAGATGTGCATGACGCAAGAAAAAGCTCAAACGTCTTTTCGTCCTCCCCTTGGGCAGTTACATTTATAGTAGTCTGTGTCAAAATTTCACAGAGGGAAAATATGACAAAACAAAGATATTCAGCAGAGTCTGTCAGATAATTATTTGATTTCTAAACCCTCTTAACACTCACTTCATGTGCAGTTTAATGCAAAAGCTTGATTTTCCTGGAGCAATGCAGAGGAAATAATAAGTTGCACAAATATTCCCTGAAAACAAACAGATTTTTTATTAGTCAGGGCAGGCTACGAGTTAACAAGTTATTTCCCATTAGCGTATTTAAGACATGAAGTGCTTATTACTGCTAGAAAACAGCAGTCAAATGCACCTGAAAACATAAAAGCTCTGAACAGAGTCTAAATACTTTTTTATGCATGTGTGACTAGGCTTTCATTACCTCCTAAAGATAAACCCCCCAGAGATGTACTTCAGGTAATGCAATCATTTTTGGACCATGGACTGATAATGCCAGAGAGCCAGGGACTTGTTTTAAAACAGGATCAGCACCTCTGACAAAATGTATAACAAAGTAAATGTGACAAGAGCAGGACAGTTTTATTTTTCTGTGTAAAGTGGTTTAGATGCCAAGCTCTGTTTGATCAAAGCTGGGTCAATCAAGGGCTTGGGAACAGTTGCGTTTTTAATATTGTGAATGATGTTGGCATGTTTGTGCTGACAGGTTAGAAACACTGGAGACTAACATTTTATGATCTGAACCGCAGGTCGTCTGGGTCACAAATATGTGCTATTTATAGTCTGGAGAAGAGTTTGAGTTTTCCAATATACTGCTCACAGGGAGCTTTTATATGTGCTTTACTTACTTATTAATCTGTCACAAGGGCATTCTGTAATGTGTTTTGAGCAAACATATCACTTGGGGCATTCCTTTTCTAGCTAGACTATAAAACAGAAATATGTGAGGAAAAGAAAAATATATATTTATATATTTGCCCTTTGAAAAAGGACACTTGCATCTAAGACAAAAAGGGCAGGGGAGGTCGCTGAGACGCACAAAGTAAAAAAACAAGAGACTTGGAGATGAGATGTAAGCCCCAGAGTGAATCACTGACAATGTAAAAGAAATCATGACCCAAAAACTAAAACAGACAATTATTAAAAATGCATTGCTTAAGTGGTGCCCTGTAAAAAAAACTACACAGCTCACACAGTCATAGAGATTAGCTTCGTTGTGAAAATGCTTTCCATTCCTGTCTCTCACCATAAAATAAATGAAGATGTACTGTTTAGTGAGAGCAGGTAACTGTATGAAGTTATTGAAAACCTAATTGATGGAAGATAATTAAACAGAATGATCAGGGATGCTCTTAAAGAGCGAATGCATCCGCTCGCCATTAAGAGCTCCTAATACGGCTCTCTGAGGAGACTGAACGCACTTTAAAGCCGTGCTCTATTCAGAATACATAAATTAAAAAGCATGAATGTAAGTGGTTTAAACTTGAAATGATTTAGAGTGAAAACAGAGCTTTAAAAAATGCTCCGGAGAACTCCAACGAAAGACTGATTGAATACTGTTTATTCCCTCACCATGCTGTATATCAAAAATACAAAATGAGTGTTTGCAACCTCTTCACTCCGTCAAGTCCTCTCTTAAACCCTCTGACGTTGGTGTAGGTGACACAGCAGCTTTGCTCCATTTCCTGCAGATTAAATGAAATATCAAACTGCTGCCAGATTCCCATGGAGTTAAGGTAAAGCCCAGTTTACTCTGTCTCCGGCTCGCAGAATTAAATTTCAAGTGGCTTGAAGGAAAGCTGCTGTTACTGACTCAGGTGTGTGGCTCACATGAGATGTTTTCATCGTTCCACTTTTAGATATCGTCCCCTCTCATCTTAACTAACAATTTGAAACTCATCCGAATAAAAGGCCCCCTGTTCTACTGACTATTTCACAAAACAGCTAACACAAATGGGTAATTTACACTAAGCTATGAACAGCAGCTCGGTGCTTTGACGAGGCGTTCACTAACAGTCATGTCATCAGGAAACGACCCTCCTGACTCAAGAGCAGCACAGATGACAAACTAAAGCACAGAGCAATCAAATTCAAGACAAAGGAATAAAAATGTTGCAATCAGCTGACAGTAACAGCTCAGCGGCAATTAAGAATGTGTTACAAAATGATAACACAAAATAGAAAAGTGTTCTATCCCCAAATTAAAGAACCACTCCACACTAAATATATTTAAGTTAAAGAACATTTCCTTATTTGCCTCGAGAAACAAGCTGCCAACCCTCCAATCATTGAGCAATCACACTGTGTTTGTTTGCATGCAAGTATTTATTTGTGCATCCAAGAAAAGCCAGCGAGTTTGGCACAGTGGATGGCGGAGGAGGCAATGTTAGCGTGAGGAAGTCAGTTGGAAATTGCACATTTTCTATTTATTTTCTTCTGCATCTTTACACGATTGGAGTGTGGACAGTGTTTGGTCGTTCCAGTATTGTTAACATCTTCGCATGGCAGCCCTGTCCCTAATCCAAACCCAAGCAAAAAAATAATAATTTAGTGTTCTTTATTCACACTGTGTGAATATAATGCACTGTAAAGAAAAGTGTGATGAGAAGAGCTTCACCATGCGTAGTGCACAGATGGTTAGTCAGAAATGTGCTTTCCATGCACCAGTGCCATGATTCAGTCCTGCCTCAGCGGAATAGCTCACAGGGACAACACTCACAACCTGCTCCTCTTCCTCTATTTCTGCAACACGAATGCTTGTTTCACACACACAGTGAGATTTTTTTCCTAGACTTTTTCCTGGACTTCGGAACTTTATCTGGGAATCACTTTGTGCTGCTGTAATATTAGCTCAAGCAACCTAAAACGTGCCACATCTATGATTTTGTTTGCAAATATAATGTCTCAGGATAAGAATATAGTTCTCCATCATACATGTGTCTTCTATAAACACCTAACAGTACACACCATCAAATAGGTCACATTTTATGAGTTGTAACTAATGTCTTTCTTGATATTTGACAAAAATGTTTTATTGATATGGCATAAATCAGTTTGGAGGTATTTATAAGAACAGTCTTTGGGTTGCCAGGTTGTGAAAAATGGGTTCAGGCTGAGTTTATATTGAGTTTATACTGTAATAAAGTAGTTTATCTCCCCGAACTGCGTCTTCTGGGTGGCCAGTTATGGCTGCGTGCCTTAAGGCTCAAGGACCCTTGGTGGTTGTGGTGACACACACTTTCTCAAAACACTTATTACTGCCTCTCTGATACTGCCATTGACTGCCTGCTGACGAATCACTGACCACTCTGAACCAGCCCCAGGCCACAAGTGCTTTACTGAAACCCAAACGCTACTCTGCAGCCAGAGTAAACCATAGACTGTATGTCTATGGTGAAAACAGTTTGCTTCCTTACAGGTCTGCAAATATAAATGATACTTTCGTTAATGATAATAAATGATTTGCTCTGCATCTCTTCCATAGCCTTATAGTTCATGTTTAAACCATACGTGAGGGAGTAGCTGTCCTCTCATGGTTGCCTACACTGCACATCAACTCTATCAATGCCCCATGACAGCTGATCAATGAACATGGTGGGATAGTCAAACAAACAAGCACTGTTTGTTTCAGGGCGCATTACAAATTACTTTCCTACTGCGTTTCAGGGGAAATACCTTCGACTAAACCAGTCAGCTGCTTGAGTGATTTTCCTTCTCTTATTGATCATTGTGCTAAACAGCTACTACTCAAACAGCTGAGGATTGGGATTTTCCTTCATGAGCAGCACAAAGCCTTGTCTAGTCACAGTACAGTTAGTGTTGCTCAGCTCCTTCTCCGTTTCTAGCTGCCACAAGCAGTTTTCTGCTCTCCAAATACAAATGTCACATGACGTAACATTAATTTGAATGCTAAGGATCTTTTCCTGCTGCTGCCACTGCTCCAAGAGTCACTGTAGGCAAGATGTTATCTTCACTTGTTACCAACTACCATATTGTTTTGTTGTTTACAAAAATCTTGGACACGGGATGAGTGAATATAAACATAATATTCTACTCTGTCTAAACCATTAATCCCAGAGGGGGGAGGAATATGCAACTTTCTGAACATTTGAGATGTACACATTTGTTCATTCATCCGTTCAGATATTTAGAATAATATCATAGTGGCCCGAGGACTGAACTCACAGGAAATAGGATAATTAGAAGCAACGTAAGCACACATTTATGTAATAGTGTTGAAATTTTTTTTCATTTAGAAATACACATATCACGCAGTGAATTATTTGGAGTTGAATATGAATTTTATACTGGAGACCTTGACCTGTGCATCATTATTATTATTATTATTATTATTATTATTATTAGTAGTAGTAGTAGTAGTAGTAGTAGCTTTATTAGTATTATTATTTCTACTAGTATAAATCACAGTTGTAGCTTCTGACAGCAGCAATCCCATAATTGCTGCAAGTTGTCACTCAGAATAATGAAAAAAAAAACTACATTACTGATGTGTATCTCAGCATCAGAGTGGTTTATCACTTTAAGTGGCTGTTCATAATGGAATAGAAGAAAACGACCTTTACACTTTTATTGCTGCTCTGTTTCCGCCCAACTCCTTAAACATTCTTCTGTGTCAAAGAGATAAAGGAGGCGCGGAACGCGTGGGGAGGAACTGCAAAATGAGAAAGATTCAGTTCGAAGTTGATTATGGAAAGTGGGTTTTGAAATATATGCATATAAACTGAAGGAGTAAGAGGCTTTGCAGTCCCCCACCGTGGATAAAATGTGCCTTGCTGAATTAGTATTCTGTGTAAGACTAACCAGTATTTTAAAACATGAATTACTTTTGCAACAATGCTACACTACACTTTCACTGTTTTTTCAACCATGCTTCTGACTCTTTTCTTGCAGGGAGTGCTTACAGAGAATGCATGGATAATGGGACCTGGGCACTGAAGAGCAATTACTCCAATTGTGAACCTATTTTGGAGGAGAAGGTTAGTGTGGCGTCACAGGAGCAATCCTGCTATGTCACCCATTCTGTTAGCAACCTGTTAAGCATCTCAGATAAATGATCACAGCTTGTCATAACTACACTGATGGCACACAGAGAATAACAATCAGATCCAGCAAAAGTAATGTGTAGCTCTGATTGCTTTACGCTTATTGAACTGCACTCCAGTTAAACTGCTGAAACATTTTTTACCAGACTACTTAACAAAAACATAGGAGCAGCTGTGGCGTAGTGGAGAGCAAGGTAGTTCTCCAATCAGAGGATCGGTGGTTCGATACCCGGCTTCGGCAGTCGATGTGTCCTTGGGCAAGACACTTAACCCCAAGTTGCTCCTGAAGGCTTGCCATCGGTGTGGACTGGATGTTGCATGAATGTTAGTTAGAGTCTGATGGTGGCACCTTGCATGGTAGCCTGTCATCAGTGTGTGAATGGGTGAATGATATGTAACATACTACTGATTGTAAGTCGCTTTGGATAAAAGCGTCTGCTAAATGACTGTAATGTAATGTAATAGGAGCAATCTTGTCTGTGTCCCTATAAGCAAAGCCTGAGGCCAAACTGTAACACTTATGTATTGCATGTAATGAGTTTTGGCCTTGTTACCTCACATTATGACTCCTTGTTTCTGGATCTTGCTCCATTTTCTCAGATCATTTTAAACCATGACATCTGAAGTGTGTCAATGATACATATATATATAGATAGATAAATGCTTTTTCTTCACTTTAGTTAAACCTCAAAACAACATGCTGAGATAGATGAATAGAAATACTGTATGCACTTATATTCATGTTTTGTTTGTTTTATTCCTACCCTCTTCTCTTTGTTTTATTATCAAGCAGTTGCATTCAAGAAGTAACTCATGTGTTGTCTTTACAGAGAAAATATCCAATGCATTATAAAATTGCGCTGATCATCAACTACCTAGGTCATTGTATCTCTGTGGGAGCTCTAGTCGTGGCCTTCATTCTCTTCTTGTGCTTAAGGCAAGTACAGAAATAGTCCCTATCTAAATGTGTCCTGTATGCATGAGAGTCGTAGAGGACAATCAGGGAAATTCACTTAATATCCTTGGATTGCACATCATTAACTCACTTATGTAAAAATGAATAGATGCGACTCAGCTGGAGTACGCAGGCTGATAACGACACAATGGGAATTTTATAAAAAACATGATTTCCTTTATAAGAAGCTGTACCTTTCTTTCATGACCTGGTTTAAACACACACACACCTACCTCTACAATGACAGAACAAACAACAGCCTTAGCTGTGTTGTGCATTATGGTTTGATCCATGTGAGCTTCTCAAGTATTGATTTCTTTAGATTAAAGTATATAATAGTCAATAGTTTGTTCTAAGAATACTCTCTTAAGATTTCATGGAGCAATCTACAACTACTTAGCTTTTTGTGACTCTATACTCTTGGCACGTCCATAAATCTGGAAAAAAACTCCCCTCATTACTCCAGAAATTGCCTGAAAATCACCACATTTGGAATTTTTTTCAGTATCAAAGTAATCCAGTGATAGTTGTCTGTACATCCATTGGTACAGTGCAATCAGGAATTAAGGGAGTTGATTGGATGCATGACATTAATTAATAAATAAATGAATAAAGGTTTTACAAACTGTTTGCATGTAATATTGGAGCCTCTTTCTGTGATAGGGTCGGCCAATAATTTACGGACAGTATAATGAAAAAGAATCTAGAATATGAAGTTACTTTGAATAAGCTGTTCTGACTCTATGAAATCCTGATAATAACTCATGTTTTGTATTTGGCTTGTGGTAAAGGAGCATACGATGTCTTCGAAACATCATCCACTGGAACTTGATCACCACGTTCATACTGAGGAACGTTATGTGGTTTTTGCTTCAGCTGATCGACCACAATATCCACGAGAGCAATGAGGTAACAGCTTTGTTTCACTGGGTTGTACACACATATACTACATGTACTGCATAAAGTAGAAACTTTAAGATAAGCTATACAAAATGTTATATCAAGTATTTCTGTTGCAATTTAAAAGTAACTTTGAATCTTGTTGTTTTTTTCAGCCTTGGTGTCGATTAATTACAACAATATACAACTACTTTGTGGTGACAAACTTCTTCTGGATGTTTGTTGAAGGATGTTACCTTCACACAGCCATCGTGATGACTTATTCAACTGATAAACTCAGGAAGTGGGTCTTCCTTTTCATCGGTTGGTGTGAGTATTTCCATGTTGACGGTGCATTAAAACTTTACTCTGGACTGATTTATTTATTATGAATGTTTGGGATTAACTGTGAGTACTTTTGACATAATAGAAGCTTATTTTCATTAAAATATTGTAACTATCTGCCCAAAATGAATTTGATACATTGTACAATTTAAATTAAAACCAGGTTGTGGAACAGTTGACCCACAATGTTATATGACATTTCTCCCCCGTTCAAACTTTTGCTTGACTGAAAGCAGTTCAAGAAAAGTCTGGTCAGCAAGTGAAGCAGAGGGAGACCATTTAGTGCTTCAGACTCAAGATGGTACTTTAATTTCACTTCAGGAGAACAGAGCTCCAGTGAAGTGAGGAGAATGTCATTGTTTGTGCTTGACTAACAGTTAGAATGAGTTTTGAACATGCACTGTAGCAGATGCCACTTATGACCAGATTAATTATCTATGCTCACCTTGACTAAAACTACTGTACAGTATTTAGCAGAGCATGGTGTCAAAATATTCCATCTTGAGGCAGAAAAAACATGGAAACGTGTTTGTACGCTTCCCTGAGTCAGTCTGACATTTCCTCTCTGTCTGTTTATGTAATGGACATTGTGTGTTCTTGCAGAAAGGAAACTAAACACACTTTAATGCATCTAGGTCATGCTAAACTGACTCAGAGATTTATGAACATTGGAATGATATAAAAATATAACTAGGAGATGACATATGATTACTAATGACACATGGATGACATGATTGGGAAGCTCATATTGGCTTTAAAATATAAATAACCAAAGGCATATATCAATCATACCAATGTAGTTAAATTAATTAATATGATTAGAGTATGAAGTAACTGACAGCTTTTCTTGTGATGATTAGATTGTGTGTGCAGCTTCCTCTTTCTCCTGCAGGTTTATATGAAGCATGATTGTTTTGTTTTAATCCAATACATATGTGAAGTAGTGGTGTATTTTAGTGAACATAATATCTTGAAAATTAATATTTTCATTTTCTGTAATCAATACCCTTCATTTGTAATATCTCATCTGTGAAAAGTCTATCATCATTTACATAAATTCACATGTTGGTGCTGCCAAAGAAGCAGGCTTAATCAGATTGGAAGCAGATAAAGGAAACATGTAACTATAACTAACTGAAATGTAATAGAATAAATTAATATTAGTTGTTAAGGGTCATACTAAATCAGAAACAGGTAGCATTATTACAGTATATAATATATAAATACAATCTGTACAAATGATCTTGTTCTCTTTTTCTTACAACTGCATTGTGGAAACCAGGAGCCAGTGAAGGGATTACATTTCTCATAGTGTCACTGATATAAGTCTTGAGAGATTGTTAATAAGAATCCATTAAGGAAATGATGGAAGTGGGGCGGATTAAATCTGTCTTCCACCAGAGGCCTGATGTTAGATCCAAATAGGTTTAGAGCATTTCATCTCCATTAAAGTTCATTTTAATCTGACCCTCTGATCCACTTTGTCTATATAACTTCACCAGTTCTGGTCAGCTGTCTGTCACCATCTGATTTGTGCACTCACTAATGATATTTAGCTAGAAGCTAATTTAACTGGTCGGCATACGGACAGGGTGAAAGTCAAGAATTTACTGCTTGTTGGAGCAGATTTACCTTGAAATAAAGTCCAGAGTGCTTTGGTGTTTTTACTTTGATCTTAACACGCAGCGAAGAAGGCGCTGATGCTGAGGCGGAGTGGCTCTTTGCTCTTCTTTCTTTTTTGTACTTACAGATGTATTATTTGTATGTCTGTATGTTTATGCAGCGTTGTGAGGCCTGGGAAAACTGATAAAATGTTGGTCACAAAAAAAAAGCTTTGAAAGGCAGACCACGTTAACATGATAAGATTAGACTACAGGAGATGCAAGTGTGCTAGTGTGAAAAATGGGAAAAACTGAAAAATAAATATGAATTTTGCAAAGAAAAGTCCTTAAAATCTTTGGAATTATCCCCAAAAGTTGTGTCTGTTTTGGAGAGAGGATGACAGCACCCAAAGTTAAATTGATTTTATTTTACTGCAGATGATTCAAGCACAGTTGGTCTTTCTTTTTAAAGTTAGACTTGATAAAATAAAACCCCCAGAGCCAAATATTTGGCCATCCTCTTCTCGAATCACGTCAGTGCCGTTAACTGCAACTCATTTCTGGGTGTGCGTTCCCCAGACAGCTCCTGTTGATGTGATCGGTGTTGAAATGTGGTCCAAGTTCTATAGAGAGAGCCAGTAGGCTTGACGTGAGAAATGGAGAAATAAACATGCATTGTTCCATCATTTAAATAATGATTTCATCTCATCTCATTATCCCATTATAGGGATTTCACAAAATGTATTATTGAAAAACAGCACCTTCTTTATAACATCTGTTTTCCAGATATATACTATATCCATCATTTCTCTCCTCCACCTCTATGACTAATCATGTATACGACTGTGAAGCCACGTTAGGCGGAAAATGTTTTTACTTCGGAAGAGAAAAGTGAGAGCATGTTTCTTCTTTTTTTGGAAGGAGCCTGATCTGAAAATAAATGAAATTCTGTGGTTTTCACCTTCGTTATTCTGACTCCCTCCAGTGAAACCAAGAAAAAAGCAGTTTGAAGTTAGGTTACCAAATATGGATTGCTACATTAAAACCTCAATTTTTTCAATTGTCATTTTCTTTCTAACATAATTTTGTTCCCTTTATACTGAAATGCCTTTGAATTATTTCTGACTTACATGAACCATTTTATATCTTCACTCCAGGTATTCCATGCCCTATAATAATTGCTTGGGCAATAGGAAAGTTATATTATGAAAATGAACAGTAAGTATCCAGTTATTCTCCACTTTTTCCGACACTGATATTATTCTTAAATTTTCCGGTATTGATTATTTATTTTCTCCTGTCAACAGATGTTGGTTTGGTAAAGAGCCTGGAAAATATATGGACTACATTTACCAGGGACCGGTTATTCTTGTGCTTATGGTGAGCCGTATCACATTAACCGAACATCCACTGCTGTTATTTTCCACATCATTTTGTTGAACCATTCATTCACATAACACACTATTTACACTTACATTAAGATCCATCCCTTACGCCTACTTGAAGATGTAAACTGATTAAAAAAATATGCCCTAAAATGAAAATTGTTTTATAATGAAAACCATTTCCATCGTGCGTCTCGCTTTTTGGAAAGGTGGTATTAATCTTCCTGATGGGTTCAGGCATTTCCGCGCATATAAATACTAAAAATAGGAAATTGTATTCATAGGAAAGTATCCACTAATGGTTTGTTACAAGCTGTTATCGGCATGCAGCAGTGTGGCAACCGGTTCTTGTTGAATAAGAAGGTGGCTTTGACTTGTGTCTGTCCTCTATTCCTCCTCTTCCTCCTCCTCCTCTTCCTCCTCCTCCGTATTTAATGAGCAGAGTATGTTCT
Source organism: Anoplopoma fimbria (assembly GCF_027596085.1). Classification (NCBI taxonomy): domain Eukaryota; kingdom Metazoa; phylum Chordata; class Actinopteri; order Perciformes; family Anoplopomatidae; genus Anoplopoma; species Anoplopoma fimbria. The sequence continues at coordinate 6,995,980 of NC_072451.1, read as the reverse complement.
TGCTCTTGATGTATTGCAAAGAAATCCATTAGCACCGGGCCAAAGACTAATTCTTTTGTGTTTTTTTTCCTAGATAAACTTTGTTTTTCTCTTCAACATAGTACGAATTCTTATGACCAAACTAAGAGCTTCAACCACGTCTGAAACAATACAGTACAGGTGAGTTTATGTTTGCAGAATAGAAATGACACTTTCTCCTTCTGCTTTTAGCGCCACAGTAGCTGATTTAGAAAGCAAACTTATATTAACCTTTATAATTACTGCCACTGTTTAAATTCTGACTTAATTTCATACAAATCCTCTCAAAGAGAAGCTATTTGGAGATCAAAGGTTCCAATGTTTATGACACCAAAGGGAAATTACTGCCAGAGCAGAAAGTCTAGTATTTTGTGCAAGAGTTTATTTCATTTTGCCCCACCAGTCATCTTTAAAGGTGGCAAACCTCTATGTACGAGTTTGCTTTCTCACCTTTGATTACTCTGTCAAGTGTATTTTTTTCCTTGGGGGATTATTTCGAGTGTGTTTGTAGAGTTACAGCTCAGACAACTTCAATTCAGGCTTGACAGGCTGGTGTTGGATTTATGGTTGCATGGTGTGACAGATATGCTGGCATGAGCCATGCAGATGTAAGTGAGTGGAGGACCGGAGTGTCAGACATAAATTATTGAAATGGAAAATATAATGGTTCCTTCAAAGCGCTGTCGGTTTTACCAGAATGACAAGTACATTATAAACAATGGTGTAAATAAGACAAGGAAATAAATAGAATTTTCTGTGATGTGTGAATTGCTTGATTTGCACAGCTTGTCATGATTACGGAGCCTCAGAACCTCCAAATCAAAATTAATTTATTACAATTTATCAACATTGCATACTGCACTGCATACTTGATGTATAATTGTAAACTCAAACTTAATGACATGGCACACTGCAGACCTGGGGGGTTGCAATCAAGTTAACAAAACACAAATTAAGAAAGCATTATTACCAAATAAGTGCAAATTGCCTCAATAGAACGCAGTACTGTAGCCATCTTGCAAAGGAGGCTTCATCTCTAATAACTTGTTGATATTGTGAGAAACAAAGAGGGTGTGTGTATGTGGATTTTATTCCCCAAGTCGGCCCATTGGTGCAAAATGCCTTTTCCCAAATCAACTTGGATGAAATCCCAGTTCTTATTAGAGAAATTTCACAAATAAAGCTGCTGATTTTCTATTGCTGTCTTCACAGGAAAGCAGTGAAAGCAACACTGGTCTTGTTACCTCTGCTGGGCATCACCTACATGCTTTTCTTTGTGAATCCGGGGGAGGACGACATCTCACAAATCGTTTTCATCTATTTCAACTCCTTTTTACAGTCTTTTCAGGTGAGACAAAGGATACTGATGTCATGTGACACGGGCCAACGCTCGAAAAACCCACACACACAGTGAACAGTGCGAGTCATACGGATTTCTCAATGTGTTTTACAGCCGTGTTTTGTCACTTCTTTTGCCGTTTATGAGCCTTTTCGTGGGAAGATGATTCGAAGTAGCATCCTGGCTTTGCTGGCACACAAAGTGGCCCCTTCTGCCTCCTGTTCAGTGCTCTCAGATGACAGGATTAACAAGGCGGTGTGGGCATGATTTCTGCTCTGCGGACTTTCTATCTTTAACTGTAAGACAGAGTGGGTGGAAAAAAAGGGGGTTTTCATGCAGTGCTTCTTTACAGTCAGGAATTATATTTGGCATGACTCAGTTCGCTCTCCAAACTGAACACCTAATTTTTCTTTTTCTTCCCATGACCGCACCATCTGAATTCTAAGATGTCTAATTATTGTGCTCTTACACAACACAGCTGCATTTACCTCTTATAACAATAATCTGTCTTTTTACTCTGCAGGGGTTCTTTGTGTCAGTGTTTTACTGCTTCCTAAATGGAGAGGTGAGTCACATGAGTTTTGCAAAAGACTCAGTATTTATGAATTTAATTAAGTTGTCAATGTGTTTCTTGACATATGATCTTAATAAAGCCCAACATGGATTTACTTGTTTAGTTTAGTCGTGTTTTTCTTTTCCTAACTACCCTCCAGTTAGATTTATTTTTGCTAAATTCAATCAGGCAAAAATGCCAAAAGATGTTCCGTTCTGCTTATGAAATTGTAGCATGTTGATTAGATACGAAAGGAAAGCCTTTGTCAAATTCATCTAATTACAATGGAAGCAAATTGCGGACTTCGAGCAGGTTGAAGTCATTAAAGCCATTACAAGAATGACACATTTAGCAGTAATTGTGACAAATGAAGGACCCTTTTCCCGCTCTTTCACAACCCTCGAATAATTGAAATCAGTGGTGGAGAGGTGGTTCATTTAATGAACTGTGAAGAATATGAGTCACCCATTTTGGTATATAACTGAATACAAGTGTAAAATTGTATTTGGCATCATTAATTGTTTGGCTTTAAGCCTAGTTTTGAGTTTCAGACATTTAGAGTTTTGTGCTCAGTGCTCACATAGATGTGTTTTCTTGTTTTCAGTAAATTGTCTTCTTGTCCTGCACTGATTTTAATTGACAATATTTACAGTGCATACATAATAACATTCCTTTCAACATGAATATTTCCATCAACCTAAACTAAATTCCTGTAAGAATTTCAACCTACATACTGCTCTTTAATAATCAAATAGTTTATATCACGTTTTCTGTCTGGATTCTCTGTAGGATGCAACACTAACAGAATACTTTGACATTGGCACAGATACAACGTGTTTGTTAAGTATGAAGCTCGAGCCAGGAGACAGTTTGGTTAGCTTAGCATAAAGACTGAAAATGGGGGGAAACAGTTAGCCTAGCTCTGTCACAACTTGTTTTTACACTTTGCTTTTTGTGCTGATTAAACAAAAGCAGATGTAACATGTTTATTTGTGAGATTTAGATGTCCTGTAGTTTTTTTTCCACCTTTGTATAGAACAAGATAATATTCTTTCCAGTCTTTATGCTAAGCTAACCCACCTGTCTCCTGGCTGTAGATTCACATTTAATACAAACACAATAGTGATATTTATCTTCACATTTAGCAAATATAGTAATTTCCCAACACGCCACAGTATCTCTTTAACAAAAAAGATTTCAAAGTCACATGTTAGAAGAAATCATTCTTCTTTGCAAATACAAAGTATCCATAATAATTACAATAATATCATCTTCATCGTCAACACTTTAGGTACGTTCTGCAGTGAGGAAAAGATGGCACCGCTGGCAGGACAACCACGCCCTTCGAGTGAGGGTGGCACGAGCCATGTCCATCCCCACGTCTCCAACCAGGATCAGCTTCCACAGCATCAAACAGACCACAGCTGTGTGACCAGCAAACAATCTCCACTACAACATCAAGGGAACAGACTAAATCTTTTTTCTCCAGTCCAAACAAGGAAGTGATGTGTGGAGCAGACTGATTCCTCCAACAAGGGTGCAGTGTGTCGAGTGGGACTGAAGAGCCTGGCAGTTTCTCTTGTTTGGTGGGAACTATTTATTGCGCCCTCAACATATACTTTAACAACACATGCAGTAGAATGGACACACAAGATTCTTGGAAGAGTTATCTCCCGTAAAAGAGTGTACATGAGGTATGGGGTTTGTATTTAAGTCTTATCCTACAGCATTCTCATCGCTGTCATTTTACTGCTTAGCGGTTGATGGGGGAGCAAAATAATCCAACAGGATTTGCAACAGGAAACTTCCACAGCTCACGCAATCATAGACAACTGCTCCCATTGTTACTTAATGGTAAGGCGGCATGGCACACTTGCCATTTAATTAGATAGATTAATCAAGATGCACTCAGAAATGTTGTCAGATGTGAATTTGGTGGGATGAATATCATCATCCATCTGCTTTTGACAGCTAGGAAAAAGGCTTCGGGGACAAAGAAGGTTCACCTGAATTAAATATAAATAACTACTGTATAAAAAGGCAAACGATTCAAAGGATAATTTGAACACTTGGTATTCATCAAAACATTCTCAATGAGTGTTAAAAACCTTCTCGTCAATGTGAGCTGATTTTATACGAACAAGCCATGCTAATGGAGCCTTTATGATGTGTCTTCGGAGCAGACTGAGCCTTCTCCTTTAAGTATGTATTCTTTTATACCGTGATGAAATTTTTGTCTTGTACTGTATTGTTGTGAACATTGTCATGATACTTCAGCTTCCTGTAGTTTGTTGTCCCTTCTATATTGGTTCACTTCCACTTTATCAGGTTTTCTCAGAGAGGGAGGGGTGTGAAAATAACGAGAAATTTAATGTGTCATGTGTTTAAACTCCCTGCGGCTGATGGATGAGCAGTACGAAATTAAATCTATTCCAAATGAGGAACGATAAGATGATATATAATATATATAGGTGGGAAAGTGAGTCATTTATGTAATTTATGTGTATGTCAACTGCCATGCGTGGAATTTTTCACGTAGGCACAGTGGAAGCAGATTAAATTGTTCTGGCTTTATGAAATCCTTGTGGCTTTCCAGTAATCAGTGTCACAACTAAGCTAAGCTGCAGGTTTAACAGAAGGAAGGCTTGATGAAATGAGCACCAAACATTTGCCTGTAATGCCAACTCTTAACATCTGCTCAGGCCGCTCACACAATAATGGGAACCACCATTTATCCTCGATGTCAAAGTCCAAAACCACTTTGTTTTCTGCAAAAAAAGGATGAAGAGAGGAAATGTAGTGTGATCTTTGAAAAGGATTAGGAACAATAAAAAAGTGAGTTATTTTTCAAGCTTTAGTTTTGATGCAGATGTTCCTTTGTGTGTCCCTAATATTTACTACATTACATCAGTAGAGTATTTCCGTCTGGTACAATTAAGAATGTTTAAAAAGGAATAGTTTGTCATATATTTAAATTACTGAGAGTTAGAGGAGAGGATTGATACCCCTCTCGAATCTGTCCCATATCTGCCAGTTAGCTTAGCATATGACTGGAAACAGCTAGCTTTGCTCTGTCCACAGGAGTCTTCAACTGGTACTGACCTTCTCATGTAACTCTTAGGAGAGAAAGCAAATACGCACACTTCCCCAAACTATTTTCACAATAAGAAATCTTGGTCTTTTTCAGTTTGGGTTCGTATTTAATGTTTTGTTATTTATTTGTTTATTTATATTGCTGTAGTTATTTGATATTTTCATCAGGATAACATCCACTAGTTCTTCTGAGGACTTTGGAATTGAAAAATAAATGGAAAATATACAGAATTTCTGTGATCAAATTTGTTTGAGGGTGTTGTATAGTACATAAAATATTTCAGCACTGTGTAGTAAAGTGTACATTTTCAGAAATGTATTTTGTATGTTTTTGTTACATTAAAGTAGACATTTTGTTGTTGTTGATGTTGATACTGTATGCTGCTCGACTGGACTGACATAAAATCCAGCAATTATGTTGTAAATATTTTATATTTTATGACATTTAACTAAAATTTAGTTTAAGTTTCCAGCTCCAGTAACACTCCTGTAACACTCCTGTAACACTGCACCCCCCCCCTCCATGAACTTATCATGTCATGTAAATATGAAAAAGGACTTAAACTCACCAAAGAGACAAACCATGTTTACCAGCATCCATATTTTTTTATTGTCTACATATTTCTACTCTTGCCATTGCACTTTGTGGACCAAATCATATTGACTTTATTTTATACACCATTATTGTACATGATGAAATGCATTCATTGCAGTGTGATGTCAGATTTGTTAACTTATTACTGTACATGAACACATTGGACTTACTGATTTTATGATAAACTTTTAGTTGAACCACCCATGTTGCCTTACACAAACAAAAGAAAATGCTTTTTTTTGTGTGTGTGTGTGTGTGTGTGTCTGTGTGTGAAAAGGAAGCTAATGTCTCTGTAAATCATGTATCATTGTGTTACATGCACATGTGAAAGCGAAAATATTGATTTTGATTAAAACTATACTCTTAATTTTTCTCTTTGACTTTTCATGTTAAAAAGGTCTTGTATTTCCAAGAGAGCTCGTAAACAACGGTGATCTGTGTTGACAGAGTACATGACGCATCACATTCAGTCAGTTACAGTTGACAATCTGGCATTAGTTGCAGATTGCACTAATGGGATCTGTTTAGTTAAATAATTTGCTTTTGCATCCCCCATATCTCCAAGCACTGTATGAAATAAATATAACAGTCATATAATTATTCTTAGTATATAGTACACTACTGCAGCTTCACTGGCACTGTGGCAAGTAATTATCTTACTTGTAAATATAGTTCTTAGTGATCGAAGTGTCCTGAGAGTGCCTGCTCAGTTATGTAATATGAATGTAGATGCAGTTGCAGTGGAGCAGAAACTATAGCCTAAGCCCTTAGGTCATTATGAGTTATACATCCTGAAAAACAATTAGCCCAGACTCTGATGTAGCCTAATAAAAGGCTTGTTGTGACAATTAATGCTTTTGAAGGTTGACAAAAGCATGAAAGGCACACAGTGCAAAAGGATGTTCTGGAGTGAACCAGCGCCAGAGGCAAGCAGCACATATGCACGCCATTTAGGATCGTCTGTCCTTAGCTCCTCTGTGTGGATACTAAACTGCATTTCACCAGTCATTACCTATCTACCATTCTACATATCAGAAAGTATGAGACCCCTTTGTTATGTTGCAACTTAAAATCTAAATGTTAAAATTGCTTAAATTAATGTTTTCCACGCAATAATGACAAAGCAAAATCAGGAGTTAAGAAATGTTTGCAAATGTATAAAGACAAACCCCTGAAAGATCACATTGACCTTAATATTTAGACCCTGAACTCAGTACTTTGAAGTACCTTCAGCAGCAATAACTGTGGTGTTCATGAGCAGTGTTGCCACATTGGGCTGGTTTCCGCTGCTGGTTACTTCTAATTAAGCTGTGCAGGGAAAAGAGTTGAGCTGGCAGATGAAATATGGGCTGCTTTTATCATAATTTAGCATGGAATTGAAATACTTGAAAGAAAAAATTTACTCAAACAAGCATGGAAGTCCTTTGAAGGTTAAAAACACAGATGCAATATTCAGTATTTTTGACTGATATAATGGGAAATTCGAACTATGAAAATTTTTGTATTTGATTGTATGACTTCACCCTTTTTGGGTTGTGATCGCCTATTTATCTAGCAAATTTATGTTTGGTTCTTTGATGCAGATATGAGGCTTTGCATGCTCAGGTGTTTTTGTGCATGTCACGGTTTTACAGCTATGCTTTTGGTTGCTTTTTATTGAAATGGCAAGGTTTTAAGTTGTGATTGTGCTGTAAACTGGCAATCTGATCTAGCAACACAGTTCTTGAGAATGACACAAAAAGCTTTGCATTTTTCTCCGCAGATCCTCTCAAGCTCTTAACCCGCTTTTCACCCAAATCCTCACCTGCATCTCATTCCCTCATTAGGCCCTCAGTGTCAGTTTCACTCTCTCTACCAGATGGTTTAGCATCGCATAGCTTTCCAGCATTGTGATTACCAGATTTGCCTCACCTGCCTGTTTGGACTTTTTGCCTGAGCTTTGGATTCCCCTGCCTGTCCCTGGTCATAATTATTTGCCTGATGCTTAGTTTTGAACCTTGTCAGTCTTTGGAATGAATAAAGCTCTACTTTATTACGTGGGTTCAAGTTTGCCATTTGCCTCAATTACATTGTGTCTCCTGAGATGTTCAATAATAATTTAAGTCTGGTCTCTGGTTGGGACACTAATTCACAGAGTTGTCCAACTCCTACGATGTATTTGCTGTGTGCTTAAGTTCATAGAAGTATTGGAAGGTGAACCATTGGCCAGTTTGAGGTAGGGAGCACTTCGGACCAGGTTTTCAATAATCACTTTCCCTTAACATTGACCACTTCCCCAGTCCATGCCACTGAAAAACACACAGCCCAATAGCAACAGGCGGCCAGCTCCAAGAAGAGTACTGATTATTTCAAAATCATAAAAAAAATGAAAAAAGGTTCCCACTGTGCTTTTGGGAACTTTAAATGAAAGAAATATTTTTGAAGCCTTCCCCGGATCTGTGCAACGACACAATCCTGTCTCCGAGCTCAGCAGAAACTTGTTTTTTGGTCTGATTAGATTTGTAAGCTGTGAGACCTTAAACAGACAGGTGTGGGCCATTCCAAATCATGTCCCATCAATTGAATTTATCACAGGTGGACTCCAATCAAGGTGTAGAAATGTCTCGAAGGTGATCAAGAGAAATGAGATGCACCTGGTCTAAGTCTATAGCAAATTATTTTTGATCAATTTGCCAAAAATCTCAGATCCTCTTTTTGTTTTGTAATTATGTGGTATTGAGTGTAGATTGATGAGAGTATGAACTCCATTTTTTTAGCATAAGGATGCAACACAACAAAATGTGAAACATTCTGAATAATACTGTATCTGAATGCACTATCTTGTAGAGGAGCCAGCATGCAGAGCCATATGCAGGATCTCAGAAATACTGTTCCAGCACCATTTTTTGATGGTATTATTTCTCTAAATCAATTGGGAAGTAATACAAGTTTAGAGCTTGACCCAAAGACGGAAAGTCAACTTAAAGGAAATGCAATAGGTGGAGTTTTCCTTTAATTGCTAATTACTTTCTTGTGACTAAATTGAAAAGTAAGTTTAAGCTTCTATTGTGCAGTTCAATTGCAGCACCACAACCTTTAAATTAACAATAGTAACAATAGAGATTAAATGTGAAGGTTGAGTGATACAAACGATCACATCCTGATTAATATTTTTTTACATTACAATATTATAAAGGACCCTCTTTTAACCATAACATTATAGGACCAAGATTACAATTAAGACCAAGATTACAATTAAGTTTTCTTCCCCTCATTGGTTACATCAAAACAACCAAGAAGCACCTGTTGCCAACCAATCATTCACTAATGGGAAAACATAATTGAATTGACAAATTAATAATTAGGTTTAGGTTAAGGCTGTGACACTGAAGCTGAATGTCAGAGGAATGCAAGTAGAATAATATACTATGGTTCAAACCTTTGGCTTATAAAATACACAGTGAATGCTGAATATATATGTATAATTCATTACATTAATCAGGGGAGTCAAATAAGAACATGTTATTTCAGCCTTGGGGAGCTGAAGTTGAGCACAGCTAGAGTGCACTTTAACAAGAACAGCATTGCTCACATGAGAGAAATGATTCCATTATGATACCATAGGTTCAGTGAATTAATCTGGCTGTGCAGTTAAGTCGAAATTCCCCAGCAATTTAAACCGGTGCTGTCCTGGAGGTCCAGTGGGAAATTTAGCTATGCACAAATAATGGCAAGATGTAGAGCCCAGCGCTCAGGCTGGAAGAGGGAAAATTGACCGACCAAGATTATGTGGTTTGATTTTGGTCAGCAGACCGTAGAAGGAGGAGTGTTTAAATTTGAAGGTCGTATCTAATTAAAAAAGTTTGGGTGAATTTATTCCCAAATTAGTCTCTGAACAAGCTGATGGGCTACTCATTACAACTCCTTACAATGTTTAAGCCCACAGAGCCCACTTATTTCTAAATATTATATAAGCCCCAATGTTTCCAATTATACAAAATATATCTGAATACCAGGGATACGTTTAGGCCATGATGCATAAGACATCTAGAATGTATTTCTTTGAAGTGTAAATGTTATAAACTGTAACTTCAAGCTAATATGTAATTCTTAGTGGTAGACAATAGTTGTTTTTTTCCACTTTAAGCTACTGAGAGGGGAATAAAGAGGAATACTTCAGTGGCTAGTTGTCTTTCGACACAAGGAAAACAACTTACCAAGCAGTTTTGTTGCCTAAATACCAGACGGTCTAACACATGAACAGTGATCGCTCGTGTTGCTGGACATTGGCTGGAAAACATAACAAAATAACTTCCACGATATCATAGGAACTGTAGTATGAGGATACTTTGAACTGTGTGAGAAAGGGACAAAAGAAATGGCCAAAAACAGCAGCTGGTGTGTCTATGCGGCCGCATTAAGCAGAGCTCCAGAGAGGTGACACTCTTACAGGAAGGCGTACAAATGAGAGCGCGTATAAATAGCATGACACTTTTAAGGGCATTTTTCAGGACATTTAAAAAAAACATTCTGATTGTGAGTTATTGATTATTGACGTTTTTTGCTACTTCTAATAAGGCTTGTGAGCGGTGATGATGGTATCATTTGGTATCTCTGTGTTGTCATCGATAAAGAGCCTTAGTAGTTGAAAGTTAGTAGTGAAAAAGGTGATACATGGCTGGGAGGCTGCATGCCTGACCCGTGGTATTACAAATCCCACTATAGCAAAGGCATGACTCGCCATACTCTGCCTCTGATTGTCTTACCCTATCCAATCTTACTCCTTAACCTAAACGTAACCAATCCAACCAATGAGGGTAAAGATTACTAGTATCAGAGGCAGAGTAGGTCGGGTTATTCTTGCCATTGCAGGATTCGTAAATTAGCTGCCTGGCCTCAGTGACACTGGTGGCTGACTGCTATCATTCAGACTGCAGAATACATGAATATTTACCAGGGCAATAAGTCACATCTGACCTTAGCACTCAACGACCAACAGCCATTGTCTTTACGACCTTAATTTATGTGTTGTCACTTGTTAGATTGTCAAAACGAGGAAAAATATCAGCTTCAATCTGTGAGGAGCTACGTTAACATTAGTGACGGTTGAGTCCAGTTATTGTTGTTTGTTTATTTCATTATTGAAGCTGTAACTTACTGAATCAAAACCAATATTATGTATCAGCTATCATTGGAATGACTCACACACACACACACACACACACACACACACACACACACACACACACACACACACACACATTATCCATCTCTCTCACACATTATGTGTTGGTGCCCCCACTTTATGGTTGGAGGTTGGTGTGATCCCATCTAGCGCGACTTTTAGTCATAAAATTAAACTGCAGTCACAAGTGATTGTTGATGGCTATTTGTATGCAAATTAAGCGTGGCTGATGTTTGTGCAGGTTGGACGGGCCCAAGGTTAAGTGAGTGGTGATTGTACTTGTTGGAGTGGGGGAAGGCCTTCAAAAAGTAATAGGAGCCCTTTTTACTTGGTGCATATAGCCACCTAAATGACATGCGAAAAGCAAAAAAACACACACACTCTGGAAATCATACATGTTCAAAATGTAAATGTTCACTGACAGTTTCAGGGGCTGTGAGAGCAGCAACCAGGTCTGGCCAAGCAGTTCAACAATGCATATTTAAAAAAGGTTGCATATCTTATTTATCAGTGATTTAATGCACCGTCCGGCGAGCATGTGAAGTTATCAAAATCAAACATACCCACGATTTTGCATCACCAACTCTTGATGCATGGTGAATACAACTGCTAGGTGACTTCTGCGTTCACTTAGGAACTTTTACCTTCAGTTAGGTGTGTGAGACCTACTGCTGTTTGTGACTGTTAATCAGTGTCATTGTTGTGACTGCAAAAAAGTATAAAGTATGACTATTACTTGAGTATAATATTCTAGTACTCTTTCCAACCGTACTACCAGGCTAGCCTACAGCATAGAAACTGATGTTTTATGATACAAATGGTGCACGAAACACCAAACTACTGTGGACAAAAAGTTCATGCAGTGTAACAGCACAAAATGAATCATACTTAATTCTGTGAGTAGGTTGTGTTATTTCACATTAATTAAACGTGGGTTTGAAAGAAGGACAGAAATAGAAAGAGTTATTCAACCACCAGAAGTCAGTGAATGTGTGTTTTGCATTTTTTGAGGGGAAGAGCACCTGTCAGTTTTGTTAATTATGGGTCTTCATTTAACGTGTGAATGTGACTGTGACTGTGGCGTTGATTGGATCAAATGGAAATTTGAATTTAAATGAAGTTCCATTTTGGGGCACAGTGGGATGGGCGAGTTGGGACAAGTTGACTTTAGAGGTTTATAATGCTTTAAATCTGTAGTGGAGGAGGGGGAAACAACAATCAAGCTTTCAGGGTTAATTTAGCAAAGGAATGGCAAGTTGTTTTTTTCCCACAATGTGTACTGAAGATGAAATAATCTTTACAACAGTTCCCCCTGCTGGCTAAATAAGTGAATTACAACGTATTTTTTCCTTCAGAGGGTTCCATTAATTCAATCTCTATACTGATATATACATATTGTTTTATCTTTCATCTCTGGATGGTTTTTATGCACTAATAATTTATGTTTTGCCATATTTTTCGGTGGTTCTTGAACTTGGAATCTTTATCTGTCTTTATTACACAAATATGTTATGTCCATGTTGAACTGTCGGTGGGATTTCTACACTATTTTTACACTGAATAAGGACAATTAGACATTTGAGACCCCAATTCGAACGTTTTGTCTAAAGCCTATATGTTATGTCTTGTCACAAAAAATAACATATATGTGTATGTGTTACTGCATTTCACCTTGAAGTAGTATCTAAAGAACATAATTTATTGGGGATAAATACATGAATCAATATTTCCTTGTTTCCCCCATTTAATTTAAGCTTTAATGAAGCATAATCTTTATTTTGCCCATTTCTTTTCATTTTTATTTTTCAGCGAGGAGATGTCGAAAATATGTCTATTATACACTTGGTGGAAAGATATGTGAGAAAATAAATTCATTCAAGAAAAAGTTTTAGTTTCTGACCAAAGTCGGCTGTCAGAGTTTTTTAGCACCAATATGCATTTTTCATATTAGACATTTTGACTCATACTGTAATGGGGAAAAGTTGCGGTGAAATTGATAACATAAACAGTCGCTCAGCCTCATTCCCATTATGTGCCCTGTAGGCTTTTCCAGAGGGACAGCATGCAAAATACCAGAGACTCTCCTAATTGGATTGCATCATTAATGCTGTTTAATACACCTGTGCTTTTCCGTCTCTGACATGTCAAAGTGTCTGCTGTGAAAAAGGTATTTCGTGCACGCTGGCTCACTGTCACTCCCACTGATACACCTGAATAGAGCAGAGCCATTGTAAGTGTTATTGGTAACACCTGTCCTTTTTTCTATAACGACAAGTCAAAATGTCTGCTATGCCTGACAAAGGTCCATGATGGGTTGATAATGAACTCAGTGCTGACAGCGTGCTGGAGTTCCTAATGAAATTAACTATGTATAATTCTCAATTTGTTGAGCAGTCTTGAATTGTAGTTTTGAAAAGAGAACACCATCATCATTTATTTATTTATTTATTTAGCATGATCTACAACATGAACAGAGGTAAGGTGCAATTTGTGCACAGCATCAACACAGTCGGCCTTAGAAAAACAAGGTGAAATATTGATGAGTTATAGATCCATCTGTAATGCATGGAAATAAACAATATACAAGATCTTCTGTGGTGAAGAGCAAACAAACTCATTACTCACTCATATGGATTTCATGCAGAGAGATGTAGCACCAGAATGACAATGAGGTTGAAATACACTTGTTCTGTTTATTTTTAAGATGCCATAATGTGTTTCACAAAAGCTTCATAATTTATGCATCCATTAGTATCCTCCTGGTTTTGCATGAGCTGCTCCACTTCGTCCTCTCTCATCTTCTCACCTGTGGTCCATAAGGAGGAAACAAGAGGACTGTCAGCACAGTATGCATCCTAATATACGGCTTTAAAGAATCTGTTTGCGGTAAAAACTGTTCAACTCACCCAGTGTTGCCAGAACGTGCCTGAGCTCAGCACCCATGACTGTGCCGTTCCCCTCCTTGTCAAATACCCTCAGACCCTCCACAAAGTCCTCATATGTTCCACATTCCTTGGCCCTGCAAATGTGTTGGTGTATGGGCAGAAACTGGTCAAAGTCAAGCATCTTGGTCTGCATTTCTGTGGGGGGAAAAAAGGGGGGTTTTACCAAAGAAAAGAAAAACTGTTCAGGCTTCAGTCATGACCAATGCTGAACTTTATTTAAACCTTTCTCTTTTTTCCACATAGGCTGCCTGTGAACCCAGAGTTTTGCGGTGCATGCAACCCACCTTCAGGCTTGGGTTTTCCGAGGACATACATGAGCTCTTTATTGGTAGGATTCTTGCCCAAAGCCCTGATCAGATCACCACACTGCACATAAGTGATTTTCATTTCACTGGCTGGTGTCCTGTCAAACAGCTGAAAAGAATCCTTGAAGTCTGTGAAAAACAACATCAACAAAAAGGTTAATCTATTCAGTTCATTGTCATCCAAGAGTGCATGCAGAAGCTTTGACGAGAGGCCTTGAAAACGCTTCAAAGTAATGATGTATAAAAGCATCCCTCAGATAAAAGGGTCCTCTGCTAAAGAAAATGCCAGCAATTGTCAAATCCTCAGGTGTCACGCTCTGCCTTGATTGGCATGTGCCTTCATCTCCTTTCAAAGAGATCTACTTGGAAATGTTTACTTTAAAATAATCCCCCTCATCAGCTGTTGCTGGACATTTCTCTCACACTAATGGACAACTTGATCCCCACAAACCACAATCCTTTTATAAATAGCGGACAGTCCAACCTTACCCTCAATTTGCTCTGGGGTGAATTCCAGCTGGAAAGAGACGAAGCAAATAAAGCAGTTAGATCCCGCTCATCATTCAGGAATTAGTGCAGTTCACAAGGCGAGTGAGTGGGAGGGATTTACAGCAGGGGAAATTCATTAGAGATTAAAAAAACAGAGAACAAACTTTTAATCGTTGTCCCTAGCCATTGCCTCCACCTTTATCATGCCAATCCAGCAGATCGAGTTACAGGTCTGATCATATGTCATTGTTTATCAGTGACCTTGGGTCGGACAACCCCTCCCCAACAGCATGTCTGCTACTGTCAGCCTCATTTGAGTTTATTTTTAGTCGCAATATGTGTCAAGGAATGTTTGATACTGTAAACACAAACAGGATATAAACTACAATCTAAACCAGGTGCAGAAATCTAAATCTGATGATGAGTCTCGTTTGCAGTTTTGAAGCACTACATTTTAACATGTGCTGCTGATTCATCCACCACTTGTCGATAGAAACATGAAGGTGGTTCAAAATTTGAACAGAAACTTTATTTTTACGGTATAACAGGCTTTTTAATACTAACTCGATTGGGATGCGTCATAATGTAGGTTCTATTGTACAATATATTTTGCAATACAGTATATAGTTATTTAGTAATACAGTCTTTTAAAGCAGAGAAAACGACAATCTGTATAACATTTAAGTTATAAGTCTTAAAATAAATCCCTGTTATGAACACCCATGACAAATGCTGACTATTTAAACAATATATTCTGGCCTCCCACCGTATATGTCTGGATCTCTACAAACATCCATGAAGCTTTGTAAAAATGTTATCCAAGCACTTATCTAAGCAAGTTTAAAGACGGAAGGGTGATGGATGTAATTATCTATATTTTTCTTCCTCCTGGTTTTTCCACCCCTTTGCCCTCAGAGGAATGGTGCGGGTGGTCCGCTATTCACAGACATAATGAAAATCATATTTTGTGGCTTTAACCGCGCCTCCTCATTGTAACATGGCGACTCCCTCCACCACGAAAACATTTATCCATTGAGAAGGGGCCAAGTCAGCAGAAGATCTTTCCATGATGTCTGGTATCAGCGAGTTTGACTCTGATCCTCCCCCATTTTTTTAAATGTATAACACAATTTATTATGCATGTTTGAAGTGCAAAAAAGACATTAAATAATTATAAATATTAAATTGCCAGCATAATCATATCATAGCCCATTCAAATGGCTGTAAAGTCCTTGTGTGCTTGCACTGCCAAGGTTGGATCACATGGGGTCTCTGGTGCTCTTTTCCTTTTCAGGGAAAGAATATGTGACCATTTTCTAGGAAGTTTCTTTATTAGTAACAATCCTAAGATAAATAGAAATGCTTCTTTGATAACAATAACAATTTTTTTTACATTTTAAGTTTCTTTTCAAGTGTGATTAATCACTGGCCATTTAAAAGAAGATTAAAATGCATTGCTTGTTATTGCTGTTTTTCTTTTGTTTTACCGTCACTGTTGCAGGGTCAAACACCGGGGTCTTAGGGCGCTCGGGCTCTGGGGGTTTGGGGGGTGCTGCAGGTTTCGGCTCTTCCTTCTTCTTTGGGGCCATCGCAAGAAGCTCTCAGGAGGCAGCTCGGAGGACTGACACAGCACAATGCGGTCAGGTCCCTTTATCTGTTATCCACAGGTGTCATCTCCTCCACCACCACCCCCCTACAGTACAATAACCAACCACACTGCCAACAATAGGGGGAGGACTATAAAAGGATATGTCTTTGTGCTTCTATTTAAGACAAAGGTTGTTGTTGTGGGTGTCCATCATCAGCATACAGATGATGGAAAACAATATTAGCTGAAATCCCATGACGGGGACCTTGTTTTAATCAGGCTATTTCCATCAATATGAGTGAGACCTTTATGTAACCCCCTTTGTCTTGGACTGTTGAACGTGTTCAGTGAAGTGTGGCAGTTATTAGCGAGAAGGGGGACGAAGACAATCATCACTGAACACGATGGTGGCGAAGTTGTCTAAATTACAATGCCACAATGCTGTCTGATGGGAAGTGGGAGCTGCAATTCACAGCAATTATCCTTGATTATTATTACAAAATTGCAGCCAATGACACAGCAGTATTCACTGTGCAAGTGCTGCGCCAGGACACATGTATGTGATGAGCATTTGTCTGGTCTGATCAGAGGGATTTGCGGAGATTTAAACTCAAATCTGGCGGCCCCAAAAATAGGATTCATAGAACCGTCTGATCTTGGACTTTTCGAGTGTCGTTTCTGTATCTGTGAACAAGCCTCTCTAAAGCTGAGTGCCAACAACATAGAAGTCAAGAAAGTAATCTAAGATGACACTAAGTGCCACTCTGAGAAGCTGCCATTCACACTTGAGTGGAGACAAGCTTTGTAGACAAAGTGACAGCCAGGGTGGAGTATTTGATGTTTGCATCTTTATGAAACAAAGACGTAAGATGTTCATTCAAAGCCCTTCTTAACGACCTTTTCTTTCCAATGACATTTGTTACACTGCTTCCTCACTGTATATCCACCTATAGAACTACTGTATAAGCACACTATGTATCTCACATGCCTCCAGGAACAGATTTCTCCGCTCACAGGACAATCCAGGCAACAGAGCATTCAGTGTTTATGCTCAGAAAATATATGGGACAGCTGTCCTGCTGATTCTGGGTTTGCACCAAAGCTACCTTCTTTGGAAATCATTTAAATACATTTTTGTTTCATTGGTGTGCATTAATGTTTGTTGTCAGCATCATTAGCTTCTTATGTGTGAGGCTCCGCTTCACAAACAAACATGAACGCAATATTTTTGCAATTATAATTTGCAAAAAGAAAGTCCAAGCATGTGAATATCATTGGTCAGCTCATTTAAATTTCATCACAGCAGTCATAAATACCCTTAAATAACCATAGATAACCATAATTACCATAATTACCATAATTATGAGGGCTGATTAATTTAAGGGAGATTTACTCATTAAAATATTGTTTATTCTAGGTAAAGGCTCACAGTTATTCAGTATTCAGCTCTTTTCGACTGTTGAAAAGGACGTTTTGAACTGTGAGCCGATGCTACGATCTATTTGATCTGTTTATCTATTGACAAATGGAGAATGAAATATTTCCCAACCACACAGACTTCATTGCATCCATTTGTCTTTGCACTACAATGATGTTAATTAGTTTCGACATCTCCTGGTCATAATGAAAAGCAAGGACGTAGAAGTCAATTTGAATTTTGAATGAGCTATGAGATCGCCTTTGCTCTGCAACGAGAGGTTGAAAAGAAAAAACAATATTGGTGGAACCTGGACAGAATAATTTCCCTGTGGTGATGATAATCCATTTGTTGTGCATAATTTAAACACAATCTACCAACTTCAATCAACACACAAGTCATTATGAACTAACTAATCATTTGGGATGATGTCAGAGGTATTATGAGCTTTGGACTAAGAAGGCAACGCATGACCTGTCAGCTGCTATTGTGCATTAGGACTGTTGCTGACAGAGAGACTTTTTGATATACCGCATCTTGATACTGCTCATTAAACAATGATGCAAGGTCCTTTAAATATAACTAAGAGAATCACACTCGTAATATAATCAGGCTGCCTCTCTTGTTCTTGCTCACTATGGCCTGGTCCGCAGCGGAATAGTTGGGCCATCGGAGCGTAAAACAAATCCCCAGATCAGTGCGTGCTGGAGAAATAATAAGTCATGGCTGCCGTTTGTTCCTCATTATTTTCAAATAGCACATGACTGAAGTGGTCAGTGTCTGGCTGGAGCTAGCCTACAGAAAGACACAGACGGAAACTGTGTTTGTCAGGCCGATTTATAAACGGATCCAGCCCTACATAGCTCATCGCCAACCCCCCTTCAGGTCTCACCAGGTGATTGTCATTGACAGGCTGCGGCAACAATTCACGACATGACCAACCGCATCCAGTCAAGCTCCTAAAACATCCAAGACATGTCCAATTTGTTATTTTGGAGTTAGACTGGTAATCGGGCTGATATGTACACTGGAAAGGCTCCACTCTGTGTACAATGCCAATTGTTACTTGGACCCATCAGATGACCTTCACTGCAGCTGTAGCCTTTGTGGTACGGTGAATTAACAGCCTGGATCAAAGCAGGTATATAATTACCCCAGAAAATTGTTTCTAGGGGGGTGGCAAATATATTCATACATTTCTTACCACACATTTATCCCCACAGAAAGGATTTTTTTTTTTATTCATGCAGTGATTCAATATATGTTACTACTATTGAATTTGGATGAACAAGCTCTATAGTTGTGTTGAATGGACTGCATTTACATTTCTAGTCTTTGCAACCACTCAAAGCGCTTTACAACACACACCAGCATTCAACCCTTTCACCCACCCATACACTGGTCTATGGATGGGTTCCATATACAAGGTACCACCTGCTCATCAGGAGCAAAAGATATTCACACTCACTCTAAGTAGCAATTTTGGGTTCAGTATCTAGCCAAAGGATATTTTTATTTATTCCTATATTTATTTATTTACCAGGGACAGTGCACATTAAAAGACATCTCAGTTTCCACCTCAATGTAAATGTTCCAGAGTTAGCCAGAGTGCTCATTTTTTTCTAGAACCACTGCACAAGTTAAACTCATTAATCAAGTGTCCGAGGTGTCTCTCCCATCTAGTGTGAGTCTGAGGCAATTTATACTTGTGATGGTGCACAAGTGTGAAATCCAGTTAGGGAAGATATGGAAAATCCTATTTTCAGATTTTCAAAAGGAGGAGGTGGATGATGAATAGGAGACACGCTCTGAAATCAGGAAATGGTCAAGTTAGAATTGTGCAGTGCATTAGGCCAAGAGTTTTGAAAAATCTTAATTTTGAAAGAAAACTACAAGTTTTTCCTTTATTTTAACTAGATGTTTGAAAAATTATATGATCATGAGTTTTTGATTTGTACTTTACATTATAAAATAATTGTTTTGCCACTTACATCACTTTTGCATGCATTATAAAGATTGCCTTTTATTACTGTTTATTTATAGTGACCGTTCTCAAGACCACTTTCTGAAGGTCCCGTTTGGAATAGACGGCAATTTTAGTTTTGTCTCGGTCTCAGACACAGACACACTGCAGGGATATCAATAAATACCCTGCGCACTGTCTGAATTATTTGTTAACATGATTACTGTTATTACTCATGGAAAACAAAGGAAAAGTAATCTCTGCGATGCCTTTTGATATTTTTATCAAGACATTTCTCAGGGTATTGAGATTTATTGATTGATTTAAGTATTTTATGGGAATGTGGAACTTTCAGATCAATTTGAGGACCGCATATATATACAGTGGGTACGGAAAGTATTCAGACCCCTTTAAATTTTTCACCCTTTGTTTCATTGCAGCCATTTGCTGAAATCGAAAAAGTTCATTTTTTTTCGCATTAATGTACACTCAGCAACCCATCTTGACAGAAAAAAATAGAAATGTAGAAATTTTTGCAAATTTATTAAAAAAGAAATATCACATGGTCATAAGTATTCAGACCCTTTGCTCAGTATTGAGTAGAAGCACCCTTTTGAGCTAGTACAGCCATGAGTCTTCTTGGGAATGATGCAACAGTTTCTCACACCTGGATTTGGGGATCCTCTGCCATTCTTCCTTGCAGATCCTCTCCAGTTCTGTCAGGTTGGATGGTGAACGTTGGTGGACAGCCATTTTCAGGTCTCTCCAGAGATGCTCAATTGGGTTTAGGTCAGGGCTCTGGCTGGGCCAGTCAAGAATGGTCACAGACTTGTTCCGAAGCCACTCCTTTGTTATTTTAGCTGTGTGCTTCGGGTCATTGTCTTGTTGGAAGGTGAACCTTCGGCCCAGTCTGAGGTCCTGAGCACTCTGGAGGAGGTTTTCTTCCAGGATATCTCTGTACTTGGCCGCATTCATCTTTCCTTCAATTGCAACCAGTCGTCCTGTCCCTGCAGCTGAAAAACACCCCCATAGCATGATGCTGCCACCACCATGTTCCACTGTTGGGATTGTATTGGGCAGGTGATGAGCAGTGCCTGGTTTTCTCCACACATACCGCTTAGAATTAACGGCAAAAAGTTCAATCTCAGAGAATCTTATTTCTCATAGTTTGGGAGTCCTCCATGTGTTTTTTGGCAAACTCTATGCGGGCTTTCATATGTCTTGCACTGAGGAGAGGCTTCCGTCGGGCCACTCTGCCATAAAGCCCCGACTGGTGGAGGGCTGCAGTGATAGTTGACTTTGTGGAACTTTCTCCCATCTCCCTACTGCATCTCTGGAGCTCAGCCACAGTGATCTTTGGGTTCTTCTTTACCTCTCTCACCAAGGCTCTTCTCCCACGATTGCTCAGTTTGGCTGGACGGCCAGGTCTAGGAAGAGTTCTGGTCATCCCATACTTCTTCCATTTAAGGATTATGGAGGCCACTGTGCTCTTAGGAACCTTGAGTGCTGCAGAAATTCTTTTGTAACCTTGGCCAGATCTGTGCCTTGCCACAATTCTGTCTCTGAGCTCCTTGGGCAGTTCCTTCGACCTCATGATTCTCATTTGTTCTGACATGCACTGTGAGCTGTAAGGTCTTATATAGACAGGTGTGTGCCTTTCCTAATCAAGTCCAATCAGTTTAATTAAACACAGCTGGACTCCAATGAAGGCGTAGAACCATCTCAAGGAGGATCAGAAGAAATGGACAGCATGTGAGTTAAATATGAGTGTCACAGCAAAGGGTCTGAATACTTATGACCATGTGATATTTCAGTTTTTCTTTTTTAATAAATTTGCAAAAATTTCTACATTTCTGTTTTTTTCTGTCAAGATGGGTTGCTGAGTGTACATTAATGCGAAAAAAAAATTAACTTTTTCGATTTTAGCAAATGGCTGCAATGAAACAAAGAGTGAAAAATTTAAAGGGGTCTGAATACTTTCCGTACCCACTGTATATATATATATATATATATATATATATATATATATATATATATATATATATATATATATATATATATACCGAATGTTCAACATTTTACACCCTGCCTTGGTCTTGGCGTTAACTTGGTCTCGGTTTAGGTGTGCTAGACTACAACACTGCTCTTCATTTTGTTCATTAGAATTGATCAATTGTCACACTATGTGTATGTAAATTACCATAGATGTCAACAAAGTTCAAATTAGCATTCATCATTTGAATGCCATTCAGATACTTTTTTAATATGAAACCTTGCAATGCTTTTTGTCTATGTTGGGTTATGTTTAGCAACGGATCTAAACTCAGCATTTCTTTGTGTTTCTCAGTTGGTCATTATCAAAATATAGGTTTGCTTCCTGTTATTTACAAAACGTTATTATTACGGATTGAAAGACAGTTTGGAAGCGCTAGGTTTCAATCTTGTGGCAACCCTTTACTTTACATTTGTTGGCTTTAAACTGGAGTATTAAGTTGTGCAGTGCTCTGTAGTTTAAACTGACAGACAGAAACTCCCCTATGGCTCTGTATTACCTCTCTGAGGAGCTGTGGCGACACTTTTCCACATCATCATTTACCAGCACACGGGATATAGTGTGTCCAAGCCAATGCTAAAACTAATAAGGTGGTTAATACACCAGCTGTGTTCCTGGTAGATGTGACGTGTTCATTATCAACTCCACAAGGCAGTCAGTGAAGTGAGCAAGCATTTAATTAAACTGTCCCCTGTCCAGCTAGGATCCGATGAGGTATCCAGTTAAGTGTGCAGTGCCAGCCTGTACAGGCTTCACTCCAACATTGACTCTGTTGCCATGTTGTTTGGCAGAATTTCTTATTTAGTAAAGATAAACACTGTTTTTGCGACTCACAGCTGGATTTCCGTTAAAACATGTTTCGCATAGGACATTTTAGCCTTAATAAACAACGTATATGCTGTTCCTGTTTGTGTGTGTGTGTGTGTGTGTGTGTGTGTGTGTGTATGTGTGTCTATGTGTCTGTGTGTGTGTGTGTGTGTGTGTGTGTGTGTGTGTGTGTGTGTGTGTGTGTGTGTGTGTGTGTGTGTGTGTGTGTGGCAAAGAGACAACAAACAATTTGATTAAGTTTGAACTATTCTTGTTCCATTCCTTCCCAATCAAACAAAACATGTCTTACATCAGAATGTATCCTCAGTGTTCACAATCGGAAAGTTCAAATCTCTGAAAGGTAATTTGGATGAAATATTGTTTATTCAGGGGCAGGTTGTTAGTATGTGGGCCTAAATTATAAATTGTCAAACTCTATGCCGTCAAACATCAACAGCAGTACCAGCAGTTGAACCACAGCGCCCTCCTTTGGTCACAGGGTAACTAGCTATCACTATCAAATTTAAACCTTGTAAATCCCCACATTCATAGATTTTCTCAGATGTTTTCCTCATCTCATCTTTTCATCCTGGATGTTTTACCTCAATTTCTAATGAGTTTGCACACACAAACAATGGGGTCTTTTTGGACATTTGGATCCTAAGCCCCGCTGAGCAGCATCAGTGAATCCACCTGACATTCCTAAGATCCTCACATTAGGTAGATGACATTAAAACCCCACTCTCCATGTTCTCTGTGTTATCACCTGCCCGTATCCACCCAGTCCCCTACTGAGCAGTCATGAGCCAGAAAAAAAGGGATTTATTGATGTTTATTAATCCTTTCATCTGAATTCCTCTGAATTTGACTCAGCAGAGCAGAGGGCAGCCTCTCTGCGGCACACAATGACCACTAAACAACGGAACGCCCTTGCTGCTAGGCGACTCTGCCAAGTGACTGTGACAAATGCTCGTTCACATAAAATGGCGTCCTCTGTTATGATCTTTGCAAAGTGCAGCGCCAGTATTAAAGCTACAAATGAGCCTCTCATCAGAGCTGCTAAACCCCACTGCTGCTTTTCGTTAACGATAAGTTAGATAAGTTATGGTTATCTGTCAACATAATATTTGTCTATGAGTCTCTACTATAGCCACATGTACCCCTGGGTTTTATCGTTTGTATCTGGCTGTGAAACGTAATGATTCTGATGGTGATGGTTGTAAAGGACAGGAGACGTTACCAAAAACGTTAATGGTTAAGTTTGTGCAGATAATGTCTAAGCGTACTGTTTATGCCATGTAATGAAAAGTCATGCATAAAAACATATAGTTTATCAATTCATTTGCTAATTTTTTTTAATGTCTGTTCACTTATGTACCATTTTCTACATCCATTATTTCAAGATAATTTGTATACATGCATTTTTCAAATTTTTTTCTATCGACCTTGTTTGTGTGTGCGTCCTTGAATGAGTGAGTGTGAATCTTTGTGTCTGTCCAAGGCTATCTCCCATTCTGCTGTAGCCAACTGCATTATGCCCACTTATGGCTGCATGCTCGAGGACCTCTCATTGTTGCGGTGACTCAAACTTTCTCAAAACACCTTTTATAGCCTGTTTATACTGCCGTTGACTCCTCATTCACTACTCTTAACCTTCCCCAGCCAGGCGCTAGTGATAAAACATCTGAGTGCATCGCCGACACCCAGCGAGACAATGGGGGAAAACTGTTTGCCCACTTTCAGTGCTTTAAACAGTGTAATTGGCCGATCAGCCAACAGCTAATGGAAATAAAAGTACACACTGCTGTACCTCGCTGCAACCCAGCTACTGATGAGTTTAGTTTTGTTTTGGCAAGATTGTATGAAATGTCTTATATGACACCTTACATATCATGTCTTATAACAATACCAGCAACATTACTATAGTTCCAATGTCATATCTGTTGAAAATGGCACAGACATGAAGAAAAGGTAATAGTTATTTTCAACTTAACACATTCTGTTACCATTTCAAAATAAAAGCCCTCTTTCTTTGGACAGAATCCCCTGTTAACACATTGCTTTTATTCCGAAATATTTGCAGGAAAGAGTTGTGGATTATGCAGTGACTTGTACTGGTCCATAATTAATAGAGTACCAACATTTAATTGTGGATTACTATTATTATTTACAAATTAGCACAGGCTTACTAATATCTAAGATGGTTTATAGAGCAGTTTATTCGGAAGTTAGACCCCTACAATGGTCACAATTCTTTACAATGGCAACTGTACACATGCAAATGGCCCCCTACAGTTCATTCTTGATCAGGAAACAATTGTTAATAAAATAATCTCTATTTAAAGGCTGTTTTGAAGCTTATACATTTTTAGGGACTTGAACAGAAACACATGGACCTTGTTGTGAGATTGTTTTATCAACTGCTGTTTCCAAAATGGTCTTTCAATCTCAACTTTTAAGCAAACATAGATGATATTTCCATAAAGGGCCAAAAATTGAAATTAAATCTGCAGAAGATTGTGTGATATATATTTGAAGCTCATGAAAAGCTACTTATCGTACCTTGTGGTGAATTGTTTTGTCAACTATAAGAACTCTTTTCCCAAATGCTGGTGGGGTGCGTTTTTTTTTCTACCACTGCTATCTTATTGCAAAACATTTTGGTTACTTAGGAATTTGTTGACATCGATGGACATTGTTGACAGTCAAAGATCACAACGCATTTTGTACTTGCCGTGTGTGCGGCCTCTGCATGCTTTTGCATTTACTCTATTTTTGATTAACGTAATTGTGAATTTCAGAACAATTTGTTCAAGGTCCACAGTAAATCTTGAGTAAAGTGTTTGCTTTGCTAGCCCCCTAGTTTGGGTTTTATCATGTTGATGAAAACAAAATGTGACATTTAGTGACTAAATGTATACTTCCCTGGGTGGAAAAAATGTCTGGCTTTAAAACTCCTACTGAAAAAAACCCACTGTTGGTGTTTGTCTCAATTCCAGGTCATAGTAAAATGTCTCAGATGCTTGTGGATGTTATAGTGAAGAGGTCAGTCGTGGTCATTATTTACCACAAGTTCCTTTATCTGTCTGAGCCATAGCATTGATCAAAGTTTCTTCAATAGCTAAAAAGACATGAAGGTCGAAAGAATCAGGTCTGTCTTGATAAAGTCTTCGACCTTGGTGGCGTGTATGTGTAACCCGTTTTCAGGGTGCCAATGACGGAATTTCTTTGACCAGAATTGTTGCTTTACTCTATTTCTGTGGTAAACCTTTGGGGGACCTATGTGGTAGAGCTGTCAAAACAATATGGGTTGCTTCAGAGAAGATGAGATGACCTCAATCAAACTTGAAATAGCTTCCTCTGGAGGATCGCACCAATGGTTTTGAGACAAAGGAAGAAAATTGGTTGTATTGAATGTGACGTTTATTGTCTTTGAAACACAACAAGAATGCATGGCAAGTGAAGCGCTCACATACAATTGAATTAGCCTTTGTCAGGCTTGTGTAAAGGTGAAAATGTGAGTGGAAAAGTAAAATAAATGTTCATAAGGAAATCAAATTATACGAATTAATAGAAATCTTCATGCGTACTAAACTATAAGCATAGTCCAAAAAAGGCTTCAGACATTAAAACCATGATGTGTCCAAAACATACATGTGCTTTGAATATATATATATATGGGTTTTTACATGACATTTGGGAAATGCGTTACACAGATATAGGGTTTCAGTGTACCCCATTCTTAAAGGACTGTAGATATTTAGGGTACAATGTATAGCTTAATTCTTGGCAATACAATGTACCCTACCCTTGTGTGAGTGCTGACTTGTTTATCTGATTTTGGAAGGCTTTAAAAAAAACACCAGAGAAAGCCCATTGGCAGAGATGGACGGTAACAGCTAGTGACAAGTCAGTTGATGATTTGGGAAGAAATCACAGCAAGAAAATATGAACCAGTGCGCCGATAAGATTAAGTGATAGAGAACCCAATTTTCTGTCAGCGTATTATTTGATTGGGTGAGATTTAAGAAACATATCTGTGTCCAACTTCCTGGATGACTGCCAATTTTTCACTTCCCTGAGAACACGCTGACATCTGATTCCCATCATTCAACTAATATAAACCCATGAAAAGAAGCATCTACATGTCAACTTACTATTGAGTGGGACTCGGGTTAGGATGGCAGCTTTCCAGCTTTTTCTAAGTAAATTACACCATCATTTAATAAGTATTGGCTGCCACAAATGCCTCATATAATGAACACCTCTTACACCCATAAAGATGTTTAGAATGTGTCCAATATTAATAAGCCCTCATCTGTTTTGCTGCTTTCAATTGATGGCATTTTTCCATGCGGTTTGGATATTATTAATGCCAGATGTATAGCAAGATAAGAATGATAAATACGATGGAGGTTGATGCAGGAGGGGGTCACAAGGTGAAAAATGAAAACTTCCAAAACCTTAGAAAAGTACCATAACCATAGATAGCGTCATGGAGATACAGTTGTGATTAAAGGCACATCTACCCTTTCAGAGAGAACATTCCAAACAAAAGCGTGTCCTTTCTTTCTTTCTTTATTATTATTATTTTTTTTTTTTAAAGAAAGGAGTGATAGACCCTGACAGATTGGAAATGCAGTGGAGATTATGCATATGTCATGAACACAGTCTCCTTTGTTAATCTCTTGCAGTTTGCAGTATTTTGGGTGTCCCATGGAGAAGCAGTATCAATCTTTCTGAATGTTGGATGAGGAAAAAAAAGGTCACAGGTTTATGACAGCGTTCATATTGTTTATTGCCTATCACCCTAGGAATAACCTGTTTCTGATATGAAAGAGGCCTGGGCTTCTTAAGGTTGATGATGATATTGTTACATTTATAACATAACATCGGAAAGAGGCATGCACAGAGTTTGAAAAAAAAGGAAAGAAGAAAGGGAAGTGGAAAAAAGGAATATATTTATATTCTGAGTACTGTACAAACACATGTTCATGAGGCAGGTATTGAATATCAAGCACCAATTAAAGAGATGTGGACCTCAAATTTCTCCCACTTTATGTTTCTCTTTTCAATCACAAATGTATTTAAGAATTTATAGCTTAAATGCTACATTTAAACTCCAGGGCCGAGCACCTCAGTGGCCCCGATCAATTCCATTCATTTGAGTGCCACACGGTGAACATGCAGTCTACAGGCCCCCTTAGTGTCTGGGGCAGTTGCCTCCTTTTCCCTGTTGGTAATCCAGAACAAATCATTGACTGGATCATTGCTGAACAAACTGTAGGTTGACACAAAATCGTACGTCAAAGATCAATTTATTAGATATTTTTTAAATCAAGTGCTGGTTTGGATGTAGAAATTGTTGAGGTCAATTGGTGAAGGTTGATGGGAGAAAAGCTTTCTAAATATATATCAGGTTTTACAGCTGTTTCTAAGGTTACTCTGTTTGAGGATAGATCGATAGATAGATCGAACGATAATCTTGTCTCTAATAGTTAGAATCATATCATTAAAGAAGTTCATGAACTAAGGACTATAGGAACACACGGCTCAATAGTGCTGTGATTATATTAATTTAGGTTTAGGTTTCATTAATAGGCTTGAGTCAAAGATGGCTGCTATTCCACCTCCTTGGCAGCTGCCTCAAGGATTGTGAGTATTGGTATGACTTGGAGGAGTTGATTCATTTAGGCTGACATATTCATCATGACACAGCCAGGTTTAATTACAACAAAATAAATCAATATGATTATCTGAGGTGAAATCATTTATTAATACAGCTTTAGATGAAAGAGATCTGATAATGAAGAGTCCTCATTTAGTTTTCCCAGTTACAGTATTTTTTTGCCACATCTCTTGTTTTCCCCAAAGTACATGGAGTTTGCTCAACAATGTCCATCGACTGAGGAAGACCATGAGGAAAAAAGGTGGAAAAGCGGTTATTGAGTGGGCATCCACAGGAGGAGTTATAGTTGTTGACAACAACATTGATAGACATTTATACTGGCTTACAACTATATTATAGTGCTTTAAACCATTTCTCCTGTGTTCACATACTGCTTATGAATGCTAAATAGGGATGGTTGGCTTTTAATATTTAAGTTAACATTGGGTCGCACAGCTGTACATGTAATGAGTGCAGGTGAATACATTTTTTATTTGGTGTCATATCAAATGATGACACTGTCGACAACATGAGGACAAATTACACTTTTACTGTTGCTTTGTGCCAAATCTGTGCTCTCTGTGTGGCAGCAACATATGGCATTGAATGACTCAGATGCTGAAACCACATTCTCTCCTTTTGATAATGCATATGTCCACAACAGCATTCCGTCAATGCGTGTCAACGGTGAAAGCTTTCACACCACGGCTCTTTCCAGTGTGTTTTTGTTTGCTGCTCGGTGTTTGCTGCTCGGTGTGTGCTGCGCTACAAACAGAGGAGCCTGTGAGGCGATTACTGAATCACGCAATTATTCTGCTATCATAGCTGTGACTCTGCATGGTTTAATAGATGGAATGTTGCACTGTTTTCCACAGTTAATTGCTCCTTCACTACTGAGACCACACATGCTTAAAACGGTATTGTATCCTCAGTTGCTAGAGTACAACAGAGCTAGATTAAGCACTGGTTTGCCACAATACTATTTTAACATTGAATCATCAATGTCTGCAGAATTCATGAAGCCCTTGTTTAAGTGTTGTGTTTGAGAAATAGCTGTTTTATATTCAATCAGTACGATCTTTAAAAACTAAAATAAAACCTTGACATTACTTCCCTAGCTTGTTGTAACAACTGTATATAAAGTAGTTTAGTTTAATGGTTCTCAACCCAGGGATTGGGCCAATCCAAAGAATCACAAGATAAATCTTAGGGGTCATGACATGATTAATGGTAGAGGAGAAAAACAAAGTTAAGATACAAAAATCTGTATTTTGTGGACTTTTGTCTAATCTTGGCAGTTTTTTTTTTTTTTTTTTTTTTTTTGTACATGCAAAACACACACACACACACAACACACACACACACACACACACACACACACACACACACACACACACACACACACACACACACACACACACACACACACACACACACATTACCTTGTACTTCTCTCTACCTTTGGGAGGACACTCATTGACATATTGCATTCCCTAGCCTCTTACCTTCACCTAAACCAAATTCTAAATTGGACCTTAATGATGGTCTGAACAATGGACTGTATATAAGAAGTTGACATTGTCACGCTGACGTCATCCATTGGTTTGGTCTGCCGTTTTGTGTTTCTTTTTCGACATTGCCATCTTGGTTTTTGTTCATAGCCATCTTGTTTTTTTGTAACCAGACAAGAGACGTCAGGTGGAGCTCAGTACAAGCGATGAATAAGACATTTTAAGGCAATTTAAATGTTGAAATTAACTTCTCAAACAGAAAACACATTGTGAAAGGGTAAAAGTTCTTAGACAAAAACACCCAGACCCTGTCAATCACAAGATAGCCACGCCCTAAAGCATACCCTGCTTTATTGTCTATTTTACTCTAAACGGGACCATGATTTACAAAATAAACATCATACTGTTGTCAAGAAGACTTGAAACTAGCGATATAAACCATAAAATCATGTTTACAATGTTTACTAAATCAAGTTAGAAGTAAGGTTGTTTTCTCAAAGACTTCTCTGCAATGTGACACCTTTTTGCAACCACAGGAGGCGCCCCCTGCTGGCTATGAGAATTAATAAAGGGGCTTCTTGCACTGGTTTCAATTCACAGACTTGGAGGTTGCTGCCTGATCTGAACCCTAAAACAGGCCTTTGAAGGTCTGTCCCAAAATGAGGACTGGCAAAAATGACCTCACTTTGAAGGTTTAAAAACTGTAACCGGTCCTCACAAAGATAGCTGTACCAGAACACACACACACTTGAACACACGTGTGAGTCCCCACACAGGTGCATGTAAATAGGAAGTTGGACCTCTCTGAGGTATGATTGACCCCCAAAACAAGTCTGTGCATGATAACACACTCCTATGTCTGTGATTGACTTTGGCGAGCAAAGTGAGTATACATTTATTTATTCATGAATGAACAACTATAAATGATTATTACCCATACAGAAGCGAGTTCTGCGAGACCAGTTTTGCTAGGGAAGTAAATGTCAACTAGATAAACAAGAGGTCACTATCAGAAGTGTCAAAAATATAAATGTATATATGATGAATTTGTTTTACTGCCACGAGACTGTGCACACACTCAACACCGCATGTCAAACAATCCACTGTCTTCTTTTAAAACGTGTATAAAATGTGTTAACTACTCTTGGAGCCTTAATGGAAATTACAGTAAGGCAGCAGTTGTTGCCTGAAATAAAAACGGACATCTCCTGCATTATGTCTCGGTAATCCAACCCCACTAGATGCAACTTTTTGAGAGACTGCAGGGGGAAAAAGTGGTTTGGCAAAGAGCATGCGATCTGTTGAATGTAGAGTTTGTTTGAGGGGTGAGAAAATATGTCATTTCGGAGTCGTGGTTTATTCCAACGTAAGAGAGTGCGCACCAATGAGAGGCTGTTACGCTCCACCCTACCTGCCTCCTTTCCGCCCCCCCTTTTCCATCCACATACTCACTACTGAAGGCGACCTGCCGCTCGCCACATCTGGAGACGCTTCCCCGACACGAGAAACTCCCAACTTTTGCGTTTATTCTAGCGCAGAAAACAATCAGGCTTTTTGCGAACTGTCAATCCGTCAGGGTGAATTTTTTTGCTTTTCTCGTGATAGTAAGTAGACATTCTTTAAGCCAAGTTGGCGTTTCTCTCTTCCTCTGAGCATTTTTTTTTTCTTTTTCTCTTTCTTTTTTTCTTTTTTTTCTTTTTTACATCAGCATTGGTAAACAGATCCCTGTTTGAGAGTTTCATACATTCAGCTGCTGTGTGTGTAACCGCCACGCTAGATTGTGTTATAGTTTGAACGCGCTTTTCTGTAAATAGCATGACACACTTCCATGTTGTGTTTTCATGAGTATAAAAAAAAAAAAGAAAGAAAAGAAAAAGAAGTAAAGGGAAACGGTGCGTTTGAATGAGTTTATTTACGCAAATCAACACAGAATTGTGTCATTTCACCAGATTTTTTTTTTTTTTTTTTTTTTTATTATCACATGCTAGAATTAAACCCTGCCGCACAGATAGGACATGAGTGCGTTGATGCTGACATGAGTGAGGCGGAATCAAACTGTGAAATCCAACAGCGTCTGGTGATGGAGTGATACATGTCGGGCTTATTTGTGTCCAACGCTGATCTAACATTGTGGAAGAAAGGACTGGAATAAGCCATAAGGCGCACGGCTCCATACTGAAGTGTTTAAGTTAGTCTGAGGGGAAATTTAAAAGACCTAAAAATACAGCGTTGGTTTCTTCCCCTACAAAGACTCATTTGAACTTCCCACCGCAGAGCGAGAGCGACATAAATAGTTCTGACATGTGGATGTAATTTCAGAAAAGGAAAAAAGACAGATGCAGAGAAATAAAGAGAGCGGGCTGAGCCTGAGCATATAGTAGATTATAGGAAATTAAATCGAGGGCAGAGCGAGGCGATTACAGAGTTATGATTTCACAAGCCGCCATAAACACAGAGCAGCCAGATGGAGTGAAAAAACACAACTCCACTTTGAAGAGAGTTAAGTAGATTAAATCATTTCATCTGAGCATCATCAGCGTCTGTTTGAGCCCCGCAAGGACACTTTGAGGTAGAGTTGCTTCAGGCCAGGGATGGGATCCGCTCTGCTCCTCCACAATCTGGACTTTCTTCTCATCTCACTGTTCAGTGGTGCATTTCTGGTAAGTCTTTTTTTTTTTTTTCCTTTTTCATTCATGAAATTACCAAAAATTGTCATTTTAATGTTGCATTTGTGAACTGTGAATCAGTGGAGCCTTCATCTGTGGACACATCACTGACAGCATGTCAGAGAACAGCTGCTATTGCGACTGTTCATAAGTGTTTCTCATAAGGAGATGTTGGTGAGAATGTAAAGTCACCTGGAGACAAAACATGCATGTGGGTCATATCTACAAAATTCACTCTCAGCTTTTACATTTCGATGAAATCATTGCATCTCTTGCAAAAGATTAAGGTAGATATGTGTTTTGAGTTTAGTTAAGGAAAGGTGGAAACCTCCAGAATAAAAGATTGACGGAAGTCTAAAGCTTTGAACTCACCCTCACACCTTTAATTATCTTTGTGCGGCACGTCACACTTCTTGTGGAATTGAAGCCAGTGAATACACGCTCAATTGTGTTGCGAGCCTCAATTGTCGATGAGGTTGTGTTGTCACCCGTATTGACGTATTGGACTGGGCTGACAGGGTCGAGCTGAAGC
The DNA here is from genome assembly GCF_027596085.1 of Anoplopoma fimbria. Lineage (NCBI taxonomy): Eukaryota > Metazoa > Chordata > Actinopteri > Perciformes > Anoplopomatidae > Anoplopoma > Anoplopoma fimbria. Next base: position 6,963,274 of record NC_072451.1, on the reverse strand, counting down.
TGCTGAGATTACTGATTACACTGATTAGATGGGTCTTCTCACTGTAACAACAACAACACAGTGGTTGTGTAAAGCAGCACCTTGTAACTCAGTTCCTGGAATAGGCAAGGCAATTGTGTTTACTACGGTCTGTTTCGAGCTCTCACCTGACTGAACCCAAGCAATTCTTGCAGTCAGAATGGAAGTAAATATTTCATTCAATATTTCATTCAGTATTTCATTCAGAACTCCAGTAGCGCCTGAACAATTTCACCTCTCTGATTCACAGCTGTAATGATTTACTTTTGCTCGACATTGTGATTTATAATTGCGCTCTCAAATATTGCCATAGCTGTGTCCAGAGGGACTGCTGCCCACACACACACACACACACACACACACACACACACACACACACACACACACACACACACACACACACACACACACACACACACACCTAGACACACACTGAACAGGCAGAGCAGCGCACCAAGTTGTTTCTGTGTGTTTTGGCTGAGGCTGTTGTGCATTCAACAGGCAGTTCGCCCAGGCTCTGAGGTACAGTGCATTTTCCCAGTGATGTGGTCCGTCACCGTACCGCAGTGGACCTCTAGGCTCATTGGTTCAGATGGCAGAGGAAAACAATTATAACATTGCTGTGTATTTATAGCTGATTCAACATTCAGTCGTTAAATGGCTCTGTCTGTGCATGGTGTTTACCCGTTTTTTAACTTTGGTGTTTGCTTAGTCTTCATCTCCACAAAAAAAGTAACTTTTTTTCCAAACTGTGACCAAACCGTAGATTTTACTTAAAGCCAAAGCTGACAGTGGAAAGTGTGTGTCTCTGTTTAAAGCGAGAATACAATTTATTTTGACACATACAGTTGTCAAACTACAGGTCTGTGCCTATTTCCAGAGGCTCAGCATAAAATGTATGATATCCAGGTATCGTGGATACAAATATTTAGGGATGCACAATCCAACTTTCACCTGGACTTTGGGTATCGGCCGATTAGGGGCCCTGATCCGATACCAGTGTTAAATGAATAAGCTGTATGCATCACTGTGTGGATGTAACAGGGGTCATTGTTTAATGTGTAAGGTGAAATCAGCCGTGAGTAAAACATTGCTTATTTAACTTTGTAAAACAACATGTTACAAATAAATACATAAATATAAATGTACTAAATAGTTATTTATAATTATTTTTAATGCAGCAACAAATTGTTCAAAACTCAAACAGGATTTAAAATTATAGTATGTAATGAAGTTGGCATAAAAAAAACATAGAATTTAATTTAATTGAGTCCGTATCTTATATCTGTATCATTGCATCCATGCAAATATTCACCAGCAAGTTAAGCTGGTTGGATCCATATGTGTAACCCAACATTTCTATCTGAAGGATACAAGAACAAATACAGAATCTCTCCATTGTGCTGCAGGGACAACCCACAGACAAAGCACTATCTCACAGAGCCTCCTCTCAGTGTGACTTGCTGCCTCACTTACTCAGTTATTACATTTATTAAGCGGAAGTGCTGCTTTCAGGGACCTTTGTGAGCATTTAATTTCTACCTCATGACTTTGTTTTCCTACGTGATGACTTGCATGTGTCTGGATCCTCACTGGATGGACTAGAGCTGTATCTGTATCTGCCCAATATCCAAGCATTATGTCTGCACTGTAAACCCTTTGATGTTTTGTAGTGCACAAGGCAGGTTTGTCTAGTTTTACTAGATGGGGAAAATATTTTCTTGTTGACGACGTTATCCAAGAACTTTTATTTTTTTTTTGTGCAAAAAAACAGAGGCTTGGTTCCTCAGTGTGCCTGAAATTTCTAGATTAAGTAGTTTTAATTCTATTGTGTTTGACCTGAATACTCGAAAACACAAAATGACGATAGTATTCTACAGTTTCATCGAAATGCAACGGGAGAACTGTGCCATAAAATGCAAGAAGGTATATATTTTTAAATAACTCACTTTTACCAAGTTTATCATTTAAAAGCCTTTACAGTTGATGGTCTCAAATAAACACATACTGCCTCTTGGAATAAAGTTTCAGAGTAGTGCTATCCATCTCAAATTACCTTCAAGGGAATTTCATAACAGAGATTAGAGTTCAGGATGATCTCAGGTCAGTCTGTCTCTGGTAATTAGGGGCAGCAGATTACTTCTCACTAATACATGTGAACTGCTGGTGCATTTGTGAAACAGTCTTTAGTATTGAAATTTATTTTTGCATGCCCTGTTAACTGATCTCTAGTATGACTTATGATAGTGTTCTCCACTTTTGTCTGAGTTTATATATGTGTGTCCAAAGGACCATGAAATTAGGCATCTCCTTATTCTCTTTTAATTAGATGTACGCTTTTTCCCCCATAAATGTTCCCTAATAAGAGATGATGCAGTCGACCCTACCCTGTAAGGCCGAGTGATACTTAATTATATTCAGTATTATTCATTATTTTCTCTCTATGTTAACGTTTTGTGGAAAAATGCTCATATTAACTTAATACAGTTCATAGACTCAAATACTTGACAAGATTTTTTTCATTTTTACGATTTTATTGGAAATTAAATTTACTTAATGCTACTAGTGAAGTGAATAATTCTTTGTATGAATAGATTTTTTTCTACGGCTGTTTTAATCTCATGCAGGGTTTTAAAAGGAAATGCTTAATGCTTCGATTTTTTCGATTGCAAAAAGCCTGTCTGACAGCAGCTAATTGACCATTTACCTTTCATGTTTTCATTCATTGACTCAGGGACTTCAAACTTGCTTGTGGCCTTGATTTTGATTACCTCTCTGATCCGACCCCATTAAGACAGAGAGGGACAACAAAGCCCTGCCAGGATCAATTGGCTCACCTGAAAGTGCATTTTCTGTCAAATTGGTGTAATTTATTCCCCCAGCACCAGATAGAACTCCACAAGTGGTCTTTCTGCATTCTAAGGGTTCATTTTGATGATTATTTTTTTGGTTTTTAATTTTTGATGCATGGCCGAGCTTTATATGTTGACCTTTACTGTTCCTAAGTGGGAGAAGAGAAGCAGTAGGAAGTGCGTCAGCAGTGATTTCATATCAAAGTGTGAGATTTACCAGGATGTGTTACGTGCCTTTAAACCCCTTCAAAAGCGTAACGTGCAAATCACAATTTTTGTGGTATTTTCTTTTCTTCCACACAATGAACAGTTCAGGCTTCAACTAAGGAGTCTTTTAAAGAAATCAATTTGTGCTGGGCTTTTATGCTCGGCTTAATCAATCTCCGCTGATCTGTGAGCATCAAAAATACTTTTACCGTATTGACCTTTGTCCCTTCTGCAGTAAGTTGCCCGTTAATTGACCAACCAGAGCCCCCTGCCCCACTGCTCACTAAGACAACGAAACAACTGTTAGTCTTAACACTGTATCATTTCTTATTTTATCCAGTTAGTTCAAGTTGAGCAGCAGAGGATCCATGGAGCGGAATGCTAATTGGTGCTTAGCTCGAGCAAATTTGAGCCATCACATGGCAAGAAGCTACAGTCCAGGCCAAGAAAGGACGAGCCATCTGGTCATGTGAATCCACCAAAATCCACACCAGATAAAACAAACAAACAGACATACAAAATACCCATGACAATCTAGCATGTGGGCTCACAATCAGCATATGAATGCTTTTTAAAGCTATCAATGCTATATTTTAGGAAGGTTAGTGTATCTGTGTCCAGAGGGGATTAAGTACATTCATCTTTATGAACTGGATTTGTTTTGTGACCTTCCCGTACCTTGGGTATTTGTACATTTATTTTATATTGTGATCCGCTTTGCCTCATTGCTTTCTACTGGAATTATTTCCTGATGCTTAACATTACTTTGGTTTGATAGCTGTCACACTGGTCGGCGTCACAGACAAAACAGGCAGTGAGCTTGAAACTAGCCCCAAGATATTTGTGCCATTCGACTCTGATACAAATCTCTCAGGCGGGAACAGGATGAAGCATTTTTCATTATAGCTTTAATTAGGCGTAGAGGTAATGATTTTAAACTCCCACTGTCTTTCCCAAGTGCAGAGCCCAGATACTGACACTGCTAGTATCTGGTTGTTTGATGATTTGGTGGGTTTATTGTGTACGCTTCTGCGCTCTCTTCAAAATGTCTCATAGTTATTACTTTGGCAAAATGAAGGTTAAATAGAATAAAAATTGGATTAAATTAAGGGGCTGGTGGAGGAAGCTAGATATCAGATATCTCTTTGCATGTAGCCCTTTCAATTGTGCTGGATCTCTCTCTATATCCCCATATTAGACTGTTCTTCGTCACAAAATTACCAGACTGCAAAAAACAACTGCATTTGGAGAAAGGATAAAGAGGTTTGATTGGCATCACTGATGCCTGCCTTTACCGATCACTTATGGTATCTCTCACACTGTATTCAACTGTGCAACAAGTGTGTTTGTTGCATGGACCCCGGCCATGAAATCACCCAACATGAGTCACCCTGTGTGCTCGCACCTCCCTGATTTCCAAAAGCAGAGCCTGAGGGGCTATGATCCATCAGTTTGCTATTTCACAGAATAATGTTTGTTTTGACACTACAGTCAACTATGAAGTTACTACATTTAGCTGGCGGCTGTACAGCAATGTGATATAATATAGCATGCTAGTCGAGCTTGGGAATAATTCCATTTAACTGGTTATCGCTCTAGACATTCTGCAAATGTCTGTTGTTTACAAAGAGTTTTCAAAGTGTGAGAGCAGTGAGACTGAACATGACATTTTGCCTGCCAGTTGGTTGTGCTAATCCCAGTTTAGACAGTGGGTTCACATTATTGCGCTGCTGAACTGGATAATTATTGTATTATGTCACTCCTGCCAGTTGCCATCTTTTGGGCCTAGTTCTTACTGTTCTCATTGTTATATCAAGTAGTGGAGTTCTGATTGCAGAATTTTACCATTCCTCCATCTATTTACTATCCTATTAATATTTATTGGAGTAGCCAGTTTAGGAGGGGATTGCAGACATCCCTTTCCCCAGCAACGCTTTCCAGCTCTTTAAGGGGAACCCAGAGGTGTCCCCAGGGCAGACGTGATAGATCCCTCCAGGGTGTTCTGGGTCTACCCCGGGGCCTCTTACCAGTTGGAGATCCCTGGAAAACAGGAGGCATCCAGGAGGCATCCTGATTAGATGCCCGAACCACCTCAGCTGGCCCCTTACTATGCGAAGGAGCAGCGGCTCTGCTCCTTCCCTCCGGATATCTGAGCTTCTGACCCTATCTCTGAGGCTGAGCCCAGTCATCCATACGATGGAAGCTCTTTTTCGATCTCCTTGTTTCGGTCACTTCCCAAAGCTCATGAATATAGGTGAGAGTGGGAACGTAGACGAAATGGAAAATCAACAGCTTTGCCTTGCGGCTTATTTGGCTCTTCCCCACCTTACAATCAGTTCAAAAAATAAATTGCTAGAAAGAAACAACAATTGCACATCATGACATTACTTCCCGTAGGCCACCGCATGTTTTTAAACTCCTAGAACGTGTTACTTGTGATGACATGGTTTATACTACTGGTCTTGGGTTTGTGGTCTTTGTATGATTAAATGTTTTTTCTGTCATACTCGGTGTGGAAAATTACCCGCAAACAATATACATTTATCACGTCCATAGGCTGGATGGGAGTTAACAGTTACATGTATGTATAAGGGGTGACAGCAGGTCAGGAAAGCTTTTAAAGTTGTGTTTGAAGTATAATTATGGATAGTGCTTTAAACCACTTTCAGCTCTGGCGAGACACTTGCACTTACGTTTCGAGTGAAATGTCACATCATCGAGTCACCAAAACACACCAAAAATAACATGTTTACACACTCAGCTTTGGGAGTATCATGTCTTTAATGGACTGTGGAGAAAATAGAAATCAGCAGAAGTATATTAAGCTGGAGGATTGGAGAGGGAGTATTCTGGTGCACAGATGGTATTTATACCCATCTTGGTTAAAATGTAATTTCTCCATCCAAATGAGATTATGTGGTTGGCAGATCTGAGACTGCCTTGTTTGCAATTTAGTTTAACAGCACGTATACTGTGGATTTAAGCAGCACAGGGTTGTAAACTCTGCTTCAACTGCTGTACATCGCTTGTCGCTGTAGATTGTGAGTCACTCGCTGTCGTCACTGGTCAGTTAACATGTTTGCCTAAATTTTCCTGGGATCACCATGGGATTCAGCTCACAGAGGCAACTTGTAGTGGGGAAAATACCCTTCACACACACATATCATTATGCACTGTGTTTCACTGCAGAGCTTTACAGTAGCTGAGAGGATTCCTGAGATAACTGCAGAATAGTCTAATATCTTTTAGAAACGCACACATCTTGTGCCACAGTTATCTCCTTCTTTCTTTATTGACTGACACATTGCTCAGCTTTTAGAGGGCCTGTGAGTCAGACTCATAGCGTGTGTGTTAATAGGAGAGTCTTCAGTTTCACCAGCATGGTAAGGCTATACCATGGCTGTGTTTGACTCAGGAAAGGGCTTGTTTTCTTGACTTACCGTGACCTTTGCTTTTCTTTTTTTTCTTAGCTTTTCCACTTGAAAAACGGTAGAGTATTTGTAACTCAATGCCACTTTCACACCTCACTGAAAAAGTTACACTTCTAACAGATATCATAATAACGTGCCTCTGCCTTATGAACCTCAGCATTTTATAAAGATCTGCTGTTCAGTTTTTCTTAACCTTAACGACTTAAGTCCTATTTGCACGGGACTAGTATTACCAGGAATCTTAATGGATTTAGAAATTGCCGTCCCCCCCCCACGCCTGTGTTTTGTGCATTTGCGTGGGGATAAGTGAAGTCTGCATTGTACGCCTATTTACTGACATTATTGATGTAAAGGCTCTGTGTAACATCAGCTTATAAAAATATTATACTATATGTTATTTATTTTATAGATATTATAATATGATATACGCTTATTTAAGTGTATATAATGAAGTGAATGGGTCTCCATGCTGTGTAGCAAAATGAGCCTGCTGAATTTTCACCCAAAATGCTGTCAGAACTTTCCTTTGTTATTTCCAACGCAGCCTACATAATTCTCCACCAGGATAGAGTCTGAAAAACAGAAGACAACAACAACAACAAACAAAGATGCCGATTTGCCACAAGACCTCTGTGTATGGCGATTTCAATTATTTGACAAATTACGGACATGGCAGTTTCCTAGGTATTAAAATCACAGACGCAATTATCAATTAATAGAAATCACTAGAGGTCCCGAGGTAATACAAGTCCTGTGCAAATAGAGCGTTAATGATGCATTTAAACTGGCTTCTTAGCACCCAGTGATCCTGTGAATGATCTGTCGTCAAAAGCTAACGAGCATCAGTTTGATCAGTGAAGCCAAAGGAGGCAATATTTAATGAGGCCATGGATGCTTTGGTAAACTACATCTGACATTCTGACACTTTCTTTTTCTCATTGTGGACATGTCATGGATGAAATTATTATTTTTCTGAAGACAGGCAGGTTCCGAGATTCAGCTGAATGCCTGAGACATGCCGTATGTGGTGGTTCTTATCTCGGAGAAGTTAAAGGCCCGTCCACGTGTCAAACATTTGACACATTTCAGAGTGTTGCTGCCTATCATCTGTCAGTCATTGATAAGGTGGTCTGACTCTTTTTGTTAAGCATGTCCAATATCAACATTATTTTCAACCATAGATACTCAGTATATCATCACTCAACAATTCTACAAGTCATGGCCACACCGATTGATTTCCAGCGCTATGATGAGTTTGCGTCCTATTTCATCAGTTACCTGCTGTATCAATATTGTGGTGCAGACTTCCTTGCGGGCAGTATGCTTGGAATCTCAGAGTACTTCACTTGAGTTGACATGTGAAAATTCTCAGCTATGTAGATGCCTTTGCCGTTGACCCGTGGTTCTGCTCAGCCCTACCCCCACTGCTTGTGAAGGGATTGAGTTTCAAATATACAGAAGCTCCTGGGCTCATTCTACTCACCTAAATGCAACACAAATCGAGTTTTTATTCAATTCCGAGTCAGTTCCTCAAATTATTAGGAGCAAATCACACATCTGATCCAGTTGTTTACGCAATTTGGAAGCAGCTCAAATCTTGGGCAGAAAATACTCCCCCGGCACATTGCTTATGGCTGAGAGGAGGCCACATTTCTTAAAAGAACCTTTATTAGTTTCATTGCAAAACTCTGGGGCTTATGGGTTTGTAAGTATGCAGTTCACTGCTCCAGATTTTCCAGCAATAAGTAAGAAATCCTCACACTGCAGTGCAGGGAAAGTCTCAACCAATTTAAATTCAGATAACAGTGCGAAGTTTTGATGGACTTTCCTTCGTTAGCTCCATGGCATATAAAAACATGAGCCAATGATAGCACAAACTCTGAAAGGGGTTGTGCTATCATTGGCTCATGTTTTTATATGCCATGGAGATAGATATGAAGTTATCGCAGAAGTGCTGAATATGAACTAACCAGGAATATAATTAATATTTGGGACTGACATTTACAAGTGCAATGCTAATTGTGTATTAAGATCAGGTAGATTATTAATCCTAAATGGTATCGCAAATGTTTTTGCATGAGTTCTTCCTCCAACTTTAGAAGATATTGGTCATCAGTCAAAGTTCACTATGTATTTCCACTGTAGACTGGTGACATGTGTGTTAGGACAAGCTCCAGATAACCCTGTGTCCCTGTTCAGTAGTAAGAAATTAATGAATGTGTGGGTAAGTGAATAAGTTAATTAACAAATTATTAACACAAAATTGAAGTTGATTTTAATTGAGATGTCTTTGTATTTGTTGTGCGTTACTTTTTGCTTATTGTTTGCTAAGTTTGCACATTTTAACAGTTAAAATCAGTTTTTTTAAAGTAAAACATCAAAAGCATGTTAGTGAATTAGTGTCATGCAGCGCATGATGTTTGTCACTCAATTATACTTGAACTCGTTAAAAATGTGCACTAAAAAAAGGCATTGTTTAAAAGGCTGCTTTATGAACTGTGTGGTAACCTAGCAGTGTTTTAATATTGAGTTTCATGATTTATCAAAATGACCATGTGATTCTCATACTGGAACATCCGTTAGAGTTTATGGCTTATTTCTGCAATGATTTTTATTACTGATGTGATGTGGCATGGTAGTTTTTTGAAAGAACTTGACCTTTGTGTGGAATATATTTTATTCAATGCGTTATTATTGATTATTGATTTTTTTCAAGGATAGTTGGGTTCATGAGGGTTTCAGCAAAGAACCTTAAAAGCCCTCCAATAATCTACATTCAGCACGTACAGTAATAAATATTGAAGGCCACTACATCGGCTTGGAGGATTTCCATTCTTTTTATTCCCACAAAGTTTTATAATGTCATGTCGACATTCTACTCGTTCAAATATCTAGACATCTCATACGTACTCAGACATATCATCGATTGCCAATATTAGTTGGGATACTGAGGCACTTAACTACCTTCTACTGTTTAATGCATGTGTCTAAATCTCCTTTAAAACCACATTCACAATGTTTTTATAGCAATAATTAAGTTGTGAACATATTCCAGCTCCACCTTTACACACCGGGGGCGTGACAAAGAATTGACATGAAAAGGGAGCTAGAAAGAAGTGATTTCCAGACCTGCCAACCTCCTCATTTTCAGGCTAGCACACCCGAATGTCAAACCGAACTGTCACCGGTTGAGTTGCATTGCTTGAATGTAGAGAACGAAGAGGATACCTCTGGTTGTGCTGCATTGATTTTTAAAGAAATAAAATTGTGGGGTAATGAAACTTATTTTGGTCTGCTAGGTAGTTTGGTGTGACAAGACAGATGTTGTGTCCTCTTTGGGAAAGCGATTTCAAACATTCATGCATTGGGGAAAGCTCAGAAACCCTGGTACTTTATGATCCTTTGATGTGTCAAGAATCAGTTTGTCAGTTCACCACTGTTTTAAACCATTTAGAGTATATTTTCTACATTTAAACCCAGGAACTTTTTGTCATCAGGCAACAGTACAAACTATCAGCTTCATACATGGTAAAGCATTCATTTTTTTACATTTAGATGGTTTTGTTTTTGTTCCTTTTTAGTGGCTGATGTTCAATGTGGATTCACTTATACTGTGTTGCTGTTGCGTTTAAAGAGAGCTAAATGTGTGATATAAACTTGCGACGTTCTCATCCGTGCACTCTGTTTGCCTTTTGATACAGACTCTGCCTTTTACCCAGTTCAAGCCATTTTCAGTTAAATAAAAACATGGTTCAAAGCCCTCAGTACCAGCGACCTTGTAGCAAGTAGAGAGTGGAAAGCTCATGCTGACAGGCCAATTGCTGGCCTTTCAGTTGGAGCACACCGTGAACAGTGTATAGTTCATGTGTGCAAACATTCTCTTTACTCACTAGACAGTCTGAGCATCTTCATCCCCTGATTTAGCACTAACGTTTGTGTCTTTAATATGTAGTTAATCCTCTCAACGCAGTCATTATATGATGTATATTTGTATCTTTGTAGTTAATCCATTAATGGCTCAGCACATCATCATTTAGTGGCATTATAGAAACAGATTTGTGGAAGAACAGCTTTTTATAGAGTCAGCAGGCCTGTGAGCAGCATTCTACAAGTAATATCAAAACAGGAAAATATATTAGTAAAGGACAAACAAAAGTAAAAGGTTCCCTTTATTTAAAGTGTTGTAGAATGCACAACAATGTCCTCAATGCTATTTTTATTAATCTTCCTTAATAGCTTGTGTTTCAAATGGACTTACTGTATGTCATGTGAATGCTTTTTCCTTGATGTCACGCTGGAAATTATTGTGCATGTTATTTATGTTAACCCTTACAGCATTGCTCTAGGGAAAGACGCGACATGCAAGTTTTAAATATCATTTTGAAGGTCACAATAACGTGGTTGCTATCATGTTTTATTCATTTCTAGGTATAAGAAAAATATGTGGACGAATAAAAATATAAACCTTATGCTTAACAAAATTGGAATACATTTAATTGATTTGATAAACTTCATAAATAATTCTTAATGATAATAAGGTTATCATTTTATTAATTGGAAGTGTAATTCATTTTCTTTGCTGTTCTATTAATTTACAGAGATGAGTTTGACCTTGCTTGATGATTTTGAATAGTCTTTGTGCTAGAAGGGCTACTCTGAAAGGCACCTCAATCAAGGTGACCAACTGCACAAGGTTCACTCACAGCGGCCTCTTCAATAAGCAAATCAAAAGGGTGGAATATAAGTAGACAATGAGAGACACCTTGGGGTGATTAGACAGTGCCTAATTTGTCTGCAATTTAGAGGCTTTATTGGAAAGGCAGTCACAATTAGGGGTTTTGTAAAAACAGTGTCCTTGTCCTTGGTCTTAGCAGGCAGCAGGCTGCTTGGTGCCCCTCCGGTTAAAAGTGGCTAAGAGGCTGATTGCTTGGAGCGTTGCCCTCTAAACGTGTCACCTTTTTGTACTCAGCTCCTTCTTCACTCAAATGTTAAACCACGTCCACAGCACTGATTGCTGTTTGTGCTCTGCTCTCGCTGGTAATGGCCCAAGATGCTTGCTCAAGAAATTATTTTCATCAGTTTCCTAAGGTCAGAAGGACAAGTGTTGTCACGTTGGTTACTGGCTTCAACGGCTGCATGATTGTGCTCAGTGTTACTGGTAAAACTGGTGAAATTCTTTGCATGCAAGCCCCCTCCATGTGTCCTATTGTCTGTGTACCTGTGTTGACCCTTGGACAGGCATTTCCACATTGTTTTCTGGTTCATTGACTTTTACGCTGATCTTTAAGGCCCCTGACTTCAAAGCACAAGATCAACCAGAATGACTGGCTCTCATAGCTGTAGGGCCACAACTAACTGTTACTTTAATTATTGATGAATCTGCATATTATATTCTGTATTATTATTTAATAATTTAGTTCACTAAATGTAAAAGTTTGGGAAACATGCCCGTCACAATTCCCATAAGCCCAAGAAAACATCTTCAAATGCTTACACGATAAGATAATCCTTTATTAGTCCCGCATCGGGGAAATTTGCATAAAAAAATAAAATAAATAAAATAAAAGGGGGACAAAGGAAAACAGCAAAGCTTTATTATTATTATTATTTTTGTAAATGTATGAAGCTGAATCCAATGAATGTTTTCCCATTGGCATAACTTGACTTTTGCTCCTATATATGTGACAATAAGAGTCAAATATCACCATTGTTTACCTTGTTTCCTCTGTTGACTCGAAACTGCTGATGGTGGCTAGATGGAGGTTGACTTGGGAAAGTGTTCCTCTGTAATGACACTTCAGCTTTGTGATACTAAACAAAGTGGAATATCAACAATACTGGAACAAGGTTGTGAAATTGAAGCGGATTTGCTGCTAATTAAAGGCAGAAAAACATTTGATGTGAATGAACAGAGACAAATCTTTGCACAATGAAAACACCACCTGAACCACTAAGTCCACCTGGCCTGGCAGTCAATTCCCTGTCATCATTCATTTATGAAAGCTGTTGTGTAAAAAGAAATTACCTTCGGGAAGCTTTCAGACATTTTCAAGCTTATCCAGGGTTTTTCATGCATCACTGTGTATTTTGGTGAAAGTCTCATTTAAAAATGGATGAGTCCATTAGAAGGTACCTGCTGTCAACCCTAATAAATATTGTAGAGCCCTACTTTCTACAACCTCACCTATTTCATCTTCACTAGTACTCTAGGTCAAGGTGTTTTGTCTGTATGTAATTAGCATAATCCACAAACTTGACACTTCATTCATTATTACAGCTGATACTAACAAATATGAAACCTAAACACCATCTTGGGATGTTATTGCACCAGCTGCAATGACAATTCGTCTGCCCTCGCACACACAGAGAGATGAAGAGAGGAGATGCTGAGGGCAGTCAGAGGTGTGTGTGTGTGCTTACACACAAGAAGTAAATAAAGCACTCATCATGACACATTTTGTTAGAAATAAACATATGTTGGAGAATCCTGTGAGTATTTGATAGGGGAAATGTTATGACATGAGTGTGCTGCCTTCGCGGAGGCGTCACTGTGACCGGAGGATAACTGAGCGCATGCTGCAGGTTCAGTAACCTGCCGCCTTTAAAATAAATAAAATAATTTTCCCCGTTTATTAGTGGATTTAAATGCACCATAGTGCCAGAAATGAAGTGTTTGATGAGTAAAACTTTCTTAATTAAAGCCCTGTCGACGCCTCCCAATCTCCACAGGAAAGCCGTCGCGTTGTTAATGCAGTTAAACAGCATCTCTAGCTCAGAGAAGCTAGCTCTTTTTTTTGTCCAATCATATTGTTGCTTATTTGTAAACAGCCTCTTAGAGCCATGCGTCCCGCCTACATTAGGTAACCCCTCAATGGTTGTATTTAAGACCTTTTTGACGAGAATTGATCATTGGGTGAAAAATATATGATATATCTACCTCAATTTATTTTTAATTTGACTTTTTATGGGAGTTGTCCATAACAATTAAATTGCCCTACTTCAAACTTTGCTCAGACTACACCTTCTTTGAACTCTCTAAAAAGTGAAGCCAAGGCAGGGTATCCTTTACGGCCTGGCTAAAATACAAATAAAGTAAAGTACTCAAAACCGCCTCCTTGGTACTACCGCCACAGCAGGTGACAGACTCACAAGATGAAAACCATACCAGCGTTGCAGCTGTTAATGATACATTTTGAATGTCTATTTCTTCACATATAATGTGTGAATTTCTTTCTAAGGTGGCAAAATGTAATGGTCAGTTTTTGTTTTGGTTGGGTCGATTTCGTCTCATGATGAAAAATGAATATGAATGAATGATGCTTCTGAATTCTAATACAAACACTGGCATCGTTTCATGTTCCATCCTCAGCTGCTGTGATTAAGAGGATTACTACTGAGGTCGCCAAGCTGTGACTGAGAGGGTAATACATGCCTTTAATGCTACGGCGTGTGTCGTGAAACTGCGCAATCTGTTACATCAGAGAAAAAAAATGCTCTTATGGATTATAAATCTACTTTAATATATATATAAAAATATATTTTTAACCTATAATCTATATATAAATGACATTTATAGTAACCTATTGTCCCCCAAGTATGTTAGTTGACACTTTCATGACATCCATTAAGATATTATGATATGTCCAGTGCATTTGATTGTTACATAAGCATGAGTAGGTTTTAAGCTTTTGATGAAAATTAAAATGACTCATTTGCATTGCTTCATTGTAGGAAAGGCTCATACTCTGTATACGATATGTATTAAATCACTTATATAACGCAAAAATTGTCCTTTTCAATTTGGGAGGACAACACGATCACAGCTGTCTGGGCTCCAGGAGATGTAACCTCCCTCTCAGAGCACACACACAATGTTTCCATCAAGGACAAAAGTGCTGTTCTTCAAGCTTACGACCAAAGCAGGGTATAATTAGGAACTAAATGCTGCTTTAAGTCAGAATGTGGTCTGCGAGCATTTCCAAAGGACAACCAGTCTTGTGGTTTGTGGTTTTTATCATCAAATGCAAATTGCACAGTTGAAAAGGAGTGGCACTGACTCATAGAGTTTAGAATATCCAGGAACCTCATCCGCTAAAACATTCATGCGGTGCAATATGTCAAAAGTAACATATTCGTGTTTTTTTCCAGATAGTGGACAGGCCATTAAAAACAAGATTCAGCGGAGTTATAATTTTCTAGACCCCTCTATTTCGTTGAGAAAAAAAAAAACATACAGGAAAGTCCAAAAGCCCCTTGGGATGAAATTTTGAATATATGCCAACAACAAGGAAGTGAATGTTAGCCTATGGTGTAAAGAATGGCAAATGACCAACACAAGTACATAAAACAAACATTTGACTGTATTCCCATAATAGAGGCGCTTTACAGTGACCAGAGTAAATATTATCTGTATATTATTTATCATCCATGTGACGAAGTGTGATCTGGAAGGGAAAGTCTCACTTTATAAGACCATTTACCTAAAAATCTCATCCTCTCTGACGGCTCATTCAACAAAGAGAGGCTTTATTGATTGACTCTGAAGTGAGGGAGAAAATTATTAGGTTTGTGTTTCCAGATATAATAGTATCAGATTTGTAATCAGATACTTTTTTTGTTGATCATCAAAACACTGAGGTATAACAAAGAGTGTATGTATCCTCAGCTCACATGTATAAATCGTTTTTAAACGAATATTCATCCACAAAATGACAATATTTTTGTTTATCAATTGCTCACCCCTTGAAAAAACATTGTTTTAACAACAGCAAAACTTTATCCAAACATCTGTTTACAAATCTTTACTATTTAAAACATTTTGGATTTGCACAGAATCACACGGACAAGTATCGTGCCTATTAAGGTTTTAGCGAAGATGCATGTGTTATGGAAGAAGTGAGCAAACAACTGGTTAATTCAGACTTGGATTATACTGCACGAGTTGTGTTAGAGTGTGTCAACAGATGTTTGGTTTTGCTGTTGTTAAACAAAGTCCCCATGAACTTCAATTCATCAAGACTTAATGTCTTGATGAATTTAAGGTAATACGGAGAAACATTAAATGTTATTTTATCTTTATTACTGTGACATTTTCCAGGTGCATCACACCTAAAGAAAAGTCTGCTGTTGGTTCCAAAACGTATTTTGTTCATGTTGGCTATGAAGATGAAGAGGCTGTCTAAATCTCAACTGTTGTTTTGGCTCTCAGCCAGTGACTGACTGAGCAGAGCCAGCTTTTGGACATTTAGTGGTCCTCTAGTGCCACCATCAAGCTTGCCTTTCAGTTTTTAAATGAACTTATCTCCTGTTCCCATGTTTCCAACAGAAGGAACCTTTTAAATCATTTCTTTAATCCTCATTTCGAGGAGCGCCACAATTTGAACCACTCTACTGAATAAAAAACATAGAAACCAGATGGGTAGATTTGACCAGTCTATTACTTGGTCCGATCTTTCCGCAAATGACCACAATTTAACCTTTTTGTGCATATTTTTTCCATACTTAATAGCTTACTTCCTCCTATAATTCATGCACTATGTAGCAATCAGTAAGAGTGATAAACATTTGGAAATAGTGAAATAAGTATTTCACTTACTGCATTGTTGTGAATCAATCACTTACATTACGATATAGTGTTTCTATATTGGTGTCATGTAATTGTTAAAAAAGAATGTCCTGAAGTATTTTTTTAAGCCATCCACTGGTATTTGTTGATCAGGATGCATTTTCTCTGTGTGGACATTTTAAAGATATGCACCTAGTCAATAACTTCTTGTTACTGGTAGAGAAAGTTCCTTTTAACTTGACTTTTACGGAGAGAAATACACGAGTCTCTGCTTTCATGGTTGTTCGAACGTCTGGTTTGATGTGACTTTTGTTCTTTGGAGTTTTGCTCATTCATGTAGTTGTTTTGTATTTAGACTACTTTGTCATGGTCTAAGATACCGCTGATGAGATCATTGGGCTGTACTTTGACTCGCAATCCATTGTTGATGTACCAAAGCCAATTACACGCCTTTGAACTGCGTTGCGCTTTTGCAGATCATTTAAACTTTTTTGTTACTCTTTACACTTTTTTGGCGTTGTGCTTTCTAATGAAAGTCTACCTCACAAGCTCCAGCATTTCACTCTCATATTCACTGTAGGGCACTTCAGGAAATGACTTTGGTCAACCACAACTTTCTTGAAAAAAAGAAAAAGAAAAAAACGCAAGGCTGTCCACAATCAAGACTGTTGGTAATGTACCGGAAACCAAGTGTCTCCACTCTATGTATGCATGGCGTCTATCCACATGACTCCATTTTTGCATTTAAAAAAAATAATTTTTCTACAAACATATTAAAAAATCCACAAATGGAGACTTAAGACATCTGTGGAACCAGACAAGCTAAACCTTTATAACTAAATATAACCGAGATTTAAGTTACTAAAATAATATAGAAACCAGATGCTGGAATTAGAACTAAAACTGTTAATGTACCTTCATTCAGATGCGTCAGTATTTTGTCCTAGTGGTTTAAAACTGTCTTGACACACCGACCTAAAAACAGTTCTCTCAATATTGGTCTTGTATCCTTTCAGAGAGCCGCAGTTTGTGAAGACAAATAGAAACTTGTGGTTTATTCAAGTGGAGTTTGTATTCTAGCGACCAGTGATGAAAACACACACATATATATATATATATATATATATATATATCGTGTGTATTTTTCTAATTTTTTTGGCACACGTGCAAAAACCATTTCACAAAAAGATTACTGTGTTTTGAATCAAACGCTGTAAATAAGAATGTCCATGTTTCTCCCTGTAAGAGTTGTGTTTACTTAGGAGGTTTGGACTCTGGCCAGTGGAGGAGGAATAGTTTTCAGAAATAATCAGGGGGCACACTTATTACCCAGGATTCTCTTCTTAAAATGGTATATGATACTCTCCTATATCCCTGCGTGCTGGCGTCTGCAGATGAAGAGAGACATTTCCCCAGTTTTTGAGAAAGAAAATACATCGCGAAACTCCATACCTTCATTTTAGTTTAATGTTTCACAAGGGCTCAAACTGAGCTGTAAAGGTTAAGATATTTGTTCTTAATGTGTTGGAAAGGCAGCTACACTTACCAAGATGGTAGGAAAAAAGCCAGCACTAGCAAAAAAGCTAATTTTAACTGAAGTATAATAAAGGGGCTGACATTTCGCTCAACTTTGAAGTGTTTGATTGAAGTGAGAATGACCATAATGACAAATAATAATCAAAATGTAATATAAAGTAGATCCATAACATATATTAAGTGCTTTTTAATTTCCATTCAAACTGTGAAAATTCACCCACCGGTATTACTTTACTATGCATTGATGATAATTACACTTGTCCTTTCAGAGCCGTTAGCATCCAGATTCACTGTTTCTGGTTTCCTGTTGGTTCAGCTTTCACCTAAAGTAACTCCAGACGGTTATTCAGATGAAAATAGAATGAATGTCTCAGCAGCGTTCAGTGGAATATTCTATATTGGCATAGTTAGTACAGCAAACAGGTAGTATCTATCCTTGTTCGCCTGTGGTCAAATGTTGTTCCATCTGTGGTTGTTTACTGTGCAAAACCATAAACGTCTTCATTCTGGAACCTTATTCAGCTCTCAGACTGGACATCCTTATTTCAGGGCTGCAAGTAGTGAAAATATTGATGGAATGAGGTATTATGGTTTTGTGTGCAGCAAATCCAAGACGGCTCGGTATTTACAGTTACATTTTAAGATCAGGAAATTACGCACTTGCATCGGAGACAATGTATACACATCTTTATTCCCAAATGGCTCCTTGCCACAGCAGATTTAGAAGAATTTTAGCTGCTTATTTTAGATTATAAATATGCACCAGACTAGTTACTGTAGTAGAAGTACTGTACAGCCAACTGCAGAATACTGCTTGCTGTACAGTACTTCTACTACAGTAACTAGTCATTCTAGTAGCAGAAAGTTAACTAAGTACATTTACTCAAGTTCTGTGTTCACTGTTAGTTTAAATTAAAGATACTTATATATATTTTGATGTTTCCACATTCTCCAACTTTATACTTCTACTTCACAGAACTTTAATGGGACATATTGTAGTTATTACTTCACTTAATTTATCCAACAGCTTTAACTCGACCAGCCACTAATTAAATTGCTGCATACCAATAATAGGGACCTATTAATATAACATGTAATAATATCACTTCAATAAGGGCTATTCTATTCATCTTTACATTGTTGCATGACTACTTTTCTGTCAGTGAAAGATCAGAATACTTGCTCTGTATTTTTTCGTTTTGAGAAACAGAAAGCAACATACAGTTATTGTCTGTATTAACATCTATGTAGGATTTAACTAAATGTATCAAAGCTTGTTGGATGCCTAAACACAAATATTAGTATTCAATCTTACACTTATAGTATTCAAGTGTTTATTTTTTATTGCCACCCAGAAATACTAGTTTGTCTTTAGTAAACAACATCTGACAAACAAACAAATCATGTTGGACGGATCAAAATCTTATTTAGTTTGGGAGACATGGACAAATTGGTGGCACCACCGATTTTAGTTACAGACAAGGCAAGAGCATCTCCACATGTTTTTGTGTTATACATCATTTTTAGATGAATACATATTTATATAAACCTCTTCACACTCTCTCTCTGTCCCTTTGTTTCTCTAGTCTCTGATTGTTGGGACTAAATTGCCTCTTGACATATTATTTTCCCATCAATATGTAAACCTGACAGCAGAATTTGATTTCTTTACATCCAGACATGTAATTTGTGTCTGCAGCTGACGAATAAAACTGCAGCCAGGGAGTCAGCTGCTCTGAGCAAACGTCTGTCTTTAATTTGTACTGTTTGCTCTGCATCATTGAACCAAATAAAAAAGACTGGGAGTTTTTTTTTAGCTGTACCTCCAGGCTCACTTTATGGCAGAACATGTTAGTTTGTGTTTCATTGTGCGGATACATATTGGTTCGTATTGGTTCAAAGCAGCATGACAAACATTCTATATGACGGCGTAGAAAATCATGATGATTTGCGCCCCGATCTGTGCTTTAGTTTTAACACTGGGTTTGAATTTCTCTGTTTCCATTTCCACTTTTCTTGTCACGCTCTGTTGGAAATTAATGTGGTCATTTTCAATACAGTCACATTTGTCATGCCTAAAAGTGATCCACGGGCAAACAGCGAGTCAGTCAATGTGACCTATTAGAATGGAAAATGTTTCCATAGCTGGAAAACCACACCTGAGGTGCCACTCCACTCTCAAACACAATGTTCAAAAGCTGAAAACATATAGGGTGTAAGCACATGTTGAGAATTAAATGTTTTTGTCCGTGTTATAACTTTGTCATGTCCGATTAGTGACCTCTCAGTGGATATAATTAAAGGAATACAAGCAGGGACTATAACCAGCAAGTGAAACAGAGACTGTTTATTCAAGGGAAATTTTTTTTTTTGCTTCATGACAGTTGAGACATAAATAAATACCACTTTTGTCACTTTGATGGGTGGACTGTCACGATCTAATCTGACCTTCCAGATACAGACTAGGCCGCCTATCATCCAGGCCACCCTGTTGCTTTCCGTCATATTCCGCTTGAGAAAATATCAGCAGTGTGCATTTTCAGGAAAATTTTCACGGACGGAAACTGGATTTAGAACTTGCTGCCTGCAGCTCTATGACCACGGATGCAGAAAGCTGTGGTTAGAGGGTTGTGTAGCAGCTGTGAGGAGGAAATCATGTCTGGAGATAGAACAAGTTGTTAATTCAACATTGAGTCATGGTCAGAAGGTTTAAAAATCTTATTTAAAGGGCGGGTCCCTTATTTATTTATTTATTTATTTATTTATTTATTTATTTATTTATTTATTTATTTATTTATTTATTATCTTTTTTTTATGTCATTCTTCACCACACATTTCCAAATGGTGTTCCTTGTGTATCAAATCCAAACATTCAAAATTTGGTCGAAATATGTATGTTTAAGTATAAAAAAATATATTTTCCCAAGCCCTAAAAAACATGTTCAACGTGAACTGATGTAGGTTTCTGTGTGGTGATGCTGCTACATATATTCTTATCCATAATCTGTGTATTGTATAGATATAATTTTGTAGAAATAAAAAATATGTCATGAATATATATGGTTTCTTGTAGTTAATTACTGTAGTTGTACATTGTTTTAGTTTATCAAAATAAACTGAAATTCAATCCCAGGGTTACCCTTTTAGATGATGAATGAATCCGTATTGATTCAGTGACATCTTGGAGTGCTATTTGGAGCCAGCTGATGCATTTCATGCTCCTTTTTACTCCAAGAGATAGGTCAGAACCTTTGAGTCAGATCCAGATGGGACCGAAAATGTTCAGTTACGAGAACACCCTGTCTTTTAAAAATAGCCTCTGGGTGGCTCAAATATTGACTTACTGTTAATAATGTTGTGTATTGATGCAGCTTGGCATTTACAACATGCACCTCGCGCATCACTGCCAATTACCCTTCAATATTTCCCTTTATTAACTCATTTTCTAATTTGCAGGCATACGCAGATGATGTTTTGACGAAAGACGAACAGATAGGCCTGTTGTTCAGAGCCAAACGGAACTGTGAGGGGAACATCAAGTCAAAGCACAAGATTCCTGGTGAGTAGAGAAACAAAATGCTAATGTCACAGTTAATACACAATGCTAACATGCTAATTTAGCAGGTATAATGTTTACCTTGCTCACCGTCTTAGGTCATTAGCATGAAACACAAAGTTCATATGAATTTCATTAGTTTTGCAGGTATTTGGTCACAAACGAAAACCCTAGACAAATTAAAAAAATAACCTGGTGATGTCGATAGGGGAACAAATAATCTTTAGGCGGACTTCAATGTCTCTTCCCGATTGCATAACAATCCAGTCAATTAATCACAAATGTCGACTTCATAACGGCGCCAGAGGAAAAGTCAACATGTCATGACTAAACATGCAGTAACAGTTAAGATATTTCAGTCTGGACCAAAGTAATGAACCGACTGCAGCAAAGCTGCTCGCATGGTCAAAGAACAAGAATGTGAGAAATTATCTCAGATCTTTAATCCTATTGTAAAATGTCTTTTTTTTTTTACTGCTGATAAGATTTCTTTTTTTTTGCAAGGACATCTTTGGGTCCATCATTTGCTCTTTTAACCTGACTTTGATTTGTGTATTGCCATAGTAGAACGAGAAAGGGGTTACGGAGTTGATGTTTGATTTTGGATAGATAACAGATATAAATCGATTAGCTGTTTGCATTTATTGACCAAAATGCCATGCTTAGCAACACTGAAAGAAGCTAATTGTGTAGGAAGCGAGGGCTCATGTGGTGGCAGGGTCCCACTTCATTATCCTTATTAGGTCTCCAATAGTTTGATTTTCCACTACCTACAATGACTTTATCAGAGTAAGAGAATACCAAAGGAGACCTTGCCATTTATCGCAGCAAAATAGTTTTCTTTTTTCAAAATAGGCTCAGCTGTTGAGGGAGCTTCCCAATGAATTCCAGCTGCAGCGAGAGCATCAATGGGGTGCGCAATAAATCCCTCAGGGGCTAAACAGAGCAGAACCCCATGGCAACAGATTTGAAATACACATAATGCACAAGGCAGGGCAGGCCGATAAGATGTAAGAGGAGTACCAGGGAAAAGCTAGAGTGATGGAGGAAGAAATCAATCAACAAAAAAGGTAAAGTCTGCCTGGAACTGTGGGAGTAAACAACGCAAACCAGCAGCAGAACCACGATGATCGTGAAGAGTTAGAGTGGGAGAGACTGCAAAGACGGCCTTGTTGTTTTGATTGTACGTGATTGTTGATTTGTTTGAATGTAATTGTTGACAATAAGAGCTCATACCAATCAGCTGATGATGTGCACCACCTCGATCCTTCTATAAAAAAAGAGATCAAGACAGATGCGACTGTTCTTGTCTACTTATTGCTGATACCGTACGCTCATATCAAATGGCTCTTTTTGGAGCAGTAGGCCTTTCCGTTGAATGTTGTCTGTAAGTTTATGGTTACATTATAAAACGCTTTCCTGTTTCCTTTGCCCTCCTTGGGGCTTTCTGGAGGCTGGGATTGAATTTGAAGCTGATCCCAGGGTGCATTTGTGAATTTAAAAGCACAATTTTCCAGTAGACCCCAACGTCTTCTGTATCTCGTTGTGGTTACGTTCAGTTTCCCAGTTGATTGTCCAGAGGAGGATTTGAGATTCCACAGCCAAACCAATCGTATTATTTTCTCTTTAACCCCAGTGCATTGTGGTTGCATTGAATTCTTCGACCCTCCAAACCGTACCCACTTGTAAATGAAACACATAATTAAAAATGTTTTCTTCCAGGCTGAGAACACAAACGCTTTTGTTAACAGTTCCCACTAGATACAGTATACTGCCCTGTTTGGTATTTCAAATCTTTCATGGTTTTGATAAATGTCCATAAATCTCAAATTGGATTTTGAAAAATATGACAGAATTGCTACTATTGAGATCTGCAGGCGCCGAACAGCAGCTTGTGTAAGACGTCATGGGGTTATGCAACAACGCTGTGCTTTTTCTCAAAGCGTGTGTAATGAGATGACCATGGATAATAATGCAAAGCAGAGCAGCCCCTCAAACATCAGGCCTCTCTTGGATGAGAGTCTGCTGCCCATCTGACCACCATCACGCTTAATCCATCCTGACACTTCGAAGTGGCAAGTGGCGAGCCTGGTGTCACACTTCACAAGCAACCTCCAAGCACATGTGCAGCTGTCTTCTCGTTTACATAATGTTTGTAGATGGAATTTGAACCTAATTACAGAAATGTCACGCAATCTCGACTAGACTTAGATAAGATGCACATGTGTTAAATGACTGCATTAGTTATCAATAACTTGGCATTTTAGGTTGTGTGCTTATTTGCTTTGTTGTTGAGAGAATTGATGAGAAGATTGATACAGCTCATATGTATTCATCTAAATGTGAAGGTACAGCTTGCAGCTGAATAGCGTAGCTTTTCACAAAGACTGGTAACTGCTAGTCTTTTTCTGAACATAAAAAACGCAAACTACCAACACAGCTCTTATTAACACATTATGTTGTTTGTTCAATCTGTAAAAGAGATGAAGAGTGAAAAATCAACACACTGTGTACTTAAGAGGTGCTATATGGTGGAATATTTCTGGCTAGTTGTTTCTCCCCTGTCATATTTACTGCAAAGACCAAGAGTGGTATTGATCTTCTTATTGGATTACATTGCCAACAGTCGACTAAGACTTATCCAACTGTTGGCAAGAAAGAGAATAAATGTTTTTCCCAAAATTACAAAATATTTCTTTAATTGTAGATGGGTGTCACTGTAATTGCTGCCATATTCCCCTGCAGTGTAGTCAATTAATAATTTTAATTGATAGACTAAATGAAAATAATCAATTCATTAGTCAAGAACAATTATAGTGATTAATTTTTCGTCTTTTTTCAAGATTATTAATACTTTTTATCTCTGTTTTTCAAAAATGTAATCGACAAAATTAACTGTTCGTCTGACAATTCAAGCAATTTAAGACATCACCTTGAATTTGAAATGGGCATTTTTCATTTTATTTTCTGTTTAATTTTTTATAGCAACGGTACTTTTTGTAACTTTCAGAAAATTCTTGTTATAAATGTCAACGATGGCCGTTTAAATGAGCTGCAGTCAGCATGCTGGTGGCAAGCTATCCAATTTACCAGCCAGATCAGCCCCAGCAGTCTGGATGAATTAGCTGGGATATCAACTGAAGACAGTATTTTGCTATGTTAGCTACACACAGTTGTAACTGTAGGGGAGCTGGAGAGAGGCAAGGCACTCAGCAGCGCGCATAAACATTGCATCCTTTGGATCTTTTGGGGAAAAGTGTTAAGGGCGAGTGAGAAAGTCCAGAAGGTCTCAGCTATTTAGTTATTTTATAATCCATTCACACATTGGCAATAGTAAGCAATTAACATATTAAATTGTTACACATGGTACCTCTAAATATTTTAATGATTGATAGAAAAATTGACAGATTCATTTATAGTATAAATAATAATTAGTTGCACTGTAGTGACCTTTAAACTCCTTCATGAGCGTGATTCAGGAATGGCAGACTGGGATTCTGTAAAAAGGCTTGAGGTGTTGTTTTGGGGGTACATTAGCACATCGGAGCTGACCTGCATGCTGGCACACACCGGACGTGACTCATCCTGTATGTGGGGGCTGTTTTCTGACCTCTTTTGGAAGGTTGCACATGTGTATTCAATCACATAACAGTTGAGGGACTTAAGATAAACATATTACCTTAATATAAAAAAAAAATAGACCCCTATGTGGTTGTTTTTGTATGCCTGGATAGGCAAATATGTGGTCATTAAACATGCTTGATTTAAGTTTTTTTTTTTACTTAATGGTACGTGAATTACTTTGACTTCGGTTCATTTGCCCCTGATCTGAATTTAAGCGTCTCATCGTGTTGTTTGTTTGTAATTATGTAATGTGGAAATAATTTAAAATCTGGGTAGATGTTTGTCTGCGATGCAGATTAAAATTTAGGCTTTTAAGATTTGAGATAAAGTTCAAGGAAAGCATTACTTGTGCTTGCTGGTGACCTATGAAAGCGTTTTCCTTGAAGTGGTCATTAGGTCTTGGACAGAATTCCTTTTTTTCTCATTATATTGTGGTGGGACCTTGAATCTGTGGGTTGAGGTAAGCTCAGAGAATAGCAGCTAGTATGCATTTTTAGGACTTTTTGGCATTACATCTGTATTTGACTTGCCTGTGTCCTGCCTGACCACACCCACGGTTTTTGAATTTTTTTTTCTGGCAGTGTAAACTCGTGGTTTTCTGAACTATAATAGGAGATGTGGAGTGATGACTATTTTAAAACGCTAGTGTGAAATGAAGGATTAGCTCTGAGGAGTGAATTGATCGTTCAATTCCAAATTCATAGAGAAAAGATCAGATCCTGTGTGAGGTTATAACCTCAGTTTTGGTTGTATTTCAATATTTGATCTATTTGTTTTTATTTCTCATTTGTGCTTTAAATACACAAAAGTCTCCATTACGTGGCTGAGACAAGGTTTTCATTGAAGGGAAACACTGAGGTTTGCCTGGAGAGGACAGTGGAGGGATGTGGGTTCAATGCCCCAGACCTTGCAGTGTGAAAATAGCTCAGCCTTCAAGCTTGTGGTCTGGGCGAAGAATAACATCAGCAATCATTATAAAAGGTTGCATGTATCAGGAGAAAGTGCAATATGTGTTT
The DNA here is from genome assembly GCF_027596085.1 of Anoplopoma fimbria. Lineage (NCBI taxonomy): Eukaryota > Metazoa > Chordata > Actinopteri > Perciformes > Anoplopomatidae > Anoplopoma > Anoplopoma fimbria. The sequence goes on along the minus strand of NC_072451.1, from coordinate 6,937,469 downwards.
TGACATCTGCAGGTCAGAATCAAATGAGTTGGGGGGGAAAGAAAACTGTACGAAAAACCCCAGTGACATCACTAATACCAAAGTCCGCCCATAGTCACATTTATATTTAAATCGTGGTCAAGAAATTTACGGGAAATTATATATATGTGTGTGTGTGTGTGTGTGTGTGTGTGTGTGCTGTGTTTAATTTAAGCCTGTTAGTAGGTGGTCCGATGGTAGTAAAACCTATGGCAAAAGTGAACAGCAATTCTACTTTTACTCAGAGGATGTGTGGTCAGTGTGATTTTCAAAACTAAGCGCTGTTTTTCTCCCACCAGAGATCTGTTGGAATCAGTCAGCTCCACTCAGTCTGCTCTTTAATTTTGCGCTCCATGTGACAGGCAAATAAAAAGCATGTCGTCATTGCTTCAGATGTTTCTCTGTAAGTGTGATTACAGGAATGAGAAAATAATGGCTCCACTGCAAAGAGAGGATAGTTTTAGTTTTATCCATAGCTACTTATTAGTGGTCAAAGTGGGGCAGATGTTTTCAATAATACAACATAAATGCCAAGCCATAACGGGGGCTTTTGCCAGGAATTTGTGGGGAAAGGGACTTTGCTCCCACTATCGAGGGGCTACAGTCCACGGTTTAACTGATAATTAGAGAGCTCTACACTTGGAAATGACTTTTTCCCCCTTTGAACCCGCAGCTCTTTGACTGAACTAAATTGTATTACTGCAAAGTCTCATGTTGTGCATTCTCTATGATTGAAGAGACACAGTCAGCAATATTGTAGGAAAATACTGAGATGATTTCTGAACAACTTTTTGAATGCCAAATGTATAAATGTTCCTTACCAGGTCTCAAAAATGTGAAACTCATTTAAACAGCCAGTCCTGCAATTAAAACAAAACGGTGCAAAGTGTAATTATAGGCTGTAATAATGGTTAATTGCTTTTAAATTGGTTTGCCTGCAAATGCATTTAGAAATACAGATGAAAAGAGATGAGATATTTTACAAGACATATAATAATTATGTTTTATTGTAATTGTTATAACAGCCATTTTATGTCTTTATTAGATAATGACAATAGAGAGATGACAGAAAAGTACATGACATTTATTGCACTTATTGCCATCCTGAGAGAGTGATGCCTCCTCAGTTGTTCACCCTGAGGTTTCTTCCTTTTTTTTTTGAGGGGGGGGTTTCCCTATCCGATGTTATTGTTATCCGACAATGTTGAACATTGATCAAAGTTAACAGTTGTTTATTGAAGCAAAAATGGCAAATATGTTTTATTTCCAGCTTCTCAAATGTGTGTTGTTTTTTTGTTTTTTTTATGGAATATTGTCGGGGTTTGGGCTCTAGGTCAGAAAAAACAAGACATTTGAGAATTGTGTGAAATGTGAATTTTCACAAATGTTTTTGACATTTTATACACTACAACAATTAACCAATTACTTACAGAAAAACTATAATGAAATCAATATTTTTATACCTGCATCCCAAACTAATTCAGGATACAGAGAGGAAGATACCCTATTTAACACAGAGCATGTATTTTGCCACAATAGGCTACTAAGGATACTACAATGCAGCCAGTGTTGCAGAGAATCTTTTTAATGAGATCCAAACTGAAACCAATTTGATAAAACATGAAAACAATATGATGCAATCAACAGTGGAGAAATTGTGGAAATATGCTGCAGCTGACAAACAAGGTATAATGAGCACACTAGATTAAATGTACAACTTGTTATCTGCAACAACACGGTGAAACCATGTTTTCCTTAAACACAAAAAAAAAAAAGGTCTCATTCATGTACCTGGCCTACTTTTTTTAAAGGACAACAGAATCCTTGAAAAAATACAACAACACTGCTCTTGTAAATGCCTACAAGCCATGTAATGCCAAGGGAGAAAAGCACTCTGTGGCTCTATTTTTAAAAGTCAGCACTGCTTTTGTGTCCGCAGATGGTTTCTGCTCACCAGAATGGGATGGCATTGTTTGTTGGCCTGAAGGGTCTCCGGGAAAGCTTGTATCCACTGCCTGTCCAGAGTATATCCATGACTTCAACCATAAAGGTAAGACGGGCCCTGAATACAGACAGCAGTGAGAACGCTGAAGCTCATTTTCAGCTGGTCAAAGAACACCAGGCCTCGGGGGCTAGTGTGTACTTTAGAATCATTACTTGGCCTCTTTTGCAATTTCTACAATTATGCTTGTCCTATTAAGAAGCAAGCTGGGGATGAGTAATTGACTGTGTTGGGGAAACAACTGGCAAAATCATGTAATTAAAAGAAGCCTTTTCTGTTTGATGTCTAGGACTAGCATACCGTAGGTGTGACAACAATGGAACATGGGAGCTGGTTACAGCCAACAAGACTTGGGCCAATTATAATGAATGTGCAAAATTCCTCTACCATTACAACCACAGCCATGAAAAGGTGAGATCCATCTCTTCACCATTTACATGCTCATTGTCACAGCCACAGTGCCTTCCACCGCAATAGCCTTTGTGAACACGTCAGTAAACTGTCATGCTATAGATATTGCAGCCTTTTAGGCAACGTTTGCCCCGTTTTGCAATTACTATCCCTTTTAAATTGTGCAACACGTTGTCGACATGCCTTCTCAGTAATGTACACTGCGAAGAAAAAAAAAATCATATTTAATGAAATGTTGAGATCATGACAGCGAGATGACAGCATGGCAATGTGATTGCTCTGTGATAATATGAGGGTGTAATTAGCTAAATGTAGGTTCAATTATATACACTAAAAGCAGTCACGTTAGTCATATTTGCAAATTGCAAAACTTACCAGAAATCATCCCATTTAGAAAAATCCTTTCCGGTATATGATGGAATCAAAAGTGAGAAGTAGTGTCTCATTGCAATTTGAGGCTTCCAGTATGCTGCGCTATGTAACACACCTTTAAATATACATATTTTTTTTATCTTTCTGTGTTTTTTCCTTTTAAATGTGTCATATTTTTAGGCACTATATAACCAAAAGCATACTGACAGCTGAACATTACACCCATACAGTATGTGGCTGATTTTGAAACCTGGCTGAATGTAAGCGAATCCCTTCAGCCAGGTTTCAAAACCAAAGTAGCACTTCGGTCGGGCACAGATGATTGGTGATAGGACACGGCTCACAGCTGGCGATCCAACTCATCCCACATGTCCTCAAGGTCTTTGATGGTGAGAGGTCAGCGTTTTGCGCAGGCCATTCTAGTTCATTTACACCAAACGCCGGCAGCCATTTCTTTATGGACCACATTCTCACGTTGAGACAGGATAAGCCTTCCACAAAGGCTACAAAAAGGAAAGTGCACTTTTGTAGCAGATTGAAATCCTTGGTACTTGCTGTCACAATTTCCCAAGGTTGATTGGAGGGTTATTCAGACCACCTGTTGTGCAGGTCACCTAATCTAGAATTGAGAGCAGCTTGGTGCATTTCCCCTCTTGGCAAATCAGAGTGTGACGACACAATTTCTGTAGGGCTTAAGAGAGGTGGGGGACCACACGCCCAGGGCAATTTATGGTGATTTTGAGAATCCTGAAACCTGGCTGGAGTGAAAATTAAAAAACTACTTTCGACTAGGTTACCTGCGTCAGGACAGATCTTAGTGATATCTGAGCAGGAGTTTACATAAATAAATCAAAAATAATCAAAATTCAGTAATAAGATGATTCATGAAAAGATAAGATGTTTTTTAAGCTGCTTTTTGAAGAGTGAGTAGGATGATAAGGATCTTAATAAGGGAGGTAGTACATTCCATAATGCAGGGCCTCTATACGACATACTAAATTGATGATGTGATGTGCGGGAAAAGGGTAAAGCTAGGTTGTTATTATTGCTGTGTCTAGTGCGATGTGAATGTACGTTAAATGAGTGAGTAAACAAAGACTGAAAGCTTTCAGGGAGATCTTGGTTTCTGTAAATAAACTTGTGAATGAATAAACATATCTGATAGATATTTAATTTGTGAATTGGCAAAATAGAATAATTCATGAAAAGTGGTGCTGATGGAGCATATCTGTTTGAATGTGAGATGAATCTTAAGAATCGCTTCTGAATGATGCATAATTTTTTGAGATGGTTGGGATATGAGGCCGCCCAGACCAGATTACAGTAGTTCAAATAAGGAAACAAAAAGCTATAATATAACGTTAAATGAGCAGAAGGATGAATTAGAGGACACACTTTTCTTAATATGCCCATCATCTTCGTGGATCTTTTGCAAACCAAGTCTATATGATTTGACCAGTTAAGTCTTTCATCAACTAAGATTCCCAAAAATTTGGAAGCTTTTACTTGCATAATTTCTGATCCATTAATGAAAACTTTAGTTTGTTCTTTGGAGTAAGACTTGTTTATGTTGCAAAAGATCACAAAGTTACATTTCTTCACGTTAAGTGTTAATTTATTCATTTGAAACCATTTGGCAATTGATAATAATTCATCATTTACACAGTTAATCAAATAATTAAAGTCATTATGAGTTGCTATGAGATTAGTGTCATCAGCAAATAATATAGGAAAAAGATGTTTACAAGACATGGCTAAATCGTTTATATAAATCAAAAATAATAAAGGGCCAAGTATTGAACCCTGTGGCACCCCATGTATGATTCTTGACTTGGTAGAAGAATAGCCATTAAGCGACACATATTGTTGTCTGTTAGACAAATAATTTTTAAACCAGTTCAGGGCAATATTCTCCACTCCATATCTATTTAATTTGGAAATCAGAATATTGTGGTTAACGGTATCGAATGCTTTGCTTAAGTCTAAAAAGATCCCAATGGCAAACTTACTAGTATCAATGGCGGATGAAATTAAGTTAGTTAGCTCGAGTAATGCATGCTCTGTTGAATGTTTTTTACGGAATCCATACTGGTGAGCATATAGGATCTTATTTACAGTTAAGTGCTTGGATATTCTTGCATAAACTAATTTCTCCAATAATTTAGAGATGCAAGGCAGGATTGATATAGGTCTATAGTTTCCAAAATCATGAGTATCACCTGTTTTGAAAACAGGGATAACTTTAGCAATTTTTAGATCGAGGGGAATAATTCCAGATTGGAGTGATAAAGAAAGAATATGAGTTATCGGTTTAATTAAATGATCAATGGTTTCTTTGATCAAGATGCTCTTTATGCCATCATGACCTGGGGCTGAATTCTTTAATTCCATTATGATATTATGGACCTCCTGTGAAGTTGGAGGTACAAAGGTATTGAGAGGAGAATATTGCCCCTTAATGAAGTTACAAGGGTTCTCATTTGTGTCCAAGATACTTGATGCCAGATCCGAGCCAACATTAACAAAAAAAGTATTAAAGCCATCAGCTATTTCATTAGGGTTAGAGAGGACACTCTCTTTCCCACGCATCTCTGCAGGTGCAGTTGCTGCTGATTTCTTGCGATTCAACAAATGATTAATGAGGTTCCAGGTTGACTTAATATCGTTTGATGCTTGGGTGAATTTTACTGCATAATATTTTTTTTTTGCTTTCCTTATATCAGCTATAAATTTGTTTTTATATTTCTTATAAGTTTCTATGTTAGAAGGGATGGAGTTTGTAATAGCTTTCCTATAGAGTTTATTTTTTTTACGGGAGCGTTTCTTCAGATCTTCAGTAATCCAAGGTCTCCCTTTTGCAGAATTAATTTTAGACTTATGGTTGCTCATCGGAAAAGATGATTCTAGAGCTGAATTAATAAGGGCTATGAAAAGATGATAAGCTGCATCAACATCACTTAGCCCAAGAACCTCATCCCAAGAGACGTACCTGATGGCAGTTTTGAAAGATAGCAGGTTATTTCTGCTGAATTTACGAAATTGAAATTGGCCACAAGTAGAATTAGTACCTTTAGCATTAAGAGGATCAATAGCATGCACAATCTGAAATACCGGAAGATGATCTGAAATATCACACATCAATAATCCCGAAGTGATTTCATAATCCAGAGAATTAAAAAGAATGTTGTCAATTAAAGATTCTGATGATCTAGTAATACGAGATGGCTTTGTAATTAAAGGATAAAAATTAACAGAGTAAAGTGTGTTCAGAAAGACTGTTGTGGATACTAGATCCTCTTTGAGCAAGTTAATATTGAAATCCCCCAATAATGCACACAATTTATTTTCCTTGTTAATGATTTCTAAAGTAGAATACAATGCGTCATTAAACGTATTTATATCTGAATCGGGTGGCCTATAAATACAACCGACTATAATGCTTTTTTTATTACCTAATGCAATGTCGATAAATACAGTTTCCACAAGGGTCGTATCGAACTCAATACTCAAATCCTTTCTTGTGATGAAATTATAAACATTTGAGACAAACAAAGAAACTCCTCCTCCTGTTCTGTTGTTTCTGCAGGAGTGAGTCGAATTATAGTTCGACAAAGGATAAAGACTCACAAAATCATCATTTAACCATGTTTCAGAAAAAGCTAAAACTGAAAATGAGTGTGACAGTGTTGATAGATATAGTTTCAAACAATCATAGTTTTTAGGCAGACTGCGGATATTCAAATGAAAAGTAGAAAATACATTTTTGACCCCCTCATGAAACATAATATTGAGCTGAGATTCAGTAAAATAATCACACGACAGTTTAGCAGAGTTTGTGGCATTATAAATCATATCAGGATTAAAGAAAGTCTCATAAATTCCATCATTGACCGTATTGAGCTCAAATGGATTGAATGAATGAGAGACTGTTGCGGCGTCTAAAGGGAATGAGACAGAAGAGGACATAGAGTAGGAAGAGATTCATACCTGTGGGGCGGGTATCTTGAGAGACAAGGATAACTTTTTGCCAGACACTGGAGAAGACACGGACCATGTTTAAATAACGTATAATGGATCCTTACGGTGATCACAGTAGTAGGCCAGCTGCAGTGACAGACAAGCCGTCCTTTATGTTTCATACTGCTCCAGATCATTGATCTCCCTTATAACAAGCACCTTTTCTTCCTCCGGTGAGGCTCCATTAAGTCTAACGAAGACTTTACAATTCCTTGTCCACGTAGACTTGATCTTATTTTCTTTCCTGAGTCTGCGGGCTTCTCTTGCAATATCCGCATTTTTTTCGTAAGGTGCTCGTTAAGGTAAACGCCGGTCCCCTTCAGGCCATTTCTTTATGGACCACATTCTCACGTTGAGACAGGATAAGCCTTCCACAAAGGCTACAAAAAGGAAAGTGCACTTTTGTAGCAGATTGAAATCCTTGGTACTTGCTGTCACAATTTCCCAAGGTTGATTGGAGGGTTATTCAGACCACCTGTTGTGCAGGTCACCTAATCTAGAATTGAGAGCAGCTTGGTGCATTTCCCCTCTTGGCAAATCAGAGTGTGACGACACAATTTCTGTAGGGCTTAAGAGAGGTGGGGGACCACACGCCCAGGGCAATTTATGGTGATTTTGAGAATCCTGAAACCTGGCTGGAGTGAAAATTAAAAAACTACTTTCGACTAGGTTACCTGCGTCAGGACAGATCTTAGTGATATCTGAGCAGGAGTTTGTGCTTACATAATGATAACCTAAAGCCTGCTGGTATTTTCATTGAAGCCCGTGCACATTTCCCTATTACTGAGGAGGCATTAGTTTTTCATTGAAGAGCCTTTGTATTATAATTGAAGAGGCTTTTTCCATTATTATTAAGGAGGCTTTATTCCATTGTGAAGAAACTTGTGAGATTCAGTTTCCCAAGTACATATTTCTGTATTGGGAAGTGGTTTTTAGACTTCTTCCTGCTCAGCTGAAACCGTGGAATCAGTTGTAATTATATGCTGCAGCATGATTTCCCCTAACCAGAGTCAAACAATGAATAAAATAACTGCAGAATAATTTTTGTGCGTTTGTGTTTCTGGCTACATTCTTGAATAGTCCAAGGCCAGCCGTGTAAAAAGTAGTGATTTAATTGTATTAGTATTATTTGTGATTTGCTGTTATGATTAAAGAAAACAGCTGTTGCATAATTTCAGTAGCAGAGCTTATATGGCGATGATTCTTGTTTTTATACCTGTCCTATTATTATCTATTTATTCAATAATCAATGGATACTGCTGTGTAGCCGTGGGTGCTGGGCCTACATGTACCAGGGTGCATAGAGGGCAAGCGTTGATTTTGCTACTAAACAAAATGATCAATAAGCAAAATGGTAAAATGCCAACACCTAATCAGAAAAATGCAACTGTACACCTTCTGAAGTCGAGTTTCACTCTGACACTTAACTAAGTCTGGCACTTTGAGACGAGGGACCAAGAAGTGAGGAAATGCTAACTTATTTCCAAAATGTTAGGACTCATCTTGCCTCTGTTGTGAAAGAGATAAGAGAATATACTAATGGTCACGCGTCTGTCAGTGTCTAACCATTCTCCCAGGTCCCTACTCTTTACACTCAACACACTCTTACAGTTTTAATATCTCTAACTTAAACATAACTAATGTGTTTTTGTTGTTGTCTTAAACTCTTTTTTAAAGCAAATTTTCTTAGATGATTAAGCTAATCTGATTCAGAGCATTTCGATTGCCTTAACACAGCTCTCAACATGGTGACAGGTGAGCCGGTGGAGATCAGATAATGGTAGTAACAGCACTAAGAGAGCGAAAAACAACTACAGCAGTGCTGACAGAGCTAACAATGTTTACGTGAGGGGGGAACCAGTGGGTGCTACCCTCCTGCGAAGATGCTGCCGGTCGAGATGGCGATATTGCCTCAGGTAGACATTACTGTCTACATATAGCAAATAGTAGTTTGCTGCTATAAGAATGCTCTGAATGAAGTATAGAGAACCATCTATAGCATAAAATCTAAGCCAAATCAGCATGTGGGAGTCAAACCTACCATCATAAACACCATAAGCTCAGACATCACCATCACAGCATGTGTTGAGAAAATCGTTGTAGACCGAGCATGGCAATCTTTTACAACCAAAAGCCTCATGTGAGCTGTGTGACCTTGATGGCAGTTGTTCCCCCTGTTTCTTGCTCTATCACTGCATGAGGGTTGAGTGTCAGAATATAAAACTTGCAGTGGGTATTTTAAGAAGAGCGAAAAACAGCTAAAATTTGGCTATAAAGGGGGGAAAAATTGCATTTAGCAATTATTTTGTATATATGTGTGTGAGATTTTCTTGTAAAATTGCTCAGTAATGATGCTGACTTGGCTTTTTAAGGAATTTTTATGGTATATTTTTTTTAATTATGGTCTGGAAGCATTTTAATAATCTCTCATATAAAACATTCTATAGCCTTTCAATGGCTGAGGTGTATTATTATATTAAAGGCTAGTGTTAAGCGTTTCTTCAGTTTTTAGTGTTCCTAGTGGCGACAAAATAATTAGCATTCTGCCATTAGGGGACGTAGAGAAATAGAGTAATCAGTCCATCATCGATATAAAACATTGATTTGGATTTTACAATTTTTTTGCCATGAATTCAAACATCAGTTGGCCCACATACATTTTCCTCTTCCCGCCTGAATGTGGTGCGGAGGATGTGGTCATAACCTCATCATGGCGCTCTGCAGTTTCTTTCTGGCTGCAGATGTTTATGTTGATGGGCTCCCAAGGGAGCTGTTTCAGCAGTTGATGACAAATGCATATGCGCGAATGAAAGCCCCATACAGCACAACTGCCACGCCGCAGACCACCACCACAACTTAGACACCCGTATTTTTGGCACAGGGTCCCGATGCTAAATGATAACAGCAGTGGAGTATCTGGTTACATCACAAGGGGCTCTTGGCCCCCTTCAGCATGTTGACGCACAGAAGGTCTGGTTAGTGGCTCTCCTTACAGTGTCCTCTGGCTGCCAGCTCACTGCGGGAAGATCAAACTGCCCCACCCAGCCTTTCTCAGCTCCGCCACCCATGTCAAACCAGGTTTCCATCATTTACTACTGGGTGCTTAAGACGTTTCTGTCGCCAGGTGGCAATGCATTCTTAAACGCACTGAAGTTAACACATTTGGAAGTTCAATTTTGTCGATATAGTGTGAATGTTGTGAAAACATGCTCTTTGTAATAAAATCACTTGCCTTAAGTAATGTGGTCACTAAAATGTGAACTTGCTGTAATAGTATTAAGCACTAAGAAACAAGTAAGTGTGTATGATATAAAAACTATATAATCCCATGTTAGTATTCCAAATTTCTCTCAAACCGAATAAAAACCAAATTATCATGTAACAGTGAGAGATACATATACATTTGTCAAACTGTTTTTTTTTCTTTTGTAAGAAAGGATGATATAGTGAACACTGACTGAATGTTGAAATTTCATTGGTGTGGCTGTGGACTCTTGAATTTATAGTTTATGAGCATACAAATATAGGTAATGTGTTTTTTCCACTGTTGAAGCTCACGACTATCCAATTATATAATATCCCTGGCCATTTCTTCACATAAATATGGAACCCCATAACCTGTACCTAATATTACTGTTTGTGGTTTCTTTTTTTTATAAATCCCAAGTATTTGTGATTTTTTTTTTTGTAGTTATATACACCAACAATATTTACTTTATACAGTGTTTGTAGTTAACACTGATGCTGTTGCAACATTCTATTTTTCAAGACACAAATGAACAGTTTGGGAATGTTCTATATGTTATGTATGTTGTGTTTTTTTTATACAAAAATGCAGTAATCTAACTATAAAAAGCAGATCACAGTCAAGGGAGGATATCCTCTCCATCTCCATCATCGTTTAATCCATTTTGCTATTCTAACACATTGCCCTCTACCAACAGGATGTCTTTCACCGCCTGTATCTCATCTACACAGTCGGGTACTCAATCTCTCTGGGATCCCTCATGGTGGCTGTCGTCATCTTGGGATATTTCCGGTGAGTCTATGCCGTCTCTTGGATTTTTGCAATCGATCCTTTCAACCACAGACGCTCCCAAGATGGGATTTCGATACAGAGTTGGATATAATAATGAAGGTTAAAGCAATTGCAGCAGGGATCACAACGGACCGTAAAGGTTTACTGGCATGGTGGCACAAAAAAAGACCAAATTCTTAGCGTGCTATCAGTACCTAACATACTGTGTAGCAGAATGCAGTTTAATGTCATGATGACCTAATACCTTTATCATGGAATCATGCCATTCTCGGTAGCTGTATAAGCATTTAATGCACAATGTTTTCTGTCACGGCAACAACATAGCATGCAAACTCCATCATAACCAACGTAACCTTTGGCTTTTACTTTGACTTTTAACAGACTATGATATGTCCACCTTTTGAGGAGGCTTCTGCCTTCAGGCTTGCAGTTATGCATGCTCCATTGTCTGACATTTAGATTCTTTGCTGTTTTCATGCTGATTTCATGTTTCGATGACAAACAACCAAAGCTTGGATATTGATTTAGCTCTTCTACCAAGCTCACAAAGATTACAGCTCCCCAGTGAAACAAGAAAAAAGACGTTCTTAAAAGATGTGACGAATTAAGAGTAAAATATTCAGTTTTTGAACAGCTTTGCTTCTCCTACTGAAGGAAATGTAAATTGATGATTAAAGAATTTACCACAGATGCTCCATCAGCCTATATCTTACCTGTCTTACCTTAGTGATAGATAATTAGTAGAAAAAAGGTAAGGAATCCGTAAAACGTATTTCTTCCAGGATTTATGTGGCCTCCACTTCTACATTTGTCTGATAAATAATGGATTCATGGTGGAATAATTACAAAGACTGGTGTGCTTTTGTGTTTTAAAACAACCCAACAGAATGACCACCTAGTCTGAACAATTGACACTACATTTTGCACAAAATTTTTATTTGTTCATACCTATTTATTCCAGTGTCCCAAAAATAGTGCGGAAATATTATTGTCAAAAATGCGCATGCAAACACCTTTTTGATGAAGAGCTTATTTGTTCACCGAAGAAAAAAATTAAAACAAGGTTGAATTCCTTTTATTTCTTTTCACAGCTGATTAATGCAGGGCACATTTGTCATTATTGATAATTTTATTTAGCATGGGGAGTATTAGGAATCGATGTGAAGGCGCTGTTTACCAGTGTACCCAGCAACATGAGTTGCCAAACAGGCAGGCAGTCAGACAGCTTTAGGAACGCTCCCAACTGGCACCAGGAAATCTATGGGCCAAATGAGTTTAATAAGTTATCCCAGGGGCCCATCTGACATTCAGGCTCCGTGCTCCAGAGCACTCCAGCCATGTCTCCCCTTCAACATGTCAGCTTTTAGACATGAGAGCTCGTAAATGTTTTCCAGGGAGAGGAAAAGGGATATTTCACATTAGCAGTTGTGTTCAGAATTTTTCACCAGGGAACTGTACACTAGATTAGTTTTTCCCTTTAAATCAATAGTTCTCTGAGGCTAGCTTGTCAAATATTCAGTTCATTAATGCGGCTTTAGAAAAAAGAGTTGATGCTGAATAGCAGAGGGATAATTATATAAGTATCTATTTACTCAACACTTCAAGTTGACTTTCGAAATGTTTTAATGTTTTCTGAATTATTTCATGGCTTTCTTTTTTTTGGCGGCCACTGATACGGCAACTTGATTCCAGTTCTGGAGCATCACCTCAAAGGCCCACTCAGTAAACGCTCAGACAGGATGTTTTTGAAGAGCATTTGACAGATAAACTCGTGCTTGTCTGGAAGCAAATTTGCTTGCTTTTCTCAACACATGCTTGCAATTTTGTTTTTACAGCTCACTTTGAGCCGAGCAATTCAATATTTGTGCGTTTGCAGCCTCGTAATCTCAAGAATGTGTTTCAGTCAGCTGGCTCTAATTAGGATGAGTATTGTTTGTGTGTTTGTGGGTGTGTGTGTAAGTGTGTGTGTAAGTGTGTAAGTGTGAAGAAACTTACACACATTTACATGGTGTGCCAGCCCACACACACACACAGACCCAATTCTCAAGAGATCTATTTTTTGACCTTATCGCTCTTGTTTGTCTTTTCCCCAGACGATTGCACTGCACCAGGAACTACATCCACATGCACCTATTTGTGTCGTACATGCTAAGAGCCATCAGTATTTTTGTGAAGGATGTTGTGCTCTACTCCGGATCGGCCTTAGAGAACATGGAAAGAGTCACAGTGGAAGACCTCAAGTCCATCACTGAGGCTCCGCCATCCAACAAAACACAATTCGTAAGTACACCAACAGAGCGCACTATGTGCTTGAAGAAATAAAGAGGAAAAACACTCACTGAACTTTGGCTAAAAGAGGATGTATATGCTATTACAACAACAAGTCACATATAGTATTCTTTTTAAGTAACATACAATATTATGCTACTATTATTGAATGTAGCCAATAAAATATTTTCTGTCATAACAGGAATAATCATTGTCTGATTGCATTACAAGCACAGATACATTGACTTGTAATGCAGTTTGGTGTAAAAAGGTTTTGCTTCCAAAGAGGAAGTGGTATTTTTGTAAAGTCTCACTGGCTTTTCCAGAACTGGAGCAAATAAACTGCTTTGTCACCATGCCAAGCTTTTACAAGGCCAGTACTTGGCTTTACCTTTCAGAGTCAAGTTAAAAAAATGGGTTAAGACTGGGTACTTTTCATGCATGCTTTAATATGCAAACAAACAATTTACTTAATATATGTAGTGGACACAGATCCTATGGCTCTCCAAATTGAGTTATACTGGATTAAAACAGCATTGTTAAAGTAGGTAACATATGACACGATGAAGGAAACATTGTAGGATGTTTGTGCTTTTACATACTCAATACTGTTGTGAAAGTGGCAAATACGACCTAGACTCTAATGAAAACACTTTTTAGGCTTTATACTAAAACTACTGTGGATATATCAATAGAAATATAAAGAAAAAAAGACCTTGCTATTTAACCAACTTTTGGTGTTAAAATTTGATTTGTCATTACTTAACTTTCATTAGTAAAACTCATTTAATTTCTTACTTTAACTATTCATCATAAATGTGATCAACCTAAGCATCTGTCTTTTTATGTCTTGGTTTATTACAGCACAGTGTTTTCCACAAGGCTTCACAGACAAGATCTCATTCAGAAGCTTTTTAATTCCGTTTTAATCCAGAATTAAGGAAAAAACTATTCGCCAATGTCCCCACAGCCAAACCCCTGCTGTTGCCCAGCAATGCTGGTTAGGACACAAAGTGATGAGAAAACACAGATGACAATTACTAGACTGGTAATCAGTATGGATGAAAGGAGCTCTGAGAGGAAGTGGCTTCTAATAATCACGGGGTGGCAAAACAGCAGCAGCTCCAACTTGGTTGACTTTAACTGAAACCCAATCGATGGTTGACTAAATCACTATGGGCTTCTGGAACTTCCACACATCCTGTCCAAACAGCAGCAAATAATAGTAATAATACTTATTTTTTGTTGTTGATTTCTTGGTTTTCCTTATTCTTATCAATGGTCTAAGGAAAGAGGGATTGTGCATTTTGAGTTATGTAAATAAAGTTAATATGACTAGAAATTATTTAACCTCTATTCAAACAGAAAAGTACTGAATGTGGTACGTTTAAGGCAGAGTTTTCTGGGAGATTTTTTTACGAACTGGGCATTAATTGATGTATATATATTTTTGACACCAATACTTTCTGCGCTAATTCCTGAGTTCACTATATATTGTGATGGTTATATTCATTTTATTGACAATTATAACATATTTATCATGTAGATGGTTGACACATTTATGTCATTTTGCTATTAAGAATAATCAAAGCCAGTCAAAAACATCCAATTACATTTTTTTTATTGTGTTTCAAACACACAAACTGGCAGCTGAAAACTCTTCTGCTCATATGTGGAACAGTCATAGTTTCAAAACTGCCTGTTGTTCATTAAAAGTGCGATTACTTTTAATTTAACGTGTAAAAATTACAGCAATGTTACTTTCAAACAAGAAGCTTGGAGTAAAGCTTGGACTTACAAATGTGTAGATGATGAATCAAGATACTGTGCTTGAGAGAAAAAGCAGGTTGTGAATAACACGGGCATTAATAACATTTAAAATGTTAATTCTCAAAATAAATGTATTATGTCCATTTACTTTATGTCCTGGCCTCATGTGTGGTATATCTGCGAAAATGCATTTTGATTAACAATAATGCCAGTATCTTTTTCTTACCCTTAGTTTTTGATTCTCAACCATCCCAGCCAGCAAGAAATATTCACCCATGTGACTCCAATTTTGCCAATAGGATTATATACGGCTTGACTTTACAAACTAAATTTGGCCCGATTAGGCAGTATGCTGTGTCTTTACCGGTTCTGAGTCGGTCCTTCATTGGCACGCTACCAGAAATTCAATAAACCCCCTCCCTTCAGAATCTGCTGCTTTATAATGCTAATATTAATGAGTCACAGCTCCCTAAAAACACATCCTTAATCTAGCTCTTGATGACTTCAATAAAATATTCTTCACAAATGTTTCAGAATTACTGTTAATGGTTTTGTTACAAAAGTTTGGATTAAGTAACGAGAGAGCAGGACCATCATTTTTCTTTTATTAAAAAGTTATAGGTTTTTTTTCTGTCTGTAAATATAATATTTCAGTTATTGTTGTTTTTTCTACTGTTTTTTTTTTTTTTTTTTACTTTTTTTTTTTTTTTTCATTTTTCATTTTTTATCTTGTCTTCTTCTACTATGTCTCTTGTGTGCACTTTACTCTACGCTGCTGTAAGCCTGCAAATTTCCCCGCTGCGGGACTAATAAAGGATTATCTTATCTTATCTTAAAAAATATTGAATAAATTTTCCTTTACATCTACACAAGACGTGTACATTTATTGTACAAATCCTTCGAAATTTTGCTAAATGGCTAAAACTTAGGCATGCATGTCAGTATAATAATAGGCCTTACACATGCTTTGTTCACATTTGTCAAGAAAAATGCTTCTTACATCTAACACAATCTGTTCCTCATTTGTATCAATGCACTTTTTAATTAAAGTGTTGTTTCTCTCATTATGTGGTGTCTTTGTGCCGACAGCCTCTAGCAAACAAAATGTTGTATCAGGCAGAACGAGATGGGAGGATGAAGTTCCTGTAGATCCTCTTCAGTCATCGCATTCAATCTGAAGTTTTCCTCTTCCTCTCAATAATATTTTAAAATAGCGCAGGAAGCTAGTGCGAAAATCGGAGAACTTGTTGGTATTCTAGGTCAGCTGCAGCTGGCTGATTTGAGAAACTATATTCTATTTATAAATGTGCATCTGAATTGATAAAGTCTACTCTCCTTGTCTGTTTTCCGTGTATAGATTGGCTGCAAGGTGGTCGTGACCTTGTTCTTGTACTTTCTGGCGACAAACTACTACTGGATCCTGGTGGAGGGTCTGTACCTTCACAGCCTCATCTTCATGACCTTCTTCTCAGACAGAAAGTATCTGTGGGGATTTACTCTGATTGGATGGGGTGAGTTCTGCTTCACTTATGTTCTACTTGACCGTGATTAGATTATGATTAGAGGAATCACCATGCAAATGAAATCATTAAATATGTAAGTTAATTTTTGATGGCCTAATTTGTCAAAAAATCATGGGAGCTGCTGTCAAATCTCTGACATTGTTTTAATACGTAGCTGAGGACAATGGAAAATGACTCGTGTTTTAAAACACTGCATGATTATGGGCTTTACAGTTCCTGCATTGTACACACTGTGCGTATAAATTACGTAAGCACAGCGCATACAATGTGGATGCTGTGCTCCCCGGGCTCTACCCATACGAACAAATTATGGATTAATCGACAGTATTTCCAATAGTGATGGTTATAACTTGAATTTAAAAAAATAAATCTATTTTTCAGGAGTGCCAGCTATGGTTGTGACAGTTTGGGCAACTATGAGAGCCACGTTTGCAGACACAGAGTAAGTGATCTGCATGAGTAATATAAACATTATGCTTGGTAAACTTAAATAGAGATAAAGTAAATTGTATACGTTTGGAGAAGATAACATATATGATCAGATGTGGTATCCTTTAACAAATATGCATATTCACATAAGGATGTAACATTAGCAGCATTTCACACATGACTTGCTGTATAAACAGCCTGAAAACATCAGCGTTCTTCACAGTTCCTGATTGCAAAACATGCAAGGAACCTTGTTCATGAGCTGTAGCAAAGCTTGTGGAAAGGTATGAAAGCTAAAAAGAATTCAAGTGGATTCACCTTCAGAGAAAACTGCCTCTAACCAACTTGGCAGGCCCTCAACCCCCTTCTTACTGGCTCTAACTGTAGTCTCCACATTGGTCCTGCACCACAGTCGAACGTCGAAGACTCTGGAGCTGAGAGCTTATGATTTAGCTGCAATCCATAAGCGGTCCAGTGGAGAGCAGCTACATTCTAAGCTCTTTTTGGGCAAGAAAACAAACCAAGCATGATAGTAACCACAGCTCACGGCATGTACATTCAGCAGTAAGAAGTAAAGGTTGGCGTTTAACTAAAAATCTAATCAATCGACAGCAGATGCCACTAAATACTGACCCACTATCAACACTTATTGCCCACCGATCTGTGAATTCACAGCTGAAGGCCACAGAAATATGAAAAAAAAAGCACAGAGGGGATGAGTTAGTAGCTACAGCCCTGGCTGATGACATGTAAGAGTTTAACATCTTCAAAAAGGCCCCCCAAAAAATAATAATTCTAAATCCTATCGTTTGTGCATCGACGGCAGTGATCATTAGTGTTAAACTGAGGGATCTTGGATCATCACATCTTGAGACTTTATCTTTACTTATCTCATGCTGATCCCTGTTATGTTGTTGTTTATCTACTGCAGGTGTTGGGACTTAAGTGCAGGCAATTTGAAATGGATTTATCAAGTGCCTATCCTAGCGGCTATAGTGGTAAGTACACGCTGACTGCTTGCAGTTTTTCCCCGCTGAGTGTGAAATAACAGTGTTTCACGGCACCTGTGGCATTACAGTAGTTGGATAACACATTATTATGTTTGCACTTGCACTTACTGACATCATTATGTTTCCATTTGTGTCTTCAGGTTAACTTTATGTTATTTCTGAACATCATCAGAGTCTTGGCGACTAAACTGCGAGAAACAAATGCCGGGAGGTGTGACACGAGACAGCAGTACAGGTACAGAGTTACACATATTGTGCAAATGTCTGGTTTTCGTTTCTGAACCTCACTAGACTGGTTGCTCCTCTTCAGTTATCGAATAATCATTTTGGGGTTTGCATCACTGCAGCGTGATAAAACCATGAATGTATTAACTCTGATTGCATTTGCATTATGAGACAAGAAACTTTGATTATTATCACTAACAGTTAGTTAACAAGATATTTTTTTATCTAACAGGGTTCAGTCTATAAAATGTTGAATGAAATTAAAAATCACAATTTCAGAGGTGACGTCTTCAGATTTTTTGCTTTGTCTCAACACTAGACAGGAAGTTGTTTTTTTTAGCTCTGTGATGTGCAGAATGTTTGGCAAACTACTGTGTACTCTTTTTGTTAAGATGAATGAAATGTTTCTGTCACAGAAAACTGTTGAAGTCCACGTTGGTGCTAATGCCGCTCTTTGGGGTCCACTACATCATATTCCATGCCATGCCCTATACAGAGGTGTCTGGAGTTCCCTGGCTGATACAGATGCACTATGAGATGCTGTTCAACTCCTTCCAGGTAAATCTGCTGCATTCCTAGAAATGCCGGAAATGCTAATTTAGCTGAGGCTCCAAATAAATATTAATGTGTCCTTTCCAACTTGAACAAATCTGATGATCTGATCAGGATTTTACAAGCCCGCTGGGTTAATGTGTCTTAATCACAGAAAAGACCTCCAACGTCACAAGAAAACACTGGAGGGGATCAGTTACCTTATGTCCAATAGTTGCTAATTGTTAAAATATTTAATTGTTGTTAGATCTTAATGAAGTTAAAGAGGAATAAAGGAATAGCTGATGATTTAATGTACCGTACTAAATATAAAATTATACAGCTTAAATGTCATGTTGAGTGCACATTTAAAACAAATATTTTCCTACTCTTTTCCAGGGATTCTTGGTTGCAATTATATACTGCTTTTGCAATGGGGAGGTAAGAATTCAGTTTTGCATTTTACACCAAAACTCCTGCATGATATTTAAGCTCTTACATTGCTAAATAAGATATTTTCTTCCCAGGTGCAAGCTGAGATCAAAAAGTCCTGGAGCAGGAGAACTCTGGCCCTTGACTTCAAAAGAAAAGCTCGGAGCGGCAGCAACACTTACAGCTATGGACCAATGGTATCACACACCAGTGTTACCAACGTTACAGCGAGGGGACCACTGGCCCTCCACCTAACCACGAGGCTGGGGCCGGTACCTGTAAACGGCCACAGGAACCTCCCCGGTTACGTGAAGAACGGCTCCGTCTCCGAGAACTCAATGCCCTCATCAGGACAGGAGCTTCACATTCCTGATGAGGAGCATTCGGCTCATACACGGCCCTGCGAGAACGAGAAACCCTCACCTGTGGTGGAGGAGGAGAGGGAGACAGTCATGTGACCTCCAGGACGCCGTGTATAGGGTTGAATACTGGAGGGAAAAAATAAATCACGAAAAACAGTCTCAGGATGGTCTGAAGGGGATGGCTGCATGCATCAATACTGCCAGTTTATTCTCCTGTGAATTAAGCCAGAACATTACCAACAGATGAGACTCAAGGCAAAAAGGGTGTATCACTTTCGTGAGCTGGGCCATCTTTACCTGATGGATGATGACCCTCGCTGTTGTAGCAAAAACACTCTCAACTCCTTCACCAACCACCTGCCACAGTGAATGTGTAAAAGGATGAAACAGACTGCCGTTTTTTTTTTTCTTTTCCACTGCCATAACTGTTGTTATCTTGTTTTCTGTTTACTATTTTTTGGTAAATGTCTTGTGCTCAGCTTTTGTGCATAAATCAAACTGGGGTTAGTTACGGTAGTTGCCAGGAACAGCCTTAATCACCTATGTAAAGCCAGGTGGATTTTGAGTGCTCTTAGTGACACATGGGTGGGCAATTTCTTCAGAAAGATTATGGGTTTAAGTCAGCATGGGTAGACTAAGTGTAGGTTTAGCTTCAGCAAATAATCAATGTTACTGTTTTGAGGCATCTGTTCATGCTTTCTGGCATGGTATCTCATTTTGTTATGCATTGACTTAAATCCACTGCAGTGTAAAAGGGAAGGTACTCAGGTAATTGAAGTCCTCTGTTGTTGCTCATCTATTTTTATACCATAGTAGTTTTAGCATGGTCAACATTTATCTGAGGGTGTTGCTATGTAATAAGGCTGTGCTCTTTTTTTTTTTTTTTTTTTTCAAAATGTTGTACAGTTTCTGCTGTTTAGAAAAACCCAGTATTCACCTCTCTAATTACAACAGATTCCAAACGAGTTCAAACGAATGTTTCATATCCAAATTTTCTGTAGAGAATGATGCAAAAGCTGGAATATTTCTTTGAAGACTGTCTTTGAAGACAGTCTCCCTTTGCGTTAGTTGAGGTAAAGAAGAACTTTATGGAAATATGACAAAAATAGTATCATATGTTCCCACACAGTTTTCAAAGGAAGAGACCCCATTTAAAAACACACTGGGTGCAGGAAACTGTCATATATTCCAGTGGAATGTCAATGAAATGAGGATTCCACAAAAATCTCATATTCAGATGGAGTTCAAAGATTGACCTTTGTGGTGGATATGAAGAAAACCCCAGAAATGAATAACAGTCATTATAACAAATGGTTCAGTGTTATGCTGCTTTTTTATGTGTATATACAAGTCACAATGTTTACAAAGATCAGAAATACATTCTAATTGTGAGCTAATAGTGTTCATGTGTATGAATATGTTATAAAGCTATGATTCAATGTTTTATTTTTTTTCATGTGTTTGTTTACGGAATGTTTGCAATATTTAGTTATGTATATAGTCCAAAACAAAACAGGTAAATATATTTACAGGTGACGGAGGGCATTTAAACTAGCATTTAATGAAGCATTCCTCAAGACATTTTAAACTCTGTAACTTGTGAGATACCGGCATGGATTGCAGGTTGGTTGACATTTTCTTTTATCTGATACCAAAGAGAAAAAGCATGATACCCTGCCAGAGAAGAGGATATTTTGCAGCATTTCTTTGTATTTTCATCCACAAACTTGTTTACAGTAGCCAAAAAGTCTTGAAAGCCGTGAAATCAACCTCTTTCTCCTAACAAAATATATATTTGCTACTGGCTATTGTCGAGATAAAAGTGTTGAAATACAGCACCCACACAGATTGAAGGTTGTTTTTTTTTTGTAGTTTTTTTAAACTCAGTTTCATGTAAAGAACACTGGGGCAAATGAGAAAGCCATTCACAACACTCAGTCGCTTAGCAACAAGGGACCAAGATCATATATATTATAGGCCGTTTTGTTGTTCTACTTGGATTGTTTGACTTAACTTGGTCTCAAGTGCTAAATTAGTCACTGTTTGGTTTGGACCAATGTGTTTGATGGAGTTGCGCTTATGTTAAATCATTAACCCACATTCCTTTATGTTCAACCATTTAATGGTAAGATCTCTTATCCTTCCTGCTATTGTGTTCTTTTGGAGACTTCACACTGACAGAATCAAGCTCCCAATTCCCTGATGCCCAGTTTTTCTTCACCTGACCCCAGATCCGTTAAGATGGTGCTTTTACTCAGTTTTGAAAGGTTTAAGTCTGGTCTGTTCCAGTTTGTACAAGTCAATCCAGCAGATTTATACTGCATCTAAAGGAGCAGATAGCACTAGAGGTAATTCCTATTTTTGCTAAATAAATCAGACAACTTTGCGAATTATTATTATTATTATTATTATTATTATTATTATTATTATTATCATCTAGACTGCATACCTGTAACCTGTTTTTAAAGACTGAAACAACTGAATTTTAAATAAGAGATAAGGACATTGTAGATAATTACTGAGAGATGTTTTTTGGGTGGTATAACATATTGATGGATTGGGTCTTTTAATGGCCTTTATTGGCTATTTATTCCATTTATCACAACTCTGTTCAATTCAATCTGGCTTTCCACTAATTGTCCCTTGGCAAGTACACATTATGTTCCTTTTGTTACAGACTGATATTACTAAAAGGCGGCTGGTGTCAGAACATAAAATATTCCATTAAAAAAATCCTTAAAAATTATATTTGTGCACTTT
Organism: Anoplopoma fimbria; assembly: GCF_027596085.1. Taxonomy (NCBI): domain Eukaryota; kingdom Metazoa; phylum Chordata; class Actinopteri; order Perciformes; family Anoplopomatidae; genus Anoplopoma; species Anoplopoma fimbria. Next base: position 6,915,300 of record NC_072451.1, on the reverse strand, counting down.
AATACCCTATAATACAGTATTTTCTCTGATTGTATCATGTTCAATGATTGTGTTTTGGAATCAAGTGTACAAGGCCAATAATCATAGAGCTAATGTTGTAATTTGTTGTTTTCAAATACCTCTCATTGAAGTATAAAATGTGTTTGGTTGTCTTTTATTTATCTCGAAATGTACTCAGTGAAGTCGGCATTGGTCTTCATGCTTTAGATACAGTATGTGAGCAGTGTTTGCTAAGACGTGTCTCGCCTTCTCATCACTCTATAGTGATTTAGGTACGTTGTAGATATAAGTGTAAACTTGGAATAAAATAAGAATATGTTTTCTGGTCTATAATGTTCAGTGAATTGTGAATAAATCTGTAATTTTACTGTACTGATATTCTTGCAACTTTCTTTATTCTTATGTATACAAATGAAACATTTTCTTATACATATATATATATTTTTTTTTGTTTGTTTATTTCAAATATTATATACAAATTTCATTTTAGAAAAAAAGGTGCACAAAAAACTTGCAGTGAAAAATATGAATTGATCTTTTTCGGTCTTTGTCTGTAGAAGGCAGAGTTCACTTTTGAGCTTTCTTGGCTCCCCCTTTAGCCCCCGCTTTGCCTCCTTTATCTCCTTTGCCTCCTTTCTCCCCTTTGTCACCCTTCTCTCCAGATTTCTTCCCTTTCCCTTCACCAGCTTCTTTATTGGATGCTCCTTTTTCACCCTTCTTTGTTGGCGCATCCTTTTCATCTCCTTTCCCTTGTTTGGCACCCTTGCCCTCTTTCTTGCCCTCCTTGGTCTTCTTCTCTCCTTTGTCAGCATCCACTTTACCAGAGACTGTTGTCACCTCCTCTTTCTCTTCTGCCTTTGCAGCTGCAGGAAAAAACAGAAATAAAAAAAGGTTTTAAAATAACAGGCGAAGGCTTCATGGCAGCATCGGGTATCATCAAGGTCCTGCCTGTGCTAATTGGAAGAGAGGATTTAATCCAGCAGGATGCTGGGCTAAGTAGGTTGCATGTAATGATAAAGGCACATCTGCTTCTATCCTTGCCAATAAGCATGGTCTATTTATTAATTTAATTGGGTTTGAGGTTCTTTCTGAATGAGAATTAGAGATCAAAAGGACGTACACAGCTAACAAAGTTAGTGAGGATGAATATTTTCTTAAAGTGACAAGCTTGAGATTGGAAAGTTACATTTAAGAACAATTACATATATATTAACAATATACTCATCTGGACTTAAAGGAGTCATTTGACATTTAGTCGCTTTCTTGTTGTGAGTGAGATGAGTTATTACTCTCATGTCGGTGTGTTAAATATGAAGCTACCTCTAGCAGACGATTAGTTTAGCGTAGTTTAGCATTAAGACATTAAATGGGAAAACAGCTAATCTAGCTCTGTCCTAAAATTATAAAATCTGCCTACCAACGCCTCTAAAGCTTATTGACATGTTCCATCTCATTTGTTGATTTGGTACAGAAGTGTTAAGATGACTAGTTGCAGTATCAAGGGGATTATGTGAGAGAACTAGTGGAGACTTTACAGTGACGACAAGACTTCAGGAGGTAACATTTGGCCCAGAAATAGTGCAGCCCATAACCTCCTGTAAAACCGCAATCAGTGTTTTTTACACAGATTTTGTTACCTTCATACAGAGCACGGCTAGCTTTTCAGTCCTGTTTCCAGTCTTTGTGCTAAGCTAAGTTAACTGGCTACTGGCTGTAGTTACACATTTAACAGACATATGAGAATTGCATTAAGTTTCTTTACATCAAACTTTTTGAAAGAAAGCAATTAAGCATATTCCCAAAATATAAAAACTCTTGCTTTAAGTTCTCCATGACTGACACTATATTTTCTCTGTAGCAATTATCCCTAAGCCTGTCAGATAATGCTCATAGAATTATACATGTGACTTAAAGATAATGTTGAAACAGGTTGCCTGCATGTTGATATACATGTTCAAAAGCTGTTAAACTTTACATGCAAAGCAGACTCTCCAGCTTCTTCTTTTTATTCATCTAAGTGTAATTTCTTTTTTTGTTTGTTTTAGATTTGTTTAGTTTTTTTCATGAATAATAAGTCGTCTTTGGAATAAAAATAAAGGTTTCCAATGCTACCACTGGTTTGCTGAAAAATAAAAAAAACTTTAAAGGCATTTTCAATTCATTTTTGCAGCATTCAAACCCAAGATTTCCCTTAAAACCATTGTTCCACAAGAAAGAAGCACCCTCAAAATAAATTGGACAATAAGCTTACAGACCCCCTCAGGCAAGAGTGAACACAATACTTTGGATATAGATCAACAAGAAACATTGGGATGATTTTACACTTCAGCAAATACTGTTTAAAACTGTAAAAAAAAAAAAAAAAAAAAAAGCAGCACAATCTCAAGTTGGGGCAAAATGTGGCTTTTTAGTTTTTTTTCCTGTAGCAAAGCAAACATTTTCCCAGCACTCTCTACTGCTGCACAGACACTGGATACACAAACGCAGGCCAAGAAACCAAATGACAAACAAACAACACATGTCAAAAGTTGCTGGAGGGGGTCAGAGTAAACCTGAAGTTTTTTTGGCCCTTTGTTTTACTGTGTCGGGTGAATCGAGCTGACTTAAAACAATCAACCGACCATCAGAATGTTTGAGAATAGATTTCTTTGTGTCTTGTGCTTTTATCCCCTCATGCATATCTCTTCCACTCATCGGCTCCTTCATGTTGCCTCGTTTTACTTTTTGTTTATTTCTATAGCCGTCTCATTTAGACAATGCTTATGATGCATCAGTGGGTTAAAGCCTGGTGATGGCTAAATGAAGAGCTGTAATTAAATACAAGAATTAGAAACCCAGACATGTTCCACATTGTTCCAATTTTGGTCAAACTTTGAGCGCTGGTGCATGAGTCCTGTTGTTTACACACTGTGCATGATAGTGGAAAAAGTAAAGGTTAACATGGCCCTCTACAAAAGGACTCTGCCCTCACACCTCCACTAAATGTCAAAAGTTCAGCTCAGATACAACTTGTAGAATTTTTCATAACATTTGAGGGCACATGGCATTGTGACATTTCCAAAGAAATCACAGTTCAACTTGTAAATGTAACCTCAGAAGTGGTGTTTCTGCTAGCAACAAACCGACGTACTGATATCACAAATATTGCCTGTTGTATTCATATAAGTTTTCCCTCCTGAGAAACAAAGCAGGAGTTGTAACCCGACCAAATTCCTATTTCGCAAGTCCGTCACTCATCAGTCGGCGTGCTGTGAACCTCGAACGACCTTTTTCCTCGCTGTCCGTTCAGAGCTGTATAGTGGACAGATGTGTGAGAAATGCGTTTGACTTGTTAACAACAACAGCTGCAGCTGTTTGGTGACACTGAGAACTTTGTCATCAGCTACTTGAAATCAATCACTTTGTACTGTGGAAGCAGCACGTCTGGCGAGAGTTGAAGGCACATTAGGAGGGATTGATCCACAGCTCTGTCTTTTCAGACTCTGTATTTTATTAAATGTTTGTGTGAGTGCTTGTGAGGGAGCTGGAGACAGAGGGATGAAAGGTAGAGACGAAGCCTGTGTTTCTTCCTTATCTTTCTTTCCAGTGTGTAACTTGCAGCAGATATTGGCTGTGAAACTGGAAAGCTTTTCGTTTTCTCATATTTCTCAGATGCTTTTAACAGCTCGATAAGAATGCGGAAGAGAAACTCCCATATTCTCTTTTCTAGAGAATTGGAGAGATTTTTTTCTGCGAACACTTGAACAGATTGTACAAGCTGCTGCTTTGTGAAAAACTCACTCCTTCACACATTACAACAACGAGTGGGCATGCATTTCTAACATTTTATTACTTGCTAAGTTATATTTAGTGACGTTCCAACTGATTGCTCTGAATCTCCTGAGATCTTATTCGGCACAGTTATCATACAAGACAAACTTATTGACAGCTCAATGCTTTCTCTTTCATAATGAATTAAACAAGAACCAATGAATGTATTTGTGCACATGAATGCATTTATAATCGCGAGGTTAGTACTACCCTGAGCCTTCCTCGTAGCACTTATTGCATTCGTATTAGTTTGTTGCACTTATTGTTTTCGTAGTAATTTGCTTCTGCACTGTACTTTTGCTCTGGTTTATGCTCTTAGATGCTTGTTTAAGAAAGGAGATGCACTTATGACTTCTGGTGACTAGTAGTTCTCTTGAATACCTATGTTGAATACACTTATTGTAAGTCGCTTTGGATAAAAGCGTCTGCTAAATGACTGTAATGTAATGCAATGTAATGTATTCTTGCTTTGCATAATCAAGCCCTCATTCAAAAAAAAAGGTTCTATTAGGGATTTCAATTCATTCAAAATTTGTTAAGAAGTTCATCGACACTACATTCACTCTATATTCTCTGTATGCAGTCATTTTGTTTGTCAGATATTATTGCATATTTCATTTCAGTGTCTCCAAAACATGACATAGTCACTGGGGGAAAAGCAGATATTTGCATATTTGCTTTACATTTATACAACCCTCCGCCTTAGTAAATCCAGAAGCAAACTTTACACAATGGTTAGTTTGAAGTTCATATGAGAGTAAATAATAAATATGCTAATCCTCTTTATTTGTTATGGCTGCAGTCAGTGTACCTTCCCTTCAGGCCCTCTCCCAGAGCGGTTTTAGTCATATTTTTATGAAAGAGGGTTTACATATTAGATGAACTCTCAAGACAACACAGGAGATTAAAGAGATATTGATGCTCTCACAGTAGCTGTCACCTGAGCCCTCCAACCCCCTATTGCAGATCTTATTTGGCACAGTTATCATACAAGACAAACTTATTGACAGCTCAATGCTTTCTCTTTCATAATGAATTAAACAAGAACCAATGAATGTATTTGTGCACATGAATGCATTTATAATCGCGAAGTTAGGGACAAGACAGGTGTCAGTCCCTATTTGTCACATTTCTTAACCTGAGGAAGCCACAGCTAACATCTAAGATGGCTTAGATATACACACAAGGCAATGCACCGAATTCCAGAGGGAGCGCAAGAGAGAGAGAAACCAGGAAATTTAATTACAGATGAGATCAGTGTTCTTGACATTAAGGATCATATTGAATTTACACTCACGGGAGATAGTGGAAATGATTTGCTTCGTTCAAAACTAACCTTAGTAGAGCAAACAGGCAGGTAGAAACAGAAACAACTGCTCATTTTTCTGTCGCTCAAAGTTATTTAAAGTCATATGCTTTCGACATTGTCATGCAAATATGCACGAAGCAAATAATTATATCATATTGAAAACCTCTCAAAAAAAAGCAGATAACGTCAAAAATTACAAAAGTGTAAACTACAAAAGGCCAGCTGCACAAAATTAATTAAATATGCAAAAGCATCACAATCTGTTTTTGAAGCCATAATAAAAGTCTTATTTTCTACTGCACATAGTTACTGCTGCACCACAAAACAACATGTGAACAATTGTAGGAATACATTTCAAAAGTAATGTGGTAAGCAGTTGAATGAGAGATGCATTTGTATTTGCTTGAATTTCTCTTGCAGCAATAGCCTTGAGGAAGACCACATAGATGGCTGTTGCATGAAGAGGACTTTTAGGGAGACTACCAGTTTGTACTGTGTATTTTGAAATCACTTAGCCAGGAGGAGAGTCTGAAAGAAGATAAGAGCAGAAAAAAGGAGAGGAAAAAATCAGCCTGTCTCTGGCAAGGTGACGGAGCTGGGTTGCTCCTCGCTGACCCTAACTGCTGAGGGCTGGCTGTTAGCACTTTGAGTTTGGACCTGCTCAGAGACTGTCTCTACTGCAGAAGCACCTGGGGCGGCTGGAAGAAAAACAGTGAGGAAGAGAAGAGAAGAGAAGAGAAGAGAAGAGAAGAGAAGAGAAGAGAAGAGAAGAGAAGAGAAGAGGAAATTTACTACAACAGACCATAAAACAGAGCAGAAGAATTGAAGCAAGTGCAGCAAGTTTTGTGAGGTGAATAGAGGAGACAGTAACAATTCAAGAAATGAAACTGCCCTAGGAAAGATGTGTAAAAATACAGCTGTCCTGGTATCCAGGGCTGACTGGCCATCTGGCAGGCCGGGCACTTTCCCAGTGGACCAACATGCCTTTTGGGCCGACGCAACTGTATATTTTTGTCCGACTGGCCCATAAAACAGGTAAATCTGCTCATTATTTTTGACACTGGGCTGGTGATGATTATAGTGCAACGTGGATATCTGTTTGCATTAGTCCCGCCCCCACATTCTCTATGAATATGTGTTCTCACTCAGCTGAGACGTCGAGTAGAGAGTGAAGAATCTTCTTCAGTGTTTGACAAATATTAGCAAAATCATTGTTGACAAGACCGAGTAAGAATTGCATGGTGGCAGCAACTTGACCATTGCACAGTAAGCATTAAAAATACTTTTTAAAAAGTGTGGCATTTTCCATAAACTCCACACAGACGTTTATTGAGGGGTTAATGAATTAATTAATTTTTTATCTTTATTCACACTATCCGTCATCGTGACACGATTGGTAGGGGAGCTCTAAGACGAGTGGTGTGTGATAGATTGCGATGGGCCAGACTGGGAAAGAATGACCTTAGCCCCATGTCCAACACTGCTGGTAGCCTTAATCATAGAGTGGGACTACAACAGCAAAGAGTGTTGTAAGACCCTGAAAAATAAAGCTCTAGTTCTCCTGCTTTTTAAATGTCGAGGGTTTGTTTTTGTGAAAAGCAATCCCAGACTGGTCTCAGGGGATAAAATGTACTCTATGTGGTTTAGTTCTGTCACAAGACTTCTCATTTTCAAAGATTTAACTCACATTTTTCATTTGGAGCCACCAGCATTTAATGTTACAGTGTGCTGCTTCAGAGTATATTTTTATAACATGAGAAAACAAGCAAACATTTCCAACAAAGAGCTTGTGTATCTCAACTTCCAAATATAACAAAAATAAATATAGTCATATTAAAATGGAAATATATTAATAGGTACTTACATCCTGGGATCTCAGTCAGCTCATTCAGAGGCGGCACTGTCTCTAATGTGTTGGCATATTTTTTGGCTGCCAGTCTTTGCGCGTGCCGTGCCTCTATTTCCTTTTTGGTTCTCGGGATGCGACATTTGAATATACAACATAGGGTGATAACTGAAGAAGGAAGGGGGGAGGAACATGGGTAGTTTATTTGAATAGCACATGACTGTAATTGCAACATAGTATAGGCCAAGACAATTAGGATGGTTTTAAGTGTCACTTACCCAAATTATATATACAGTATATAGTATAACTTTAGTTTTCACTTATCATTTGGAACCATGAACAGACATTCATGGTTCCAAATGATGTGGTGAAACTTTAAATTTCTCAAATTTTGAGACCAACAAAACAAATGGCATTCTTCTCATCTTTAGCACACTAATTATCAGTCATGCTAGCATGGTCATTGTGAGCATATTAGCATGCTGATGTTAACATTCATCTTAAGGCACCGTTGTGCCTCAGTACAGATGCACAGAGCAGTTAGCATGGCTGCAGACTTGTTAAAATACATGTATTGGTGTCGAACCAGAAAACTCAACAGATGTATGTGTCAAAAACTGAGCAAATAAACCAAAACTATCTGCATGGCTTGACATCGGCAGAGGCAAGTGAGAAAATATGTGTTTTCTCACTTTTCCTAATTTGGGTGAACTTTAAGAAAAGTTATCATAACTTTTCTTTGCTTTGTTACAAAATTGATCCATATCAATTTTGACACACTTCTGGAAACACAAATGTGATCTCTGCCTTTCCTGACATAAAATTAGTGTCATTATTGGTAATCACACTGTGCTTGATAATCACACAGTGGGCGCATAATTGCATGCATCCACCTCTTTGGCCTGCGGTTATTTCTCAGGTTTGGGAAGGTGTCAAGAAAGGGATTTCATACTGACCAACTGCTAAAACAAACACGGAAAAGATGGCGATGACCTGCCATAACCGCAGACCCCAGAATACAACAGACTCTGAGGTGATGGGGTCCGGCTTCTTTGGGGGATCTGTGGGCAAAAGCTGTGGGTAAAAAAGAAGAGACACAATTATTATTTCAGTATCTGCGCTTCACAAATAAACCTTCCTTCACAAACGGGTTTTACATCAGAGAAACCTCAAGGAGTGAATAAGATCCTGAAGTAACTCAAGCTTCATCTTCAGGCAATGAAATGTGCCAGAATCTGTGAACGATTTTTCATTCACTTCTCTATCTTTCTGACTTTAAGAAATAAAAAAAGGAATGATAGCCTCTGTTTGAACCTGATATACATAGCACAGTCATATAACAAATAATAAGAATTTGAAGTCATCTAAAAGGCACTTATTCCCTTATTAGTGGTTGTGTCACATAGCCAATAATGTCTTCTTCTTTCAGCTCAATTACATGATATTTTATCATCATACTTTATTGGTATTTATTTAATTTACTATCTATCTAATTATGATGTATGACATTTAACTTAACTGACACTGGCTTTCGAAACAGAAATACTTGAAGTGTTTTGTTTTTCTTCCAAGGCATTGGCAAAATTTTAAATATCAAAAGGTCCAGGTGAAAAGGTCTTTAGCATTTCTTCCAGCAAGAAAACAACAACCCACACGTAATATATTGTTTTTTGTGTCTCTCTCCACCTGAATCTCCCCTTACTCGACACAAAGGGGTGCTTAGGTCTATAATCATGAAACCGTGCCGGCAGATAAGACTTTTGGGGACTTTCCCTTATGGTCACAGATGCCTTTCTGCTGCAAGTTCAGACAATGATGTCCAAAACAAGCTCTTTTTCTTTGGCACTTTAAAAAACCTCTCTCCTGATTTGGGGATTGCGGAACAATAAGTATAAAAACTGTGTGAGTGTGTTTGTGTTAGATTGATGGCTTCACTACTTTTCCGGAGCCAGCAGAGCATCAGTTCCCCGATAGAGGGATTTCTCCCTCCCTACTGTATATTGATTGCTTGATTGGATGATACATGGTTGTTGCTGAAACTCTATACTTTAGTCCATAAACCAACAAGCCATGGATCGGAAAATGGACGCTTATGACATTTGCTGCCTTTATTGATGACACCATCATGTGGTGAAATTGAACAATTTTCTAAGAATAGGCTGAGACGGTGATGTACACACTGCAGGACTGAGGCTCTGAACGAGATATAAAATAATTTCCAGGTTAATGTTGACCAAAATGTATCACAATGAAGGATAGAAGACATTGCATGCACAGTGAAGTATTTTAGTGCCATTCAGGACACCATTTCTTTGAGTTAATGCGAAAGTAAAAGAAGAATCAGCAGATGTGATGATAAGCTTTTCCAACATCTCCTTGTGCTTTCTCTGTTGTGCCATGTGAGTTTCTCAGAACCAGGGCAAACAGACCTGTTGTTTTTGCTGTTTGTCAGACACAATAGGCTTCAGCAAGCCAACGTGCGACATGTGACAGTACAAGCTGTCTTCAGGGCGTCTTTACTGTTTGTCTGCTGAGGAGGACACGAGGGGGGCAAAGAACTTGAACAAAGAAGCTGCAAGAAAAAATTGTCCTGAGTTTACACTCATGTTTGTGCGACTCCCACAGAGGGATTAGCAATGATGGGGATATTTAGCACTGCTCTTAAAGAATTATTTAGAAGAAGAGCGATTATATAATGCTAAGTCCTTTCCTCTGGGGCAATGTCATGGGGCAGGATTAGTGGCTATAAGCCTCAAGTTTTCTTTTGGTGGAACAAACAACACAAACTCAGAAGATTACAGATCTCGAGTTACCTCATGTTAGTCATCATGTACCAAAATTTATGACATATTTTTATTTGTTGGTTGGTTGGTTGGTTAGTTTGATAGTCAATGGCATTATTGAAAATTCATTCTCAAGCAAGTTTTATTACCTCATGTTAGTCATCATGTACCCAAATTTATGACATATTTTTGTTTGTTGGTTAGTTTGATAGTCAATGGCATCATTAAAAATGTATTCTCAAGTAAGTTGTTTTTTTTCCAAGAGGATCCTTTAGGGACTAATCAAGGAAGATTCGTATAGATATAGTATATGGAGGATTAACATCTAAAAATAGGAAAATTAGGTTGCAGGTTTTGGTTATGCCACATGTATTAGTGAAGGAACAATTACAGCTACATTGACTCACAAAAGGATATCATGTACAAAGATATATGCAATTGTACATCATGCCTAGTATTTAGATTATATTTCTTAATGTTTGTAACAAAGTTTTAAAATTTGCTTCTATTTCTTTCTGTAATATACAACCCCAACTACGGATTCATTTTAATATAATAAAGGAATGTTTTGATATTTTTTAATACTCAGTGTACTGTATGGAGAGTAAGATGCCTATTATTCAGGCGCAGAATTATTTTAATAGAAAACATGTATTTCAGCTGTTTTTTCGTAGCCTGATATTCTCTGCAATGTGACCTCCTTCTCGTCAGCCCAAAAGCCCAAAATCAACTTGGCGTACCAGGACTTCGTCATCCTCCTCCTGTTCACACTGATATAAATACATGTGGCTCAGCTATTCATGTAAGATATGATGTATCACATCTCTACATAATGTTCTCTCACGCCTCATTAAGTAATGCAAGAAACCACTCTGGCAACTAAACAACAAGTATGAATTACATAAAGCTACCTTTTTAACAGGCAGAACACCTGCACCCGTCAGCGATAAACCCTCAGGATATACATGAGGGGAACCTGTCGAGGACATGGTGGTGTGTCGGGCTCTTACCTCTGGATCCGGGACCTGGGAGGACACGGAGGACAAGCACTGAGACAGCAGCACGGCTCCCCAGCCCTGCAGTAGGAGCTGAGGTGGACATACAGGCTGATCCCCAACCATTCTTCTCTCCCCCTCTTTCTCCCTGCAGCCACCCTGCCCCCTCTCTCCCTCTTCCTCTGCCTCTTCCTCTCTTCCTCTCTCTGTCTGCCCGCCTTCCCGCGCTGGCGCCGTACAGAGGACAGGACCACAATGGCCCTGGGTGATTAATGGTGACTATGGTGCTGTCGGCTTGCTCTCATATTCAGTTGTCTGCTGCTCTGCTCTGCTATCTTTTGCCTTTCTTCCACAACACTGTAGACCCACCAAAGACACACCGGCAGACACCACTGCAGGCAGCCCAAAACTGCTCCAGTACAGTGCAGGGAGCCAACCCTGCAGTTAGGGTGCATTAATTAATCAATAGACCTGGTGTGGTTTACAGCCAGCTCATCCTGCTGGGGACAGGCAGTTAACCCAGTGTGTTGGGGGATGGGTGGTACAGTTAGCCATGAGGTTGGCCTGCGCAGGACTGTGAAGCAAATGGCTGTGAGCGTCATCAAGTTTATTGCCCCGGAATCTGGAGTGTGAAAAAAGGCTCACAGCCTCGTCACTTCAGTGTGGCAGAATGTGAAGAGGCAAGGTGCTGTGAAATCCAATGTTTCTAATATGCACCCACCTATGGAAAGAGCAAAAAAGTCAAACTTCTTTGGTTGCAGTCATTTGATTTCAACTCACAAATTAGATTCATGATTCAAGGTGTTTTTTGTCTGATAAAATTGAAAAACCAAGCCCAGCGTTCTTTTGCGATACAAATAGCTGGCAGCATTAGCTCCAAAAGTCACTAAATCTAGTGAGGAAGTTGGCAAGTAGGCAACAATGACAGCCCTTCCATTCAGGCCTCCTTACGAAGCCACTCCCCCAAAATGATCACTATGAAGGTAACAACAAACACGGCCATTGTTAGTACTTTCAGCTGTCAAGCTAGCAGTTTGTCGAAGATTCCGTTGACTTGCAATGAGTGCATAAGCAGAGTGTGCTCAGGTACAAATACTAAAAATGTTTTCTTTTGTTTCTCAAACTATTTGATTGACTCATTTCCAGGGATGTAAAGAGAATTTCAAGAAATATAACAAAAATGTTTCTGAAATACATTACCACTCTGCTTATACCCATGATGTTTTTTTTGAATAAAAGAAGCCGCACCACAATAGAGGTAGTGATTCATTGCTAGCTCATGTTTAAATGCAAGGAAAACATATTGGACTATGCTTGTTTATGAAAAATAAAGGTAACACTTTAAAAAGAAAAACACCTCTTAGTCTGTTGAACTGTATTGCTGTATTTTCAAGATACAGGTGGTGCAGTTTTAGCAGCAGAAACAGTCCAGTTTCTGTTTGTGGTTTAAACTATAGACTTTGTCTTGTTTAAACTATGTTTTGCTTGTTAGATCTTAATCTGTAAACCACCCAGTAGAGCAGCCGTCAGATACAACAGTGCAATATTATTTCGCTCTACAAAGTCCAGAGAAATGGAAATACCACAGGGACATGGTATTTCAAGTGATTTACCAATATCCACATCATTGTCAGTAGGGGTTATTTGGCCACATCAGTGCAGTAGAAACAAGCTATAATCATGACAATGACACATTCAATGTGTTTGCAAACAGTTGCTTATACGCACATCCAGCATATACAGAGCTAAATGCTCAACTATGTTCATCAGCTAGTTTCTATCTATGCTGGGCCGATAGCGTATAATGGGTCTGTGGAGTTTTATATTTTTCCACTAAAAACAGAATTCTGCTGCAGCTGGAAACAATGCTTATGTGAGCATTGGGGTGTAAAACCAAAATAATCAGAATCAGGTTTGTTTACCAGGTATGAGTACACATACCACAAATCTAAAAAGAGGGCATCATAGCTGAACAAGAGTAAACATAAACATTTAGATATTTTGTACATAAAAGTAGATGAAAGTAGACGTTGGTGGATGTGTACCGTATATGCATACTTGTATGATTACAGTAATATATATATATATATTTGATATAATATATATTTGACTGTGATATACATGTTACAAAACAAACCCTTCCTATGCATACAATGAACAGACTGATAGGGTGGAGAGCCAGTGTCAGAGGACGCATGCGGTCATGCGTGGTTATGCAAGCTCATCCCATCTCGTGATTGTCCAATTTCCCACCCTACTGCTATAATAGCCAAACATTATACTGACTTAACGATATTGCATAAAGGTTTCAGGTAAACGACTGCAGCCACACAGACTGAAGCACCCTGCAGAGCTATGTTTTTCACATGGATTCAGGCGTAATTGTCGCGTCTCAGGGCAGGTGCAAAAGGCGCATTTATAAGAAATGCAATAGTCAGAGGGCATTTTTTGTCATTATAGTTCCATTTTGCCTCATCTTTTCTAGGAATATTTGCTCCCTATTATAAGACACTATGACTGGCCCAGTATTCACCATATAGACTGGGGCACAATGACTTACATGTACTGGTCAAGGAGCACACACTTCCATACAGTTGCATACTTGAATCTGAGTTCCCTGATGTTGATTTATATGAAACGCTGACCCATCCTAAGGGTTTTTGGTGGTAATGAGAACCCTTGTCCTCAGCCTTAGTTGTAAATAGCTCCCAGTGATTGGCTTTTGTCAGAGGTGTTGGAGGCAATCACTACACCAGCACTATATCAGCTAGATCAGGTTCAAATAATGGAATACAAAAGAGCCTGCCGTGTTGTTCACACATATGCTTGCACAAAGCTTCGGGTTTTACTTTAATGTCGTTAAATCTCCCTGAGAAAAATTCTGCTCCTATCTGTACCCTGGCTTTCTATTTTTGTATATACTGCAATACAGAGTGGTGTCAGGAAACAATTGGTGATCATTTTTTATTTATTTATTTGTAATCAGAGGAGTTTTAAATACAGCAGGGATTCAATTCTGCCCCCACTGATAATTATTATTACATGTCTGTTTTTTAATCATTCAAATGTTTGAGTGAGTGCATCAACTTTTTAACCTTATGTATCATCATGATTCCTACTGTGCGGGAACATGTATGCTGGCTAAGAGAAATCAGCGTACTGCCAATTAAGAAAACACACCCAGTAGATAAAACACAAGAAACAATGAAAAAGATTTCCCCTTTGAATGAAACATTCAGAAAAAACACTGCAAACATTTAAAAAAAAAATAGAACTACATTCACCAATTTGACAACCCATGCAGCAAAATAAATATGCTGCTGACACAGAAAAGACAAGCAAATACAGTCCAACACTATTTTTTTTATTCCATTTGAAAGATGTACTAATGCGTCCATCCAACATACATGGATGCATCTTTAAATCCAAACTAAACAGAATGATCTCTCTTCGTATACCATTACGTATGTGTTGGTCAAGAATGGGTTAAGAGGGACATCTTCAAGCGTCAAACCCAGAAGGTCAAATCACTTGTCTGATTGAAATACAGGGAGTCAAAAGACATCCAGTGGTCCAAATTGTGAGTGTTTGATGTTTTGGTCATATGGCCGTCTGATGAGCTGGATTCTGGTTGATAGAAAAAACACACTTAGAGCTATTGATATCTGGTATCAGTGGGTAGAGGACAATTAAGCTTGTAGAGCTTAGGGCCTAGACATACTAGGTGTATTAAGCAGAATTGCAGACTATCTTTAGTGTCAGGATTTAGTTACATAAGAAATATAGGCAGGAAACGGATAACAGCATTTTCAGGATGAAGCAGCTGACAGAAATAAATAGGAAATAAATAAACTGTATGTACATCCGTGTGTGTGTGCTTGGTTGTATGCTTACTAGCATCTGTCTGTCCACGGCCAATCTCTCATACTATTGGACCCAGATGACCTATTGTTTTTGGTGCTCATTTCTGACCGTATCCTTAAGGACCTCTTGTAGTTCACTTCTCGGAAGAGAAGAGCTTGTTAGCTGTGAGCAGTCAGTGGCCAGCAGAGTCCTGTAGTGTGTTTTCGGCTAACTGAGCTAAAAGCTAACGGGGACTTCTACATCTAACAAAGCTAACCACCAACAGTGCTGAACACACAGCACCTTAGACCAGTGGTAGTTTAGCTGCACAGAGCCAGAACAGCCAGCTGCATAGATTGAAATGAGTGAGGTGTGTGAAAAAAACGCATTTGACACACTTGCGACAATTGTGGTTTGCATTTCATTTAATCAAATATTACAGCAGTGGCCGTTGCAGACACACCTGGCGGAGATCTGCACTCTACTGAGGGAACTTTTTCTATTTTCTTCTTGATCGGGTCTGATAATATATGATTGCATATCACCTTAATTAGTGCTCTGCATGAAGACAGTATGTGAGGCTGTGCAGACATAATGAGCACCCATTAAGTATGAATAATTGCATGAGATTGTTGTGTCAAGACAAAGCTTCATGCTTTAATATTCATAAAGCATGAACAGATATTTCTCTGTCAGCCCCCTGGGGCTTCGAGGGGGCTCAGGTGGCATGTCATTCCCATTTGTCTTCCCCAATTATTTCTGTCTCTCTCTACGGTGAACTATCGGATTAAGGTAAAACTTCCAACAAACAAAAAAACAGCAGCCTGCTCATGCACACATCTCCAGGAGGAAGGAGATTCCACTGGCAGCCATCATATGTGTGCGCAAAATGTCAGCATGTGCTAATGGACTTTTTAAACAACTGTTTTCTTCAACGGACTTGCACTCCCGGTTGGTGAGACATAAAGGATATCCACACCAGTGCTGATGGACACAGCCAGTGATTCATACTTCCAGCTCTGGAATATTTTGGCTACAAATAAATACTTTTCGTCAAAATTAACACAATGCGTGTCTTTTGTCTTTGACAGGGATATTAAATTTAAAACAAAGCTGCCTTTTTTTTTGTTGTTGCCAGGACTGAGATGAGATGTGAGATGGAGTTCTTCTTAAAGAGTTGATTAATTCCGCAAAGCAAGAGTTACTACAATGGTTACTACAGCAATGCTCTTTGCACTGTTACTTACAAAGTCTCTCAGTAGGAAAGATACAGCTAGAATATTCTACTAATTTCACCACCATAATACATCCTTGTACTTTGTGTCTAATGTCTGATTCAAATAGACAATACAGTCTCTACAAGAACAATGCTACTGTATTATTATTGTATTCAGCACATCTAATTAGATCACTTTCAGGAGCAGGAAGACCATGTTTCCTTGCAGTCTAATGATTTAACCACAACTAGGTCATCATAATGGCATTTAAAGTGTACTGTATTGAATAGACACAGCACAGCATTGCTTTGTACAACAGATTAAGCCCACACTATTGCAGAACAATAACCACAATATTGCAGCACCGTGACAGGTCACTCACTGGCTGTCAGGAAAACAAATCAGAAGTGGTTGAAATGCAGTACATGACTAACCACACTGCCATCTAGTGATGCCATTCTGCTGAAATTAACAAAGAGACTAAAAAAGAGGGAACATTGACACTTTACCTCACTTTACCAGGCAGTTTGTCTACTGGCAATCTGCAAGCAAAGTCGAAGTTTGATACCTATTATTGGATATTGTTGTCAGCTAAGATTTTACTCATGCTGTAGACTTTGACCAACATTTCTATTGTAAAAAAAAAAAAGGCTTATTGCCTCTTCGCCACTGTCTCAATAAAGATAACAGCTCATTACTTTATTTCTACTTACTGTAAATGAGCACATTAGGACACCGCTGTTTATTTTCTTTCCATTACATGTAAATGAGAGGCACTGGGAGATGAATGGACTCATAGAGGCACAAACCGTTTTCTGGCCTGAGAAAAGTTCACAGATCCCTCATATACTGATGGCTAACTTTAACCTCTGCGTTCACAGCTCCACTATTTACTTTAGTTTCTGGATGCAGTCAATGGTCTGCAGGAAGCATTGGTCCAGAACGAGGGAATACCTCTGAGGAGAAGGATGGAGAAAGGAGTCATTCAAACCTGGAATGACAAATAGGTGAGGCTGTTTACGTATGCTGTGTTTACATAAGTTTGTGTTTGGTTTGGTGGGTTATTGGGCATTTTGGAATAAATCTACACCTTTCTGCGTAATGCAGCTACATAAAACAATATTAAAATTGTTTGGTGGAGCGTAATTTATTTGAAAGTGATGACACTCTTTAATGACTGAAGTCAACAAGAGCAACGTTGGTTTTTCACTGAAATGACACAGTAAAATGAGCATTGAACGTGCAGCAATGAGCTTGATATAAAATATGATAGCTGGTAATATTGGCCTTCTTCCTAACACCTACCACAAAATAAAAGCTTCAGATTATAACAGTTGGGAAAATATTGCACATGCCCAACAAAAACTGACTTCATTTTTATGTGAGGTTTTGATATGGCAGATTTCAGAAACAACCAAACATTTTATTACATTAAACATTTTCCCTGCAATTGGATGCAATTAGGGACCATGACAAGTATTTGCTCCATCAACACCCTTTCTGACGCACATTGCTACATTCGATATACATATTTGGCAATCCAGCAGAGCATGTCGTCAAATGATAAGTCATCTGTCCCTCCAATGACACATCTCACTCTGCTACATTAAAGGGGGCCTCACCTTCTATCCAGGAGGTATTCAACACAGGCTGTTTTTTGTTACTCTGAGCATAAAGGCTTTCTTCATCACTTCCAAACTCTGATATTTTTGTCTTGTGGCACTTTTTCTCGCTCAGTCCAATGGGGACCTGCCAATCTCCCACAGGGTACTGGAAGAAATAGTGCGGTATTTGAAGCAGCACACTAACTCAGCCATGGTTTTAAATTAAGCGTGATGTGGAGGGGGGGAGGAGGAGAAGAGGGGGGTCTCTGCTAAAATCCTTTTGGCTACATCGGAAGAAAATAACTCGGATGTTAGTATGAATGTGGAGACTCTCACCAGGCTGCGCATTTCCAGACAACCTTTGGATTAAGGAGCTAGGATCACATGTACATACGTGAGACACGCTCAGGGGAGAGTGTGGAGGACTACAGTGGGAGTTTGTGCAGCTTGAGCCCGCATTCATTTTCAACCACTATTCCCACACAGCTGGTTTCAAGTCAGAAGTGATTAGCAGTAATATTTGAAAGGAAGGTTATAGTTTTTCGGGAACTTAACTTTGGTGTTTACTATTTGGCTTGGCCTGTCACACATTTATGTACAACCATCTGGAGCCAAATACAACTCAAAACTCTAAGAAAAGGTCATAGCCATGAATGTAAACAATATAGTCCAAACATTTGGTCAAAATTTGGTTCCCCTTTCATTGATTGGACTGGATGTTTAATTAGCTTACAAAAATATGTTAAAAACAGACATTGTTGCTCTCTATACCTGTAATGCACGTAAGGTTACCAGCGGAGGAAAATACATACATTGATTTAACCAAATGTGACAGTGACATTTATAAAACAGCAAGCAGACACAATCCGCATCAAACATTTCTGTCATCGGTAGGAACACGTGTCCGATGCCATCAGGGTTAAGCTGAAAGCTCCATACTCCAGCAGTTAAACCAAGGTTGCCGAACGCACCACGGAAGAAACACAAACTGTCTTTGAGGGTTCAAATGGGGAAAGAAAGCGAGATCCGTATGATGTCTGTGTGGCAGAAAAGGAGAGCATTTTTTTTTCTTCTGCAGGCTGCTGTTTGTCTCATGTGACAGGAGAAGGTAGGGCTCAGCTGGACGTGAGGTTGAGCAGGAACCAGCCAGTTCTCCTGGTTAGTGTCTAGTCTGCGCTTGTCACAGAGCCTGCAGGAAAACATGCTTGGCTTGTCTCATCACGTCACTGCAGAGCCACAGGTCATGGTGGAGAGACCTCTTCAGCGATGCCCTCGGCACCTATGTATTCCTCCAGCTAAGTGGCCAGCCAGGACACAACCTACACGAGCAACATAAACATCTGTGCAGCCTAAACATGACGTTTGGAATGAGCAATAGACAGCTTGCATCATTATTTCTGTCGTCTGGGGAAAATCAAAATTCTACTTGTGTGTCGTCAAAGCTGGAAACATAATGTTAACAAATGACAACCGATTTGTTGGACAGTGTTTTCAGTTTGTCTATTCGGTTCCCGTTGCTCAGCAACTTCCGCCACCCTGAGGGACACTGCGCAGGGGACAGAGTCGTGATAGCCCGAAGCGAGACAGAGTTGGGAGAGATTGAGTCCGAAAATTGCACAAAAAAAAAAAGATAAATATGAAAACCTGCTTGGCATAGCTGTGCTTCCCTTGCTTCTTGCACAGTCCTTACTTTGGATCAAATGTTGTCTTCTCCAGCTGCTGCTCCGTCACTACCCTGCGGCATTCCTTCTCGTACTTCTGTTCTGCCTCCAAAAACCTCTGGTTCATCTCAGTCCCTCTGGAAGATTCAAGCTCTGACAGTTAGAATTTTGTTGGAAAATAACACCATTCCTCTTGATGCTGACTGTATAGATGGACTAATGAGACTTCAGGTGGACATAGACAAAGGAAGAGATACATTCACTTACTTACTTATTTAATTTTAAAATGTATAAAGTAACCCACAATATATAACTTTTTGCATTATTCATTCATGACGAAATCTAAATTTGCATTTTGTAATGTTATGTGATTGTAGTGAAGAAAAAAAGGTAGAAAAAGACTGTGCTTTAATTTCTGCTACAATTGACGCTTCATTTAGAATTTTAATTTTAATAATGAAATTGCCTGAGGGCTGTCAAAATCACTGTACAACTTGTGGTTTCCGTGCACCACCCAGTCATGATTTGTACTGAATAAATGAATAAAATGAACTCAAAGACCTAGTGGAAACAACCCTGCAATGCTCAGAAAGCAATAACAAGCGTGCCTGGCCTTGAAATGGGTTTTGACAATGGACACTTTAAATTTATGGAATATTTCAGAGGTGCAGCGTTGCAGCATTCCCTCACACCTTATTAGAATGGGCCATTTCGATTACTGTGAAACACAAAAATAACAAAATAACCAAATGAAAATAATATTCACATGAAAAGAATAGCATCTCAAGAGTTCACTGCTCCTCATGTGAACCATTAAACAGACCTGCAAACAACCTCTCAACGACACTGACACTTCTGGAACAACATTGCATTCTGTTATGCTTTTGTTGGCAGAACGGCAGTCGTTTAGGTGGAGAGTCTAGCTTTGGATCCTTTTCACAAGAAATGTGATAATGTTGTGCTGTTATCTAAGTAATATCTGCCTCCATCCTCAGTGAGAAAGGTAGCAGAACAAAAAAGTCCCCTGCTTTTGAGGACTGTCTGTGGAAAGTGCTGCTGGCACAAAGCACAAAACATGTTTTGTTTTGATGTATTTTGTTAGAATCAATAGCAATTGTTTTAAAGTTACAATAAAGTGATGAACTGCATGTCAAAAAACAATGTACCACTGACATTTGAAAATTGAGAGCAATAAAAAAAACAACCAATGTTTTCAGTGTATATTACTTTGTCTGTAGGACGTGAACCATCTCAAGGAGCCGGTCCTTGTCCAAGCAGAGGAGTTTGTATTCATTACACTGGGTCATCAGGGCGCTCACATCAGCTGAACAGTGTGGACATCTTGAAGAACTTGGGCCCCTTGGACACATTAAAAACATGTTTTTTTTTTGCGGACCACAAGTTAATGTGTAACAGTGCATATGGAACTGTACAAATAAAGCAGCTTGATGTGAACTTACTTGAATTCTATACTGCTTCCCACAGCAGGCAGCACCAGTTTATGACCAAACTTAGATATTGAACTGAAAAAAGTTGACATATTAACAGAACTCTGGCAAAACTGAATAACCTGATCACAGAAAGTCCCATAACTGGTGGAGTATTAACTCTAATTTGGCCAGACATGATGCCTTAGAACCAATTCTTACTGTAGCAGTTAGCAGAGGAGATAAGTTTAAGATATAAATACAAGGTGTGTCAATGACTAATTGAATTTAATAGTATTTAATGTGTCCGTGCACGATTACCAGCCTACATACCCTGAAGATGTTATTCTCTTGTTGATGTCTCCCTCTTCAGGGGTGATTCCTGAACTGCAAATCGTTGTCTTGAGGCTGGACTGTCTCTCAGCACCCTCTTCCTGCAACAGCAGCATTGAATATGAATGACTAAAGCATAAGGTGAAAAGTTAAAATGGAAAAAATAACTTTTAGATTAAAATGTTAACGTAAAGTCAAATACAACATAATTTTGTAATTTCTAAGACTTTGCATTTATTTAGTTTTTTCACCTTGACAGAGAGCTGCTGGATCTGCTCCTCTAGCTCTTTGATCCTGGCCTCTCTTTCAGCGCCTATCTGCTTAAGGTTCTGGATGAGAGCGTTGTGCGCCGGAGGCTCACTGCTCAGCTGCTGTCTCGGACTCTGCTGGATCTCCTTGGTCTGCACGTTCTGCTGCTGGCCGATCCGTCTCAGCACCTCCTGCATCTGAGTCTGCTGCTTCTGCAGAACGTAGAAGAGGCACTTATTGCTAAGAGCAATGTAGTCGAGCGTACAGAAGATCTTTCTTTCTGCGGTCTGTGGCTCATTTTGGATTGTAAATGGGATGTGAAATCCCTCATTATTTCTTTTTGTTATTTGGTACGTGTAACAAGAACTGATTTGTGTAGTTGATAAACCATTAAATGTTTAAAACATGTCATACCTTTCATGGAGCATTTGCTGCTCAACAACAAATTGGGCTTTAATCACGTTATGCATTCAACCATTAGCTCACTATCAAAGCTTCAATATTAAATCTATTATGGTTAAATCATATTCTTCCAACTCCAATTTCAGCACTTTGAATGCTTATCTTTGGTCAACAAAACTCCATTCATTTTGGCTCATGAAAAGGCCGCCAAAGCCTTCAGAAAAAAAAATATATTTTGCCAGATGGTCAACCTAAGAATATGTCTGCATTCAGATAAAATATCAAAGAATAACTGAAAAGATGTTGAGTTGCATGCTTTAGACGTCTCTGTAAAACTGACATATACACAATTTGTGTGTGTACACATAATAGAAGATACACCAAGTATATATATATTTTTTCTTTTATCTATTTCCTTACCAGCAGAGCATCAACAAGCTCATCATCATGTTTACCCTTCTCCAGGAGGGTGGAGATCTGGGCCTTCAGAGATTTCATCTCGGTAGACAGAGATTTGTTCCTGGCTCTAGACGCGTCTAGCTTTTTCTTCACGTCCTCGTGGTCTTTCAGGAGGGCCTCATAGTCCACTGAGATCCTCTGTTCAGTTGGTGAAACAAAAAAGCAGGGACCTCGTCAGCAAATTTATTTCGGTCAGTTAATTTTCAAGTATTGTATACACACACACACACACCTCAAATGCCTCCCTTTTCTCCTTCTCGATGGTGCGGATGTAGCTGATGTTCCTGTCTTGTGGAGGGGTTTTCTGAAGGACCCCCATGCCCAGAAACTCTTCCTCTACACTCAGGACGCTCGGCTGTCTTCGCTGAGTGGACAGGTTCAGCTGCTGCTCCAGATCCCGCACCTGTTGCACAATACCCAGTTTTGTTCATGGTGAATTCCGCCGTTTGTTTCATATGTCCGCTATCTCATATTAGTAACTAGGATATTAGGAACTTGTTAACCTTATTTGGAAAGCACTAAATATATATATATATTTTAGCTTACCCTCGTCTGAAGAGCCAATATCTGCTGAGAGCGACCTCTAAAGCTCCCAGGGCAGTTTAGTAATTGCTGGAAGCTGACCTCCTCTCCAATCTCACTGATTAAAACCTACAACGACAGTAGCGGTTCATATTTTGGAATACAGATGTCTGTGATGATTCTCTAGGAAGGAAAAAAGAAAAAGATTCTACCTTCTGAGCTACTTTCAAATCCTGTTTGGCAGACTGAACCTGGTTGCGGTACTCAGTCACTTTCAGCTGGGCAGCAGCTAATTTATCCTGCAGAGATTTCACAGCTGGATTTTCCTGCTTTTGTGAAAAGATGGATAGAGTTGTCAACCTTACAGCTAGTAAGACATAAAAATATAATTTTGGTGAATGTGACTTTTCATATGATTGATTACCTCACAGTCTTCGATCGACCTCTTATTCTGTGACTTTGTATCAACATTTTGCCCAGTTGGAAAGTGCACCAAAGCCACCTGCAGCTATGGAACAACATACATTTAGATTAAAAAGAAATTGAGAACCTCTGTGTGTTGAAATGATGAACATCCATCTACGAATCAAATTAAATGACAAACCTAACGCAACACTTTGTTACCTCTTTCTCGAGCTCTTTGACTCTGTTGCTGTTTTGCTTGGTTTTAATCTTTTCTCGCTCAATTTCAGCAGTTAGCTCTCTATTCTTCTTGGACAGCTCAACAATCTTGGTGGCTGCGATATCACCTGCCAGGCCTGATGTGCCTAAATAGATGAGTGGAAAAGTCATGAGGAAGCTGTGGTATTTCTATTATGTTACTGTGGAGGCAAAGATGTTGTATTTATACCTGCTAAAGCCAGTCGTTCTTCTTCTCTTTTCTTCTTCAGGTGTTTTATTTCAAAATCCTTCTCACTCAGGAGTTTGAAGAGCCGACCATTTTCATCCTTAAGCTCCCTCAGCTGGTCCAGCAAATTCTGATTTTGATTCTTATCCTGTTGCAATCTATAGGGAGGTGATACAAATGAACACTGAATAGAAGAGAGTGATTCATTGCTTGCATTGAGTAATCAGGTCTTAAAACATGATTATTAAAATCATATTTCCAGAGAAGAATTATTATGTTTGCTTATTTATATATTTTGTTTTATTAATAAAGCATAAAAAAACCCAATTCAAGCTGGCAAAATATATTTCCGCCTTCGTAAGACTCACCTGTGTTCGAGATTGTCTGCCTGAATACCTTCATTAGATAGATCCAAATCATCCTGGCCAACATTGACATCAAGCCCATCTGGTTCTTTCTTCTTTTTCCCGTCCAGTTTTCTTTTCTCCTGCTGTTTTTGCAGCGCTTGGAACTGAAGCCGCAAGTCATTCAGTTCATCATCATGCTCCATGATCTGTGATTTATAGCATAAGGAATCCTAATAAAACTTATACAAGTGGAAAATGACAGAGGAAATCAATAGTGTGACAAAAAAAATGTCTGGAAATTTGGTTATAGTCAGATAATGGATACATGGATATAGATTCCCTTGGATTTGCAGGCTGCTTTGCAGTTAAGTAAATGGTAAATGGACTGTACTTGTATAGCGCTTTTCTAGTCTTCCGACCACTCAAAGCGCTTTTACATTACTAATCATTCACCCATTCACACCCATTCATACACTGATGACAGGAGCTACCATGCAAGGTGCCACCTAACCCTAACTAACATTCACACACATACATACAGTGACAGGCTGCACGGTGGTGTAGTGGTTAGCACTGTCGCCTCACAGCAAGAGGGGCCTGGGTTCAATTCCCGGGCTGGACAACCTTCTGTGTGGAGTTTGCATGTTCTCCCCGTGTCAGCGTGGGTTCTCTCCGGGTTCTCCGGCTTCCTCCCACAGTCCAAAGACATGCAGCTTAGGTGCATTGAAGACTCTAAATTGCCCGTAGGTGTGGATGTGAGTGTGAATGGTTGTTTGTCTCTATATGTCAGCCCTGCGACAGACTGGAGACCCTGCCTTCGCCCATTGACACCTGAGATCAGCTCCAGCACCCCTGCGACCCTTAACTGGATAAGCAGGTTACGGAAAATGGATGGATGGACATACAGTGACAGCACTTGTTTGTTTTTTACTGAATTAATAAAATAATTACCGTTTGACTTATATTTCTTCAATCAGACCAAGTCTAAAAACTTCTGCTCTTCTTGGAAGTCCATGACCATCAAGCATAGGTTTATCATGAATGACCCCACTGACCTAAATATGGCAAGTCATGATCCAGCAGATGCAAACTGACTGCTTTGGTGTTGTTAGCAAAAAAAAAAGAAAAGAAAAACAAACTAGAAAGCAAGTGTTGGAGCAATAAGCAAGATAATAATAAATAATAATAAATAATTAGATTTACTGGGAGTAGGAAGCTTTTAGAAGTCTAATCCCAGTCTTCCAACTCTGTACAAAGCAGCATGCATTAAGGTTGTATGAAGAGGAAATATCTCACCAGTCATTAGTCATCCCAGTGCCGCCCTTGTTGACACATTAGAGGCTGTAATCTCACTGCGTCCTTTAGTAACGTGGTGGCAGCTCCCTCACTGATTGCGAGCGACGCTCCTGTGTACATAGCAACGGTACTCCCGAGACGCAAAGCGAAGATCTCGCGAGAGAGCAATTTTGTAGTCTCGGGAACAAATGAGACAGACACCTCAGTTCACAGGTATGGTGAGTTAAATGTTTTTCAATGTTTCAGTTTCTCACAAGGCAGTCATTTATACTGCTGCTGTGTTAGTTGTTTATTTATTCTGATAATAGTTCATGGGAAAAATTAATAAACCACAACCAGCTCTGCTCCCAGCAGACCACATGACACATGACAATAAAAACACTGTGCAATAATAGTTAAAATAGTTTTTTTCTGTCTGTAAATATTATATTTCAGTTATTGTGTTTTCTACTGTTTTTATTGCTTATTTATAATACTTGTTTTTTTTTATTTTTCATTTTTTTTTTTTAAATCTTGTCTTTCTTTACTATGTCTCTTGTGTGCACTTTACTCTCTGCTGCTGTAAGCCTGCAAATTTCCCCGCTGCGGGACTAATAAAGGATTATCTTATTCTTATTCTTATTCTTAAAGCTGCAAATGAGGAGAAAAGGTAGTGATAAACAGCACAGGTGGAGTTCCTCTTGGCTGATTGGAGATTAATGCTTTGGTAAACTCAAAGATACCAAATGAATAAGTGTTTTCCATGATTTCGTGTTTTGGTAACTTGTACATTCAGTTTTGCTGTTTAGTTGTTTTGAATATGTTGACATCATAAATACAGTTTAAAAGTTAAACCCCAAGAAATCACAGCAAATTATATATTTGTTTAAAGCAAATCACCTCGAGGCATAAAAGTGTTTGAAAAAATGCTAAGACCCATTAATTAAGTGTGAGTATAAAAGTATTTATCATATGCAAACATACAATCTGGTCAAACCCTTTATTATTGAGCAGCTTCATACATGACCACAAGAGGGCGACAAAGCAGGAATGAATGCCAAATACACATTACAGCACTTTCATTTTATTTATCAATTTTGAAGACACTATGTATAGGTACATTCAATCCATGTTTAAAAGGCCCATTCATATTATGTCCTTAGTTATAGTCAACACTAAAAACAGAAAAATTAAATACTATTTCTCATTTGATAGTGAATCCCATAGAAGCTTTTCAAGTACATCGTTCATCCTACGGCCCTGGTTCGGAGGTAAGGAACAACCTGACGGATGCTTATTTGGTCTGATTGTGTGTATATTGTATGAGTGACTAAAGCTGAATAGCTGTGTGTCCTTGGGTGTTATTGTGGCTAAACAGGTATGCGATTACCCAACGCTCTCCAATTTCATTATGGGCGGATAGGCAAACACACTGGTGTAACCTGATTAAAAAGCAGTTGGCATTATAAAACTCAGAATGTCCAAAGTCACAATGACACGGCGTTTTACAGCATCTTCCCCACCTTCAGTTGATGTGATGCATTTCCTGTTTAACCCTGATCTTAGGGTGGGACATTACACAAGAAAGTATTCCAAAGCATAAAACACTAACATATCAGAAGGTTTATTTGATGGTAGGGCAGAGATAAAAAAAATGTTTGGAATCTTTGGACACCAACTGTTGCACAATGAAGTTAGCACTAACCCATTTTGAATTAGTTTTAAGTTTTAAGTAGACCAAACAAATTCTACACTGAAAAGGACATTTCTCTAGGAACACCTAACTTAAACAAAACAGTCTTAAACATTACCCTAATCAAATATTTTTTGTAATGTGCTGTCTTTTTTTTGCCATTGAATTGTTATACTGAGAGGTGTTTTCTAACACAGACTAACTGTTAACTATTGCTAGACTGTATACGTTTAAGCTTCGCGTACATAATAAACTGCCATTGCAACTTTCATATTTGTTATGAATAAGCTACAACAGTCCACACATAATTGCAATGCACTTTGGGAAGGTTTCAAAACATACACAACTGAATTTCAAAATTACAAGAAATTTTATTTTCAGAAAAAAAAAAAATACAAATAAACTTTCGAAATGAGCATGTTCTGTATTTGTACACAACATTAAAAACTCTACTTTGTGAATAACTTAACAAGGCATCTGTTTTAAGAACATGACAAGGTAGGCTATATGATATTTTATAGGTTAGTCTATAGGTGTACCTGGGTTTATCTCATGTGTCTCATGAGGACTTGTATTGGACCCCTGTGTATCACAACATAATGATACAAATATGAGAAGAAAAGACTTATTAGTTTGAATAAAGGCTATTAAATGAAATCACAAATGCATTTCTTAAAGAGACCCATGTGGCTTTGTTTCATGATTTGTGTTCCTTTTGCCAATTTCCATGTGATAACTTTAAATATTTGCTTTATGTTATAATCTGATATTGCACATCCTTTGTGTGCTTGCTGTTTGAATTATGTGATCGAGTAGTCCTCGTCTAGACCACATCTCTGGGATGCCCTTTAAAAACAATTGGGCTAAGGTGCAAAACCTTTTCCATTTGGCAAAAATCCCTACATTAGTACATTAAATAATCGCTGGTGTGACACAATAAAATAAATACGAGCGAAAAAAATATCAGCCTACCTGATCTGTATTGGTGGTTATTTTTAAATATAGGCTTAGCCGAGTCAAACTGTTGCTACATTTTCTAGTTTTTGATTTTTCACTCACACTCTGTTCAAATAGGCACCAACAAAACTATCAGTGATGCCACCTGTCAATCAAGTTGTCAAACCCACTGGGCTTACAAAAGCATACCCACAGAGTCTCATCAGAGCTAAAAGAGCTGAGACCTCCTCATCAATACGGAAGCGATAGCTCGCCCCTCTTGTACAGTACCCGGAGGATATCATATGTAATCAATAACATCTCTATTTACAGTAGCGGGCAGCTGCTGATGTGCGCATACACAAATTATGAAACATCTGTAAAAATAAATGTCTAAACACCTTAATATGAGGTAATATTAAGGGACGTAAATTTCAAAGTCCATGTTCACTTGTTTTCCACCGCCTTCTGTTCCTCTCTGGGCTTTACAATATAATCTCTGTACATTGAATACAGGACCCCTAAAAACACAGAAACAGAGGGATAAATTACACAAAAACCCGTACATTGACAAGTTAAAATGGTCATAATGTAACAAACCGAAAAAAAGCATCCTATTAAAAAACAAACAACAAATCAAAGCAGTTGCAATGCAACTAAGATCTGATAAGAAAAATGAAATCCAAGCTACATACCAACAGTCATGGCTCCCACCACGAAGCCTTGGGCGGCTACACGCATGTGGATCAGGTGAACTGACATCTTTGTGTCTCCCCGACTTTTCATTTTCATCAGTCTGTACCCCACAATGGCAAAGAACCCAGCCATCCCTGCAAGGAGCAAAAAGACAGACACATTTACATACATGACTCACTAAAACAAAGTCACAGAGTCACAGCTGAACCTCATACAAGGGAGGCTGTGGCGTAGTGGAGAGCAAGGTAGTTCTCCAATCAGAGGATCGGTGGTTCGATACCCGGCTTCGGCAGTCGATGTGTCCTTGGGCAAGACACTTAACCCCAAGTTGCTCCCGAAGGCTTGCCATCGGTGTGGACTGGATGTTGCATGAATGTTAGTTAGAGTCTGATGGTGGCACCTTGCATGGTAGCCTGTCATCAGTGTGTGAATGGGTGAATGATATGTAATATACTACTGATTGTAAGTCGCTTTGGATAAAAGCGTCTGCTAAATGACTGTAATGTAATGTAATGTAATACAAGTTACTAAAAAGTGACTTTTTTTTTTTTTTTTTTTTTTCCATGATGTAACCATTAGGTCACAATGTGAACTTACCAATTGGGACAAATGGATTCTCCTTTGCTTTTCGGATGAACTTGGATTCATTCTCGTCATAGGAAGACATCTTGACTAAAGAAAAAAAGAAAAGGAAAGTTATGTAAATTATTGGTATAACTTCTATTTTATTCCCCAAAACACAGCTTTTTTTTTAAAAAAAATTATTTTTAGATCTAAATACAACATGAAGTGCATAGAGGTTACCCATGAAGGGCAGCAGTGAGACACGTCGCTTTATAGGCCTTAATAAGATAAACCATTGAGCAATGCCAAGTTATGGCCTGACCTCACTGTTTGGGTCATTTTTATCAGGCTAAATAACAGAAAGCACGCACTTAATATAATACAACACGAGAACAGCTTTAACATCAGATACAAACATTCATTATATCACAGTAGGCTGAGCTGAGTCTTACCTGTTTTAGGATTTGTGTTGCACTTTGAATCAACCCACAGATAAATTATCCAGAGATGTTTTGGGGAGTCTTTAGAGCCGCAGGTCGCATGTAAATTGGGAGGAAGTAGAGAGCCGGCTTCGTTATGTAAGCGTAATCTCACGTAGGTTTGACGTCAGCAGGAGTTATCGCGAGAGTATTGTGTTCAGGTCACCGGAGAAAATGGTAAAATACAAATACCGCGCCTCCATCTATCTCAGTTCAAGTTCTGATGCGCTGTTTTGTGTAAGGCTTTGCATTGCTTAACTTGGCTGGACATCACATAACATGATCTGCGCACTGGCAGCATAACATGGTCGCTTGTTATCGTCAGCGCCGGGGTTTTCGAGCGTTGATCGCAATAAATCCGATGTGTCATGAACGCAGCATGAGTTGTACAATCGCCGAACGAAAAAAAACAAAGATAGTGAAACGACTGTGAGATAGGCGCGTAGTCTGTTCCGCATTGAAACAAAGAAAGCCTCTCATACTGTCAAACTAATCATAAAAATATTATATTTTATTTATTGTCAGAGAAGCTAGAGAAACCAACAACCTATTTCTATAATACCACGGTGTTTACGGTTATGCTCTCTCCTTATGCTATTCTCTTCCGTACTGGTATATAAACGAAGGTGGAGGTAGGAGGAAGTGAATCCTCTTGCTTCACGTGTTGATCTCTGGACTGATGTGACGTTTGTGACAGCACGTTTCAGTAACGTGCTGCATGCATCCTGTTCAGAACATTGTAAAAAAATAAATTTAAAAAAAACCCTAAAATAATCTGTGTCAACTGGGCCACATTTTTAAGTTAATGAACCACTTTTAGATAACTTGAAGTAATACATCTGACATCTAGTATTGTTAGTAACCAATGTTTTATTAGTATTGTAATAAAAATGCACTTAAACATAATATAATTTGATAATAATGATAATATGTTATTACTTATTTTCACCATTTTTTTTATTTTTTTTTAAACAACGAAATAGAACAAATCAGGGAAACAACATACACATTTGGTCAAATTAAACAAAAAATATTATTTTTTGCAATGTGAACCTAACACATACATATGTCATTGACAAAGACAGAAAATAAATAAAATACATAAATAAATAAAATTAAATAAATAAAACATAAAGGGGGCTCAATGTACAATTACAGAGGATGCTTACTGAGTTAATTAAGAACAATCTACTCCAATACATGTTATTGCTGGCCATTCATAACCCAAATTTGTAATAGGGGGGACAGCTCGTTTACAACCTCATCTAGGGCTCCTTGCAATACATAAACTAACCTTTTGTAGGGAGGAATTGATACTAATTTATCATACATCTAACCAAACATGTCAGATTAAAAGGCATACAGCATGAAATTTAGCAATTTCACAGCATGTTATTTATTGTATACAATCAAATGGATATTATCCTGAATTATGGTAGCATAAGTCTGTCTGTATGTATGTTTCCAAAAAAAGTAAATGACAGTATATGATTCAAACTTCAGCATTTGTAGTATCTTGCCCATGAATGTAATTTAATGATAAATAATAATAATGCTTTTCTTCCTTGAATCCTACAACTTCTAGTTTCTTACGGAAATAGTTTAATAAACAACCAAAGTGGTATACTTGAAGTTTATTAAACATATAACTATTTGCTTGGCTATGTAATAATACATAACATACTAACATACTAACAATAAAACCTAAGCCCTGAGCAGACCAAGGCCAACTTAAACAAATGTGGCCATCTCAATTTTGTAAAGCTAAAGCAGCAGAATAAATCTTTACTGTACCTTAATATAAGCAACTTGCCATGTTTTTTTCTTAGAGCTTCTGGTTTGTGTTCCCCCTTGGGAAGTGAGAATTAAAAACAGCTTTGAAGCTCTGGTGAGCCTGTGGCATTTCCTTTATTCAGTTGTGGACTATCAGCCCCACTGATCATGTCCCAGGCCCTGCTGTGCAGGAGGGAGGTCTGCAAATTACCATCACTTATATTCCAGACAACACTCATAATTGAATAAACACATTTTATATTTATTTTCCTGTTGAGTATTACATAGTGTCAAAGCTCATACTGTATTTTCTGCCAAACCAACTTATATGTTTCATAAGTCTTTTCAGACCTGAAGAAGTGATTTTTAAAAATGACCAACTAATAAACCTTTCACTTTGCCTTGTTCACAGCACAGCACAGACAAGGACATGACACTGAAATTCAAAGAACGGTTCCAAAGGAAACTGCCTCAGTCAAAGCCCAGAATCATGCAGTCATGCTGTAAATAAAGAAAACATCTCCACCCAGTGGTGAATTAGCTAACAAGTAGCAAAGTTAGAGTGCTCAGTTTTTTTTTATTTCCTGTAAGCGCCAAAGTAAACTAAAAGTGTTTAGTTTATTCAGTCGCACATTCGTATTTGCATATGCGTGTGTGCTTCTTAGTTTAAGCTCATATTGTGACTGTCCTTTATGAGAAACTGGTGTTTGTTGGCATTTTCAGTGCTACAGAATATTCATCAGGTTACCTCTGCTATAGGGGGCCTGTATGCAGCAATGTTATGATGAATAAAAAGGTCTCCGGTCATCTTAAGCAACCTACAAATGTCGATAATAAAAAGTTATAAGGCCTAAAATATATAAAATATATTAAAGGTTTGTCATATTATCAGAGGCAACCCTATGTGTATGAGTTGCTGTATCAGATTTCATTAATAGACTTTTAAAATAGTTTTAGTGTGTCCATTGCATGTTTTTACGTAACCCCTAGTTGAGCTGTTACCAGGAACTCAACCAGTGAGAAGTTTACAAAAAATAGTTTTACAACTTTAAAGAAACAGTTGAAATGAAAATGATAGTTACTCATCACCTGAGTAATAATAACACCAAGTCAGTGAGTTTCATCTTAGCTAGTTGGACCTGAAAGTATCAGTTTTCCTGTTTGGGGGTTTCTTCTGACCTTTGCTCTCACCTCTAATCATTTTTTGGGCCCAAGGTGAGATTTTGCTTCACTTAACAACCAAATAATTGCTCCACCTTTACCAATGATAGAAGTATATAATGTAGCTTCAAAACAGAATAACTGGGTAGATAAATACATTGCTACAACATGATAGATTATAACTATGATCGGTTCTGTCGTGTGACTGCACTTGTCTATTTTGCTCAGTCTTAGCTGCTCTCTCTTATGCCTGTTTATGTTGTTTAACCCAAAATGTCCACACTGAACTGGATCCATTGATAGAAGAAATATCTTATTCAATTTCTGAGTAAGAATCATTTAGTTCGAACAAACTAGAAAAGCACAGTTTTACTTTCAATATGACTTACATTCCTCTACTTATGAATCACAATCAACATCTGAACCATTTATCCAACATTAGAGAGCTTTTCAAGTCTTTACAAACAGTAATTTAGTATATCTTCTATGAATAAAGTAGGTTTCACACAGTCTGGACTGTATGTCAGTCTCTGTTGTGACTTTTTGTAAAAAAAAGAAAAAAAGAAAAGATTCCAATAAGGCATACATTCCAGCAGGTGGTGCTACATGTCCACTACGGTCTAGGAGCAACACATTATGGACTTCAGATATCAGTCAACTCAGACATTTATGTTCAAATACAATTTGTGAAGTTATCATTTTGCTTCTTTCTGCTTTTCAATAAGTGGCAAATCAGATACTGTAAGTATTGCTCTAAAAGTACTTTATTTAAACAATGTGGAGAAAAGCAGAATAAAGAAATGATGCAGTTATCTTGTTTATACTTTAAATGTAATGTTTATACTTTAAATGTAAAAAAGTAGCTTCTGTTTTACAACTGCGCATACATTTGGAATCTGTCAATGGAGTTTCACTAAAAGGCAAAGGTCAGATTTTATCACGTGTATCATAGATTTTGTACATATTGCTAACATAAAACCCTGTAACTACAGTTCAATAACATTTCCGCCTTTTATATGACCAAATGATTACATTTTATGAAGCCGGGGTCTAATGATCTCGTGAGGTGGCATTGAAATATATCGTCCTTGACTGACGAAACCCAATCTCTTGAACCTGCCTGTGTAAGGGTCATCCAGCTACTTCGATAAGCAAGGCATTTAATCAACCAAATGAACTGTTGCCAGGGTCAGGGTTGTACTCACAATCAATTGGATACGGTATGATTAATTTGATATAACTAAATACAAATATATGTCGGAGAAATTAAACTGTATTTCTTAAAGGGAGCATGTGTAGCATTTGAGGGGATCTATTAGCAGAAATTAGTATAATATCTGAATTTCTGGTTCTAGCGAGAGCCTTTAGCATTTTTACATCACCTAAAGGCCACCTTAGTTTTCTGGTTCTCGTGAAATTGCTTCTGTTTCTAAAGTAGTGTTGTTAAGGATGACACAGGCACCTCGCAGTCTTAGAAAGGAAGGAGTGAGCGACCACTATGCTAGATGAGCACTTTCCCAGCTCTAAGCACAACAAAAGGAACATTGGGGATGTTTTCCTAATCTGTTAGGAATGCACATGATGTGTACCTATTGTCACAACTTTCATTCTGCCCAGACATGTTCTTTTTACTTGTTTTGCTGAACCACATCTGGAGATTTGACTGATTAACAAGATGTATCACTTACTCGTCATGTCTGTTTCATTTTTGTGTCAACAGCTTCTGCTAGAAATAAGACAAAACAAGTTATATTATAACTTGGCCTGTTTGTAAAATACCTATGATTTAATTTTGTTTAATGCAGAAAATAATACACTTGGTTGACTGATGTTACACAGCGGAAGTGTTTTCTCATGTTTCTTGTCTTCTCTTAAACCATTTGACTCTTTTCTGCTTGAATGAAAAAGCATTGCGTAACCAGTTCCTGGAATGCTGCAACTGATCCCACATGTGAAGGGAGGAGCAAAAGTCTCTTTAAGTACCATGCAGGATTTGAGCCTTACCTCCATATCACTGTGTCTGTCAGAGAAATCAGACATGGGACTGCTGCTGCCGATCATTCTTGGCTTTCTTGCCGCTCTGATTGGAGGAATGTACCTTCTCGGTGTGTTTCGACAGCGGCGCTCAGGAGAACCCCCTTTAGATAAGGGGCCTATTCCTTGGCTGGGTCATGTCTTAGAGTTTCGCAGGAACACCCTGAAGTTCTTAGAGAGGATGAAGGAAAAGCACGGCGACGTGTTCACAATACAGCTGGGAGGTTTTTACATTACGTTCCTGCAGGACCCGCTATCGTTTGGGTCGCTTGTTAAGGAGAGTCGAGAAAAGCTGGACTTCAGCAAGTTTGCTGTGCATTTGGTGCGCAAAGTGTTTGGTTATCACGCTACTGAGGGCGAACACAGTATTCTCCAGATTTCAAGCAACAAGCACCTCAAGGGGGATGGCCTGGAGGTAATGACACAAGCCATGATGGGTAATTTGCAGAACCTCATGTTGCACGACATCGGCTCTGCTGCAGATCAAAGCGACTGGATTGAGGACGGACTGTTCATTTACAGCTACAATATTGTTTTCAGGGCCGGCTACTTATCTCTGTATGGCAATGAGCCACACAAGTCAGACGGAAGTGAGGAGAAAGCCAAAGAGAAAGACAGAGCTGAATCAGAAGCCTTATTTTACGAGTTTCGTAAATATGATCAACTCTTTCCCAACCTGGCTTATGGGGTCCTGCCACCGAGGAAAAGGTTGGAGGCAGAGCGGCTGATGGGATTCTTCTGGAACAATCTGTCAGTGCAGAAGATGAAGACCAAAGACAACATCAGCCGCTGGGTTTGGGACATCCAGCAGGCCAAAGAGGAGATGGGAATGAAGGAGTCGATGATAAACAGGTACATGTTTGTGCTTCTGTGGGCCTCTCAGGGCAACACAGGGCCTTCTTCATTCTGGCTGCTCCTCTTCCTCATGAAACACCCCGAGGCCATGAAAGCAGTGAAGGAAGAGGTCGATAAGGTTCTAAAGGAATTCGGACAGGAAGTCAAACGCGGTGGCCCTTTAATCAACTTGACCCGTGACATGCTGATGAAAACACCGGTCCTGGACAGCGCTGTAGAAGAGACCCTCCGCCTCACCGCTGCACCTCTCCTCACCAGAGCAGTGCTTCAGGATATGACGCTGAAGATGGCAGACGGGCGAGAGTACTTCATACGCAAGGGTGACAGAATGGCAGTCTTCCCTTACATTGCCGTTCACATTGACCCAGAGATCCACCCTGATCCGCACTCATTCAAATATGACCGCTTTCTCAATCCAGACAGGAGCAAGAAAACCGATTTTTACAAAGCAGGGAAGAAGGTGAAGTACTACAACATGCCCTGGGGTGCTGGGGTCTCCATGTGCCCCGGGCGCTTCTTTGCCACCAATGAGCTGAAACAGTTTATTTTCCTCATGTTGGTTTATTTTGAGTTTGAGCTGAAGAACCCCGACGAGAAGATACCTGAAATTGACTTCAGGCGATGGGGCTTTGGATCGATGCAGCCCGACAGAGACGTTCAGTTTCGTTACAGACTCAGATATTAAACCAAGCAATCGTTGTGATTTATCTTCTCTATGAGCTCTTATTTGACAGATATGTAGAAAACATGAGATTCCACAATAAAGTGTTATTTTTATGTTCATATCAATGATGTGATGAAAACATTATGGATTTTGGTTATAGCTAAATTGTCAGCCATATTCCAAATAAGAACTACAATCGATCCCTCCAAGTGTACTGTACACAAATGCACTGCTATTATCTATGCTTTGAACATTTTATGATAAATATATCTCACTCTGCATTCTGCTTGTAAATCAGAGAGCATTTCAATCCAATCAAGAATAATTCAGTTATCTTTGACTAAACAAATACTGTATATTGTTATAATATTGTGAATATGACTGCTTCTTTGCACAGCTGTTCCAGCATGAAAAAAAATTCAAAAAAGCAGAGATGCCATTACTTTAATATTGTACATGTATTTCTGTTAGATGGTCTTCATGATGGTAGTTGGGTATCCTTGTTTAACCTTTGTAGCACAAAAAATGCCTCTCTGTTTGTGTAATCTTAAAATCAGAGAGGGACATTGTTATCTAGCTTTACTCTAAGGTGGTTGTGCTACTTAATATGTCGATCAAGTACGCAATCTGTTTTTAAGGTTGCGCATGCATGGAACGTCACTGGACTGGTTTCACTTCAAGGTCATGGTTAAATGGTGCAATAATGCTTGTCTGTTTTTAGATTATTTTTCAAGATGTAATAAAACTATATTTTATCAAATGAGACTGGAGTAGAAACAAAGTACATTGTCCTTGACTGGAAAAACCCTGTAAATACAGAGGTCAATGTAGGGGTTCATTATTAGCATTATTGTTTTACAATGTGAGAGAGAGAGAAGAGAGAGAGAGAGAGAGAGAGAGAGAGAGAGAGAGAGAGAGAGAGAGAGAGAGAATGAATCACTGTGTGTGTAAACTTTCTGTGGAAAGCTTTGTCTCTGACGTTTGAGCATTATATCATATTAAAATCATTTTGGTAGTTATGCATGATTCATGGTGTACTTGTGACAGCAACCTGGTCTCCTACAAAATATGTTCCTTCGCATGCAACAAAAGTGCCTTGTCAAATTCATTTTGAGGGAAACAGATTTTGGTGTAGACAATTTTGGTGTATCACAAATACATTTCTAATTATAGTCCTTGGATGTCTATATAGGGAGGAAGTTTGGGGTGGATGGATCAGTCACTGTTCTTGTCCCTTTTTAAAAAAAATGTACGTCTGTAAGTCAAATAACTAACAGACATACTTAATGTAAGATAAACCATGATGTTTTTACTTGTATATCCGAGTAGTTTTGTTCCCTTCACATAACAAATTAGTTTTTGTTGCATTTTTTCTTATCTTTTTTTCAATTTACAAATTTAATCACGTTTAAAACCGCAAACATAATCCGGGAGAAAAAAGTTTACCTTGTATTTTGCATTGTATTTAAATTCATCTGGGTCTAATTCCTGATAACTTTTTTTTTAATTTTACAGAGAGAGATCGTCTGCTGAGGCCATATTCTCACATTCACTCTCACATTTACAACTATATCTCTGTTGTTATATTAAGAAAAAACATTGCACTACATGTTCCTCTATTGGATGTGATAAATACATGCTTTAAAAAGGCTTTCACAACCCACTTAAATTCAAAATTGCCTAAAATGTTAACATTTGGGAGATTTTTTATCACTATGTTGAATAAAACAACTGCTTTGATGTGGGTCAAAAAAACATGCACTGCCTTTGAAATCCTGTTGGTGGAATGCTCAAACACACAAACAAAACCATGCACACATCTGGTACTAATGCATGCCATGTGGAGGAATGTTGAGAAAAACAACCAAATGGGTTGCTTTGTTTACCCCTTTATCTAGCCTGTTTCTCCGGTATCTGGGACAAGGTAAGTGGCCAGGAACACCCGAAACTATGTGATAAGCCTGCAGTAAATACTACCTTTGGTAATCCTATAATTACTGCCTTTACCGAATTTACAATGTGTAATGTGAGAAAAAATATTAAAAGCAACTCTCAGGTTTCACCTCTCAGGTTTCACCTTTATTTGGTCTTTTGGTGTACTTTTGCCTTGTTTATGTGATATTAAACATGTTTTGGACCAGTTTAATGAATTGTAACATGTTAGAATATTAACAAACAATTGGGAAACAATGTGATTTATTGGGTGTTGCCCAGAGACAACTCATTGATGTGGCCTCTCTGTTTAGACAATATTATTATATTATATATTATTATATCGTACTATATTATTAGTAGTATGTATAACTAGATTATTACTTTTATTTTTACATTACTGTATTGTTAATTATAATTGACTCTATTACATACTGCACACACTAGATAACTGTTCAACTGAACATAATATATATATAAATAATATATATATATTTATCTCTAAGTATTTTTTATATATATATATTACTGGAATTTCTGAATAGAAAATGTGTAAACCCGTCAAATGAAATACCGATGTGTATTTAGTTAATTTTTACCTAAAGGCCGAGATGTCAGTACGTCTACGTATGTAACACACAGTCCCTTATGCAGGTTTAAGGTTTACAGATGTATCAGCAGCCATGATCAGAGCCACTGATGGTGCCAAGCTGATAAGATAGCTACCTGTATGTAGAGGCCTCGCTTATCTTTATGTATATGTTAGAAGCAGCCACGTGGCTATGGGTGTGCCCCATACAGAGGTTTGTATGATATCTTACAAACATTTTGTGCGTTTCCCTATGAATGTTAGCCTTCTGCTGTGGTCCATCAGAGCAGTGTAAATCTAAACGACAGGGAACCATGCTACAGACTCAATGTCTGGCAGAGTCCTACACTCTTACAGATGTTGTGGAACAGATTTTGGAATGTGAAAGCGGATCTGAGAGTGTTCAATGTGTACCGTGGTTGTCCTTGAACATACGAGACCACCCTCCACTCGGGGTGGATGACCTTTCCTGCCGACCTTTCCCCAAGTTACTCTGATTCCTTTTTTTTGTTTTTGAAGAGAGGCTCAGACACCACGTCCTGTCCCATGCCTCTCGCATTAACCTACCTTCAAATGTTGGCAGATAACGATTTGTCTCTTTATCTACAGTTAATGTGCTCTTTGCTGTCTCGCCGTCCTGCCACTCTATTAGAGAGGACGGAAGGACAGCAACTTTACTGCCAAATCCCTTAAGACTTAAAGTCTTAACAGACTCCTTTAGTTGTGGATCAATTATCTTGAGGGTTTCTTTCCTCTGCCTCATCAGAATGAGGCAGAGGAAATGATTCATCAACTGCACGTTTTTTCTTTTGTATGCACGGTAATAATGAAACTGACACAGCAGCTGCTCATTCATTACAGATGGCACTTGTAGAACATGGATAAGTCAAAACAGCGTTTCTCTCGCTGGCTCTGTGACTCAATCACACAAGCCGACCGTGCAGTGGGAGTCTGTCTATCTGCAAGATGTTTCTGAATCCTCCTTGTCTCATACAATTTCATATCTGCTCGACGGCAGAGGAAGTTTCTGGTCTGGCACTATTGCGCACATGTCAAGTGATTCGCCTCTACTCCAACCATCACATAGTAGTTTTTTTGCACAGGGACCATTATTGAACATGATCCATGTCCCACTCTTCTGCAGTGTCAGGGCTGACTTGGTGTTAATCATGGCACAGCCGGTGCCTCCCTTCCTTATTACACATATCATTTATTGTTTGTGAACTGGTCCATGTTGTCCGCTTGTTGACCTCGGTGTCACAGTGGGGCGTAAACTACATCAGCTAACCCAATAGTGATAGCTCTTAGAGGACGACGCCTATACGATATAGAACGTTTCTATGAGTAGAGGCGGAGCCCTTTAAGTTGTGGGCCCCTCTGGCTACACCTAAGCCGGCTGCAGAAATGCTGGTTTTGAATTGGGAGTAAAACAGTGGTTGAGCGACTGTTATATGCAGCAAGTGCGGACATAATTGGGGCCATTCACAAGGGCGTGAAAGAAATCTTGAGTCCTCATGGACTTGGATGAACCCCACTAGTGACAGCTCTTAGAGGGCTACACCTATGCTCATAGAATCTGGAGTTACAATATGTATAATGTTCATAATCTTATTTGAGCAAGTTTACTAAGCACTATTTTGCAAGTTCTGCTGGGGCTGGTGGGAATGTCCTAATGATGGCTCTAGATTAAAAAAAAGTTAATGGATATGGTGGCAATAAAATAAATTTAATAGAAAATCTATTTGTCTGGAACAAAGTGTTTGATTAACAGACAGACCAACATGCATTTGTTTTGCCCCCTGCTTTGTTTTTAATCATGAAATTTGTTTAACTAAGTTTACAGACTACATTTTATGGATATATATATATATATACAGTCAAATTTAAGGAAGTTAACCTTTGATCGATTAAATCATCCCCTCACATTAGAACATGATATTTGGAAATGTTTGCTTAATGCTTAATGCTTAACAAGAGCCAATTCAACCTTGTCAAATTGTGGACTGGTGACCTGGAGAATCTCATGTCGGGACAGTGAACACTGGAGCTCATTGCCAAATGAAATAGAGTGGTCCTGTT
The DNA here is from genome assembly GCF_027596085.1 of Anoplopoma fimbria. Lineage (NCBI taxonomy): Eukaryota > Metazoa > Chordata > Actinopteri > Perciformes > Anoplopomatidae > Anoplopoma > Anoplopoma fimbria. The sequence goes on along the minus strand of NC_072451.1, from coordinate 6,874,916 downwards.
GAAATAATGATGAAAACTGTTGTTTTTTATTGTTTTAATGTAATGTGTTGTGCCCATAGTATTTGTAGTTCCTTGTATGAATAAAAGTTCATAAATATCACAAGTACACGTATGTTAAACTTCAACAGCAATACATTTCTGATAAAGAAAAAAGGGAAAAAGGTCGCCAAAAATAAAAATAATATCAGATCTTTGGCATGCCATGGCACATCAGGAATCACCATATTCATCATAATTTCATCACTTGACAAAAATCGCCAGCAGTAACCAGCTGAGGAAAAGCTGTCCACAAGCTTTCTTGGCCTGAAAAATTAGCTTTGAAAATAGCAAAGAAAACCCATTAAAATCTTCTTCTTTTAATTTTTTGTTTTGTTTTGCTTTCTTCAACACATGTATCAGAAGATAGATTTAAGTGGGTAATCAAATGTGTAGAAAACCCCTGATATGCATTGAAGGTTCACTAAATCCCTAAAGATATTGTGGATAGTCTGTGATAACTTTGGTAGTAATCTCACATGTTATGCAGACATGCACACACACTTATGCACACTAATAAAAAGCTAAATCGTGAAAAGCAAGGTTTTGGCGGTCCATATCTACGTCATTGTTCATTTCTGTGTGAATGAATGGAGTTGTAGTAGGAGTCATCCTGAATGAAATAAATAAACAGTCAGTGGTCATGGCAATGGAGGGCGGACAGGCTGGTGAACAATGGAGCCTTTGGCAGGATGCTGGTCTCCTGAGTGTCCTGCCTGTACTTGGTGGTGAGGGGTTTTGAAGAAAAACGACCCATTGTCTCTCTCATCCTGCTTCTGAGCCTGAGCAGTGAAACGATGCCTCTGGATGAACGCCCAAGATGACCTACCATAAAGCATAGAATAAGCTCCTGCTTTATCCGCATGGACAGGTAGGTACAGCCTACATTATTCCTTCTTTTTCACTGTGGTGCTGTGGATTTTGCTGTTCTTAGTATGCAGATGCTGGATTTGTATGCATCAACAAATGTTTAACTTTTTTACAAGCTATCTGAAGTCAACTGGAGAAATAGAAGTCTGTTCATCTTGAAGTGGCAGAAAATAAGTAGGTGTGATTGTTACTTTTTGCCTCAACATCAGCTAAGCAAATTCTATTTAATCTTAATATAGGGTGGTTGAAGATACCCCAATTTGAGAATTAACACCATGCTGAGAGGTTGAATTTGAATGGAATTGTGTCAAGTTTTGTTGTCTCACATGGTGTTGGTGTTCTGTATTTTTTTTTGTTATTTGTATTTTCCTTGAAAATCCGGGTGACTTTATTTGTCATTGACAAATTATCTCAACAAATTAGGCTCAAATTGTTTTTGTTTTGTAACTTTATTTAAACAGAAAGTCCCTTGACATCAAAATCACTTTTTCTTAGGTAGACCTGGCCAAGCTAGCATACCATTACAAGGTTACAAAACTATATATAAAAAAAAAGCATGTCAAAAACAGACATGGGACTATTAAAAGAAAATAAGAAAGTTATAAACAGACAATGAACAACAGATGAATAATACAAAATCCAGTTGAGAAATAACAATTCCTCTATTCAGTTGCACAATTTTTATCAGAGCGTTGAACTCTCCAGGGAGAAAAAATCATTAAGCTGTAGTCTGAAGGTTGTTCCATGACCAATGTCCAAAACAGGAGAAAGCTGCTCTATCAAGTTTCGAGCAAATCCTGGAAGAGCCGCCATCTAGTGTAGCAAAAATACCAACATCTGTTAGTGATAGATTACACAGATATGAAGGGAGCTAAGGCTGTAAATATGTCAATGGTGCTGTGCTGCTTAAGCTTAATGAAGACTAGATCATAATCAGAAACCAGATAATAAAGTACACAGAACAAAAGGTAATTTGAGTGGTACTGTTTTTATGAAGCAATATATATACATAATAAGAATAAAAATAGCCTATTCCAGTAATTCAGAGGTGTGAGAGCAACAGGAAAGCAGTCGCCAACGCTTGAAACAATGAGACCATAGCTCATATAACAACCCTTCCTGTTTTGATGCAGCCTCCATGTGAACTGCTGTAGATGTTGGTAACTCCACCTTAAAGTCTGTGTAAATGATTAATCTGTGACGTTTTTCATCAGGATCTTACAAAGGTTTGTTTTCCACCTAATGTCACTCATTGTCAACTGCATGGGTTAGTGCTCCCATTATCCAGAAGTGACCTTCATAGCTGCTCAGTGGAAACAGGTTCAGCAGGTTATTGACATGATGGAGTGATTTCGAAAGTAGAAAACCTTTGTGAATATTCTCCAGGAGTCTGTGCCATAGTTGAATACATGATTGCCATCTAGAGGATAAAAACATCCACTGACAAAAGTAACGAAAAGAAGATAAGCTACATGAAGGCTTCCAAAGCAAAAATATATCTATATGCATATGTTCGTATTCTATTTAGTGAATGCACACATAATCATTAACCTTGAAGGTGAATATGTCTCCCTATCTGTTACCTATATATGCCAGTAACTGTTGCTCCACAGATTGTCTCCTCTTGTTATCACTGGCTTAACAGCTGAGCTTTAAAAGTCACATATTCACTATTTCACCATACAAGATATGCTCACACAAACAGTTTTGATATGAGCTATTGTTGCGTAAGTGTATGCAAGAGAGAGTGTATATTGCCGTTATTAGTGCAATCCTGCAGCGTTGCTACCAGGAGTTCACTGAATTGGAGAAGGGCAACGGCACTAAGGCATCTGGAAGGAAGGAGTTGCAGTAAACACATCTCTGGTAGTCCAAATGACCCTGACTAGGTCTGCTGCTCCTTTGGGCTTGCCCCAGATCAGCCCATGACATGGCCAGTTAAGACAAGATAATGTCAAAGATTAACACCCTCCAGCTCTGCAAGCAAAGCGTTTTTTATTTTGTTTATTTGGATGGGTAGTTGTGTGTTGAGTTTTACCGCCCTGATGGAAACCTTCATCAGCCAGTGAATTTAAAAAAAAATAACAGGGAATAAAACAATTAAAAAATACTCTGAACTGAATACTTTTTAATGGTTCACTTGAGTGTTCAATTGTAATGTGTTGTGCCTTTTCAGTCTTGTTTTTAAATCTAAATTAGTGTGCTCTGCTCATGATCTACTTCTATATCAGTGGAGTATTTTTTTATCAACATTATCATCACTCGGTTATTTTCATTCAGACATTGCCTCCATTTAATCACTTTTTTTCAACTTTGCTACAATTGGTTTTATTGCCAGCAAGATAACCAATTGTTATATGGCCGTTCTGTGTCATGAAGCTCTTGATATCAGGCCTATTTTCTTTACTACTAGAATGACTGGACTATGTCAGGGCAGTAAAATTAATGGAACTTCCTTCCGGGACACGAAACGGGGCAATTCCAATAGAACATAATCTACTTTCCAGCCTTCTGTATTCAAATATTGCAATATATATCCTCATTTTCTCCAGTGCTTTAAATAGTTTGACATGTATATATTTTTGAATGAGTCCAGACAGAAGTAGTATAGAATGAAGATGAGGTCTTCAACCCATCATGTTACTGACTAAATACCTGACATTTGTTTTTAACCCCTTTACACAATCAGAAATAATAACCAAATACGTTGTTTTTTTGATTGTACAGTAGTGCTGTGGCTCATTTTCAATACAAGTTGTTTTGCTCATGTAGGGAGATGCAGAGCCTTGTCTGAGGGAAGTTGTTGGCATCCACCTCAAGGCTTTTCATCTCAGTCGCTTCAGTGGAGTCCAGCCTTAGTAAAACTGGCACGGGACGCACTCAGCCCGGGGGTAGGGTAGGCTCGGCTGAGAAACTGGGAGAAAAAAGAACAAATGAGATGGGACTGCCACCACTCTCAGGCTGCCTATGGGATAGCCCCCCACAGCCTGGTAAGAGCAGTTTAATGATAGTTGTGGGAGAGATGGGAGAGAGGAGGAGTCCAAACACCAAGTTGCATGTTTTATTTGCTCTGGTGTCTTGTGTCACTCTTTTCTCTGAGGGGGGGGGGGGGGGGGGTCCAAGTCACATGGTGGAGCTTGATCTGTTACATAAACACAGACCTCCACAGCCCCCAGTCTGCTCGCATCAACTTTATTCAGTAAATACATGTGGAGAAAACTCTTGTGATGACATTGGTGGCGGCCAAGGAGAGTTGTCGAGATGTTTCACTCCTCCATGTTGCATCACTTCAACACTCGGCATCGCTGCAAACCCTCACAGCTCCCAGTGACCTCTTAAAGGTGAAACTGTCATGGGAAAAACAAAATCATTCTGTTCAAATTAAAATAATTTAGAAATGCAATGAATTTATGATATGATTCAATACAGCAACCAGCAAATTTGGTGATCATTTTTGATCACTTTTTGTCTTTAAAGTAAGTTTGTCTTCGTATTTAATTGTCAGCTGTCATGTTTGATTTTTTTGAAAGTTGCTCACATCTCACAGATGCTACCACAACTGAAAAAAAAAGATCTGCTCTGTTTTACATTTAACACTAATTATAACCACAACCTAATGAATATTTAACATTCTTGTTTGGCTGTCACATGATGCCAGACCTTGTGACAAGAGCAATGTCAAACAATGTCTTACAGGGGAATACTGTGATATTTTTCCCAGCTCTGGGCAGTCCAATCAATATTTATCAACATGAACTACAGTTTCCCAAAGCTAGAACAGGCTGAATTGTCAGAGGACAAAGGGACGACACATTCAAAACTAGACAGTCATTGGTTTGACTGTATGTGTTTGTGCACTTTTGTTTTTGCTTGAAGTAGCTGTGTGCAATTCAAAAATGTTTAATGCAGTGACAGAGACCAATTCATTGTTAGAAATCAATGGTTTTACATTTCCCTTTTTGCCAAAATTACAATACTTCTCATTATCACAAAATCCTGCTCCCATAAAAAGTGCAGTGAAATGAACTGCCCGCATTTTTCAAATATAACTTTCACTTAATTGTGTAAATTAGAAGCTTGTCAATAAAAACATATTTTAAATGTATACAAAATGTATGACCTATAATAAAATCAATAAGATAAGTGCTACTCATTAATCCTAGCAGGTTCTACAAACTGTTGAGGGACATCAACTCTACTTGACTTTTAGTTCAATGACCACTGAACACCCTTCTTATGGACCATCTGTGTCTTTTTGGATGACGGGAAGATTTTGGATGCAGAGGAATGCACTGCAACTTAAAAACACGTGCTTATCCGTCCCTCAGGGATAGCACATGTCCAAACCCCAAATGCTCTACTCATTCCAGCAGCCTAGCCTGTCTCCTCATCTTCAGTGCTGCACCAGGGGTGCTCGCTACGCCACATCTCCTCAGTCAGACGGAGAGGGGGGCCCTGAAGGCGAGGCCTCGGGAGGATGGCTCCTGCAGGCCCAGATGGCTGGCACTCCGAGCTTTCTTTCCACCACAGACTAATCAGACAGAATGAGATTTAAATGCAAAGACTTTTAATGTGCTTGTTCTACCTTATTCTTGACACGCTCACTGCAGTGGTCTTTTGCTCTGTAACTTATAACAGTCTAATATCCTTACAATATCGGGAAATCAAGAATGTTTCATCATTTAAGTAACCGAGGTGAAAGCGTGATCTGATTAATGGTGTCCTTACTGGTATTGAGCGTTACTCTTGGCTTTATAGCTGTATACAGGTCATAATTAAGGGTTATTGAGGGCCTTTGTGAAAGCAACATTATAATAATATGGTCACTGTGACAATGACCAGACACATTTCATTAATGCAAGCCAGACCCTAACTCGTTTATCTATCCTCTATTAAAAGTAGTTGACTTTAGATCCCTTCCTGAACTTCACAGCAAGGTCTGGCACATACAGTAAAGGGATGGAGACATTCCTTTCCGACTTTAATCTCACATGAATCACATCCTCATCTGTGCTTTGTCGTGTTATTTCCAACCTCAAAAAAAAAAATGTAAGGAAGTGTGTGTTGGTGTGTGTGAGAGAGAGAATTCTATCCACATGCAGTCGCTCTTGCCAACATGTAAAAATATCCTCATGCCTCAAGTAACAATGTGTGGTGTGCTACTGCGCTCGCAGGCCATAGGTGAGAGCTTGAAAGTATAAACATCGAATCGGAAAAGACGTGTAGCAGGAGTGCAGAGCGACCTGTCCACTGCTCCGTTATCTGGCCATCTGCCTGGATGGAGGATCTAAATATTATGACACTTGATATGAGTGAGCGTACATGCTGGTTACATTCTAGCGGATCTTCACTGAGGCAAGGTGGCTTATGTCTCGGTGACACTTCTGTCCTCAAACTCCATGTCTTTGTCCCCCCAAGAGTTTGTTTCTTCATAAGGGACACCCACTGTAAACTGTTATGTAATTGACATAATATAGAGGTTGCCTATCTACATTTACTGTGGTTTATGTGTGTGTTGGTGTGAGTCAAGAGAGAAAGCGAGAGAGAAAGAGGTGTGGATGAATTATCTTTTAGCATCTTTACAAATGTGTATGAAGTGTACCACGACTCTATACGTGACCCTCTTTCTCAGACTGAGCTACTGCTGTTGTTGTATAAATGGTTGGAGGGCACGTAGACATCAACCTGCAAGAATCTGAGATACATTGATGGAGATGGAAAGAGAGAGAGAAGGAGAGGGAGAGAAATAAAGTAAGAGAAACAGAAAGAGAGAGAGAGAGAGAGAGGGAGAGACCTTCATCATCTGTGTTACAAATGTTGCACATGAGCGTTGGGGGGAGGTCGACTGTGTTGCGATTAACACGCTCCCTCAGCTGGGTGCTCTTTTCAATCTGCACTGCGATATCCTCAAGTCTGAACCCTTGGATGAGGGTCACTTGCCAGAGGAGGATTTTTTTCTGCCTCTCTCTTTTTTATACTTCCTTCTTGGGCAGAAGGCTGGTGTAATAGAAACCAGACACAAGCCAGAATGTGAGGCATTCACAGCGGCAAGACCTCACTTCTTCACAGAGTGGGAAAAACGGAATAAATAGAAAGTCTAGTCTGAGAAGTTCCATCATTGTTTTTTGGTTTTGTTTTTTTTAGATTTTGCAATTCTGGAAGTTATCAATAAGACGGAAAAGGTCAGGACATTAGGATGGAAGTGGTATTCTATGGATCAGACAGGATATCTAGAGAGGGCACAGGAGACCTTCAGGATGGGAAATGCATTTGCAACTTTTCAAGGTGGGTTGTTTCAGTTATTTCCCCAAAATAAACTGTATGATAACTTATTTTCAATGATCCTGTCCTATCATTGTAAATGCCCATTTTGTATCAGGGAAATGTGGACTGTTGGTGGATTACTGTGTCTGAATTCACCCCGTTGAAAGATCATTTCATGCCATTGTAGTAGTTTGTCAAAAAGGAATATTCTTCTAAAGCAATTGAACCAATGTTGCAAGAATCTATTCACCAAACACAATACAATATGACTCATGCTTAATAATCTTAAATATATGGGGCTTGCATCTGTTTAAACTATCTAATTTATTAAACCCTATAACACATTTATTTTAAAAAGTGGCACTATATTGTGGAATTTAACTATCATTAAATATTTATATTTTCTGTAACTACAATACGTCTGTAGCCATTACCGTAAGATTCGATAAGCTGTAATTATGAAACATCTAATACCTTAAAAAAGTATGTTTTAACCTATTTAAAAAAATATTATAAATAAAAAATGTCTTTGACTTGAAGTGACTTGCTCTGTATGACATCTCAACTGACTCAAATCAAGCAAAATTGCATGAACCCAAACATGGTCTTTGTTGCATTCACATTGCTGCGTAATCGTCAGTAAAAATCTAATCTTTATTTATTAAACAGGCAAGTCCTACTTTGGTTACAAATGTACTCTCAGTGCAGACCTGGTTACAATGGCGACGCACTAAAAACTTAAGGCAGACAAGGCAGCAAAAATACTCAACACTACGAGCTGTAAAACACGTCAACAGCATGCGGATATCTCAAGATCACTTCAATGTTGGGGTGTGATGTTGATGCTATAAACAACAGATTTGTTTAAACTTATGAATCCACAGTGTAGCGACCCTCCTGTCATGCCATCCCGTGGCAGACATGAGTCGCCCCACTATAGGTGCCATCTGTCTCCATGCGGCTGTACCTCTCCCCAGCGTCAGCAGTGCTGGATCTGGAGGGGAGGCCTCGTGGCAGAGCAACAAGCCTCTCCTGTTCACTCAGATGGCAGGGGAGATGGCACATCCCACGCCAGGGAACACAGTGCCGCAGTCATGAAATCAACATGAACCCGTGCCGCTCTGCCCCATGAATGAAGGGGGACAGAAGCGCCACGCTGTCTCCTCGTAGCAGCCTCAATCACCTCACAGAGTCAGAGCATGATACAGTGAGGTTTCATGTCATCTGTTATGCTGTGTGTGTCACTTGGCATGATGTGTTGCCATGCCGAGTACAGTATGTTTCTGAAGTGGCTCTCTGAGTGGAGCACACTCTTGTACCAGAGTTAGCTTTTTCTTAAATTCAGAGCTCTGTCAGTTCCATTCTGTGTCTTCAGCCTGTCACCCTCTGCAGTGTTCAGCCTGTTCTTTGGTCAAAGCTATAATCAAAATGGTTGTTGTTGCTGGTCGGTTTTTGCATGGCTGCTCTTTTTTTTATCTTGCCTTTTCAACCTTTCATAAACTATTTAAATCTGTTTCAACCTTTCATAAACTATTTAAATCTGTCAGAAGGGGATTTTAGAAATGATGTGTGATGCGTGTTTAGATATGTTGACTGTATGATATCACCCCACTCACTGAATCAACACAAGCCAATGTCTTTGTTTTTGGCTGCAGAATCAGTTGAAAATTATGTCTCGTCTTAATCAAGACGCCTTTGTCTACAGATGATGTTTCACACATTTGCGAAGTCCATATTTCCTACTTATATTGTAGGTTACCACTGAATTATAGCTGAAATGCTTGGTAGATTAAACAATGATTAATTGATTGTCAGAAAAGAAATCGGCAACCATCTTGATAATCAATTAAGCATTTAATAATTCTTTCATCAAAATTGCCAAGAAGTGTTTTGTTCTATCTTCTCCTATGAGTTATTTGCTGGTTCATTGGTCTAATGTGATAGTAAATTGAAAATCTTGTTTTTTTTGGGATTGGTGGTAAAATGTAATAAGATATTTTAAAATGTCCCGTTGGGCTCTGGGACATTTTATGGACGATAAAATAACCTGCCGGTTAATTGATAATGAAAATAACTGTTAGTTACAGCCCTAGTCTGGATTTGCTTTAGTAAGAAAGAAAAAAAAAAAGCATAGGCATTTGATATAAGGTAATATTGTGTTTGATTCCTTGTGCGACATTATCATTTATTAAAACACTGAATATATCTGCAACTCATAGCTTTTCTCAAGCTCCCCCACTTTCTTCAATGGGTCCCTAACAAATCCCTTCTTTATTCTCTCTTTACAGATTCTAGTTGAAAAGCGTGTTAGAGCAACATGAGCTGGAGCTTTCTCACTCGTCTCCTGGAAGAGATCCACAACCACTCCACCTTTGTGGGGAAAGTGTGGCTGACTGTGCTCATCATCTTCCGCATCGTGCTGACAGCGGTTGGAGGCGAATCCATCTACTCGGACGAGCAGACCAAGTTCACCTGCAACACCAAGCAGCCGGGCTGCGACAACGTATGCTACGATGCGTTTGCCCCTCTCTCGCATGTCCGCTTCTGGGTCTTCCAGATCATCATGATCTCTACTCCCTCTATCATGTACATGGGTTACGCCATCCACAAGATAGCCCGGTCTACAGAGGTGGATCGCAGGAAGCAAAACAGGCTCCGCAAAAAGCCTCCTCCTCATACCAGATGGAGAGAAAGCCACCACATGGAAGATGTTTTAGAGGAGGATGAAGATGACGACGCTGAGCCCATGATCTATGAGGACACACTGGAGGTGCAGGAGGCCAAGCCTGAACCAGCGAGCACTGGAAAAGACCCACCAAAGCACGATGGCCGTCGGAGAATAATGCAAGAAGGCCTGATGAGAATCTACGTTCTACAGCTCATGTCGCGAGCTATTTTTGAAATCGCTTTCCTTGCAGGACAGTATCTCCTCTACGGCTTTCGAGTTAGTCCGTCATATGTATGCAACAGAGTTCCCTGTCCACACAGAGTGGACTGTTTCATCTCCAGGCCTACAGAGAAAACCATCTTCCTCCTCATCATGTATGTGGTGAGCTGCCTTTGTCTAGTGCTAAATGTGTGCGAGATGCTTCACCTGGGAATCGGCACTTTTCGGGACACCCTCCGCATGAAGAGGAACCGGGGCCGACAGCCGTCCTATGGCTACCCGTTTTCTCGAAACATCCCAGCCTCTCCTCCGGGGTACAACCTTGTGATGAAGACAGACAAACCTAGCAGGATCCCCAACAGCCTCATCACCCACGAGCAGAACATGGCCAACGTGGCCCAGGAGCAGCAGTGCACCAGCCCAGATGAGAACATCCCGTCTGATTTGGCGAGCCTACACCGGCACCTTCGAGTCGCCCAGGAACAGCTCGATATGGCCTTTCAAACATATCAAACCAAAACCAACCAGCAAACATCCAGAACCAGTAGCCCTGTATCTGGGGGCACTATGACAGAACAAAACCGAGTCAATACAGTCCAAGAGAAACAAGGAGCGAGGCCGAAATCAGCCACAGAGAAGGCTGCAACCATTGTAAAAAACGGAAAGACCTCTGTCTGGATCTAGAGATATATCTAATTTAGTAAATTAACAGTTAAAACTTTTAGGACTCCAGGACTGCACTGTGACACAGCCGGAGGATGTGTATGTGTGTATGTGTGTGTGTTTGCATGTGAGAGAGAAATTTGACTTAGGACAATAACATTTGAGAATTGCAATCACCCGCTGAAGGAGTACAGTTCACAGTTTTGGGGAATTTAAAAGAAAAGACACATGTGGAACTGATCAAATCCAGTATCATGAATCTTCTTTGTTACTGTGTCATTTTGTTCTTCCAATAGCTTCTGGACATGGTTAACGTGTGCTTACTTAGTTATACATCTCTAATTCCAGCTAAAATGTCAAAGTATAAACAGACTGCTTCGAGCTATTTATCTGATCTACCCTTGACTGCCGCTGAACTGGATTAATCTAACTTTGTAAGTGTGATTGTACCCTCAGTCCAAATATGAGCAAAGCAGTGGAAAACACTGTACAAATGCACAATGACTCATTTCTGAAGAATGACGATTATCGGTGGAAAGATGCATGTTTAACATGTTGGGATGTGTTTTCGGATGTAGTATGGATGAGTGCTGCTGGAAGCGGATGAAATGTGACATTTTTGATAAATATAATGAAACAGTGCTGGCTCGTCTGGTGGACATCTGCTCAGTGTGATGATCTTCAGTCATCGCGTGCAAAGCCTTTATCTAATCTATATTTTCCAAAGCATTGCAGTGTCACGTTTCAAGGGGAAGAGGTAAGTGAATAGAAAATCTGATTATTTTCTAAACTAAATACTGATTTTCTGCAAATGGGAGCAGATGATGCATGCTTTAGAACTTGAAACATAAAGTATACACATAGCCTACAGTAGAAAACCCCATCCTTAGCTAAACAATTTGCTCTATATTTATCTTATGTTTAGGCATGTTACGTCTTGAAGATGATCATTTCAATTTGTATGTTTCTAAACATTTGTTTCTGAATACTATTTAATCCTGCCTTCACTGTTGTCATACTTCAAAGTGCCTAAAACTTTTAAAGACTGTTCTTGTATTTCATTCATGAAGAATTAAACTAATTTGAAAACTCTGAGTTCTTGCTTTATAAAAATGAATCCGCCTCTCTGCTTTACCACACTGATAGCAATAGTGTGCCTTTGAAACTGCAAAGGGAAAAGTTTTTATCATTGAAGTCAAAAGTTAGAAGCTTGTAAATAAGTTTATTTGTGACAATAAGTTTGTTGTTATAGCAAGAAAGTCGTACGTGTAACAAGAAAAAAATCCAATCAAATTTTTTTGTAGAATAATAAATGATTCATTTGTACTCACTTATAAAATGTTATTTCATGCTTGGGAGATTCTTCTGTTACTGATCACAGCAAATTTTAAAGTATATGTACTTGTCTTAAGAAAATCGTACTTAGTGATGTAGCAAAGCGTTTGGTGCAGGAGGGCCATATCATTTTTACAACCTATGAACTCACACAGCATTTTATTATCTTAAATATGGGAAAATACTATAAAACTGGGAAAAGTAGCTCTTTTCCAGAATCAGCTGCAGTAATAAAACATATAAAAAAGAAGGTAGGCCAATAATTAAAACAAGAGTTAGGGTGTATGTGTCAAAGGTATGACTTATAGAGACAAACACCCATTAAATATTGGACAAGTAGCACCAGGTGTGAATCAAACAAAGAAACCTAACCTACATTGGAGAAGCTCATTGTATACAACAGCAGACCCCATCAACTAACCACAAAACTCCATCTTAAACATGACTAAATTATCTCCATATTTACAAATTATCACTGCATTGCAAGAGTTACAGGCGCTCTGGGAATGTACTGTATCTAAAGTCGACATCTTCTTATAAATGTAGGTTTCATGGAATATATAAAGTGTCATCCCTCACCTGCTGCAAATCAACAAATTGTAAATAGAGAGAACAATGGGTGTTCGTCCAAGCTTTTTAGAGAAAGATATCATGTCAAAAAACGATTGGATTTTTTTTTACCAAGCATCTGTATCCTGGAAGAAACCATTTGCCGCACTTTCACTTCACTTCATGGAGTTTTATTATCCTTTTTCCATCACTTTTGTGAAAACAGGATTGTATGTTTTAAATCTTTTACCTGCTAATGAGTAACACATTTTGTTCGGTAACTACAGACGCATGTGTGCTCAGTATTTTTGGTATTTTTCCATCTGTAGTGAAGTTTTACTGAGCAGTGAATGTTTATAGAGCCATGGTGGAAACCACATTAAATTGCATAAGCTGCCTGCTGTGAATTCATAATCAGTTGAGTGAAGTACATTTTATTCCTAACACTAATATAGGCGATTTAATATTTCAGTTTAGACATGACCTGTAACTTCAATATTTCATGGTTTGTTATATAGCAATACAATAATTATCAGTTGTGTCGCTGCTGACTTAAACTATCTGAATATAATCCTCAGTTAAAATAACTGCTGAAGGTACATGAATCCATGAATTGGACTTCTATCCATGTGGTAAGTCAAGTTCATCAATAAGATATTTTGCTACCTCTAAAAGGTAAAACTATTTCTTACATTTCTATAATCGTACGCATTTCAAAGATGATATTGGTATCTGCATACTTGGCACAACACCATGTGCTGTGTTTAACAAACGCTTGTGTGATGAACTTGTGTTTAGTTTTTCTACAACACTGCAGATGCAGATGTAATCAGTCTGTCTAGTTAACATATGAATAAGATAATGACATAACAACTTATCTTACAAGAACATATTGCTGAGAATATGCTGATGTCAAAACACAGGTTTTCTTAACAAGAACAAATCCAGCTGGTGTGAGAAAAACTAGACATTTCCTCATGAGCATTATACAAGTGCATCTATTTTGGTCGTTGTCATTCAATATAAAAAATGCATTGAGATATTGCATGCGTTGTTTTGCATAACCTATTTGTATTTGTTTCAGTCGGGGGGGCAAAATGCAGATTTTAACAAGAAAGCCTAAAAATGTCGAATTTCTCCGGATGTTTTTGTTGCATTTATGTAAGCATGTAATGCAACTTTTCTTTTTTTTTTTTTACAGTGTTTTTACCTTTATACTTTTAAATATATGAATTACTTTGGAGTATATCAATACACAACATTTAGGTAAGATGAACACAGGAACATATCCATACAGGATACAACTGTACCAGTCACAAAATGTAAAATATTGCAGATTTCACAAAAACATCAAAGCAAACAAATGCAACATGAGTTAAGTTGAACTTGTGCAAAACGTCACACACATCCAAGGTTGCGTTATTATGGAGCAATGCATTGTGGGATTTCAAAATGGAGCCCTTCCTGTGCTAGTCAGCTGTGATGTCCTGTGTTATGTAGCCGTGCACTGTTGTTTACAGGCGGAATAAGCATTATATTTGAACACTTAATACACACTGTACATTATGGGGGTTTTGTGTTTAGCCCGTGGTGCGTTCACGTCCGTCGGAAAACACACCGCTCGACATTTGTGCGTCTCAGCTCCAGCAGGTGTCCGTGTGAGAAGGTACAGCCAGGACACCGACCAGAGAGATGTGCCGGTCCGACTCGTGTGCTATCACCTTCCCCACAGGACCTTGCTTAAAATCCAGGGACAAGACACCAGCCCGTTCCTGCAGGGGGTCATCACCAATGACATGGGGCTGCTGGAGGAGCCAGGACTCCCAGCTATGTACTCACATATGCTCAATGTACAAGGAAGAACCCTGTATGACATCATGCTGTACAGGTAGAGTATACTTCATTATACTTCATTATACTTCATTATACTTTGCACATACGTTGCACAACCAACTCTGCTCCCAGCAGACCACTTGACAATAATAACATGACAATAAAAACCTGTGCAATACATTACACATTACACTGTGCAATAATAGTTAAAAAAGTTAAAATAGTTGTTTTTTTTTTTTTTTTTCTGTCTGTAAATATAATATTTCAGTTATTGTTGTTTTTTCTTTTATTGCTTATTTATAATACTTGTTTTATTTTATTTTTCATTTTTTATTTTTTATCTTGTCTTTCTTCTACTATGTCTCTTGTGTGCACTTTACTCTATGCTGCTGTAAGCCTGCAAATTTCCCCGCTGCAGGACTAATAAAGGATTATCTTATCTTATCTTCATTATACTTCATTATTGGGGCGGCTGTGGCACATGAGGTAGAGCGCTTGTCCCGTAACCACAAGGTTGGTGGTTCAAACCCCTCTACCGGCAACATGCCGAGGTGTCCTTGAGCAAGACACCTAACCCCAAGTTGCTCCCCGGGCGCTTCATTGCAGCCCACTGCTCCTCCGGGATGGGTTAAATGCAGAGAAATAATTTCCCCATTGTGGGACTAATAAAGGCTTAATTATTATTATTATTATTATTATTATACAGTCTAACCCCCCTGTGCATGTTATTCTGTAAACAGGAGGGTGTGGCTTACTTATCTTATCTTAAGATGCAGTTGCTGATGCTGGTAGTCCAGTAGGAGGCATTTCTGTGTGTGCAGTCTGGTTAAAACTTGAACTAAAGTTAAGCACAAACTTGAGTCCTAAGTTTAAGCTTCCTTGTCCAAGTCACTGTTTAAAGAGCCGAATTTAAGGTCTCTCAGACTTTGAAAATCAGTGCATTTGCAAAAAGACTTACACTCACAGCTGTTGCACTTTTAAATATTGACCTGTTTTATAGTAGATGCAAACAAAAAAAGACACACTTTTCAGCAGGAAATACCCTTCATTAAATACAGGAAGTGAGATGTTATATAAATGCTATTACATCAAGGCTTTAAAACAGTTGATTTAGATTTGCTAGAACAACTATTGTGTGAATACACTTACCTTGCATATAAGGGTTTCTTATTTGCTGCAAAACTGGTCAAACTTAGATGACAAGTAATCCTATACAGATAATTACAGCGTAGTGTCATAAGAGATGTCATACGATAGAAAAGGGCATAATAATCTTGTTTTTTGCTGAATAGATGACAAAACACAGAGCATGACGTATTCTAATCCAGCCTGTTAACATTTGAAGGACACGTTAGCTGACAAGGACATTTGCTTTACTGTTTAATCTGACTCAATACATATGTGACTGATTACAAATATGTGAACTAGATAGACCTCTAATCCAGCTACAGATTCATTTTATTCAATTTATTTAGGTACTTGTCCAAGATTTGCAGCCAGTTGTTGAAATGTAATAAACAATAGTACATTAATAGTTTACAAAGTTAGTTGAAAACTATTTTTTCAACTATACTACGTTTATGTTTATTGCACATATTTTGTTGCTCCTCAAAAGTCTCTGGGGGAAAAAACCCAAAGTTGATAACTCAAGGTTAACAGCAGACTGAGAAAAAATGTATGTTGTAACACTGAATTAACTGATTGTATAGTTTTTATTGTGGATTTTCTGTTTCATGAGGCACCAAATTGTCTGTATTTCTTTCCAGTCTGAAAGAAGCGGAAGGAGGACAGGGTGTTTTCCTGGAGTGTGACAGCACAATTAAGGACTCAATCTTGAGACATTTGAAGATGTACAAGCTCCGCAGAAAGGTCAATATAAACCCCTGTCCAGAGCTCTCTGTATGGGCCGTGCTTTCCAAGCAAAAGGACGCAGGTCAAGAGGCCAGTAAACCTGAGCTCTCCTCCCCAGATAAAGCTCTGGTATGGGAAACCGATCCTCGAACTCAGGAAATGGGCTGGAGATTGGTGTTGGACAGTCAAGTTGACCCCTTGGATGTCATTCCATCATGTCAGAAAGGTGTCACAGCGGAGTATCACAGACACCGCTATGCAATAGGTAAGATTATGCTAGTATTTCAGAATATATACAGTTTGTTAGAGAGAAAAAGAAAGAAAAACAGGACATGAAGTAAGGATTTGTATGCACTTGTATTTGTATGTGCTTTTGACACTTTTTTGACAAGTTTTGTTTACTTCCTTTACTGTCATTGTTGTCTAGGACTTCCTGAGGGAGTGAGGGACCTTCCCCCTGGGGTGGCACTACCGCTAGAGTCAAATCTTGTCTACATGCAGGGTATCAGCTTTAGCAAGGGCTGTTACATCGGCCAGGAGCTCACAGCCAGGACTCATCACACTGGGGTGGTTCGGAAACGCCTGATGCCAGTACGCTTGTCAGCCCCAGTCCAAGACCCAGAGGAAGGAGCTGCGCTGCAAACGCAGTCGGGCAAGCCAGCAGGGAAGCACCGAGCAGGGGTTGGGGAGCTGGGCCTGAGCCTGATCCGCTTGGCTCATGCCAAAGAAGTGTTGACACTCAAATCTTCTGACGACACCACGGTGGCACTTGAGGCTTCTGTGCCAGACTGGTGGCCTAAAGATGTGAACATAAACTGAAGAGGAGGATGTTTTATAGTTCCCTCAAATGTGACACAATCTGACAGACCTCTCACTGACAGAACCCTGAAGTACAGTATGTTACACTGTCATTGCTTAACAGCTGTGTGGCACCAATCCATATTTCTGAGTATTTTGTTATCTTTGCAGTAATCTACTTTTTAGGGGTGATTTTTTTCCCCAACTGTAAAGTATTATTTACCATAGAATTATATTTAAAATATCTATTGCAGCACTATACAACGTGATATACTAACAGTGGTATGGTATTGATGGTTGTTGAATAAATATGCAAAAAAGAAATACAAAAACTCAATGTGAATTGTTTTTAATTTATTTATCCATCCATCTTTCAGTGCAAAACAAATTTCAGACATTCAAAAGCAACATTTGAGATTATAATTAATCTCAAACCAAAGGTGTGGTAACATATGTATCATCATCTTATTGGCACTGTAGAAATTGGCACTGAGACGATGAGAACATTGCTGAGACACCACCCAACATCTTATTCCTGATAAAGGAGATGCTGCCCCCTTGTGGACTGTATGGTGTCCCGAATATGCTGCAACATGGTTTCTGGCTGCAAAGTCAAAGTCGAATGATCCAGCCGCTTAAAGTCTTCATTGCAGAGTAGACATTCAATTACGTAAGCCACTCTCTGTAGGTCGAAGGCAGCATGGTAAGGTCCAAGTGTGGTGAGGGTCTCTGAGAGATGCCGCGGGTAATCAGAGGACTCCCCAGAGGAACAAGCATTCAGGAAAGTCATTCGGTTGTCGGCAATGATTTTCAGGAACGAAGCAAATTCTGCATAATTAATACCAGAGCAGGCCTTCATAATAACCTGAAAAGTAAAACAACAATGACTTTAAATGTGACATTGCAAACATTCACGGCAGCAGCGTGTTTCTAGAAAGCATGCAGGCTGAACAGTCTGGTCTCTGAAGTACCTGGCAGTGCTGATGCCACGAGTCCATCGTGTTTCTCCACTCATCTATCTCCTTTTGAACAGACGATAGCTCGTTCTGAAGGAACTGCCACATGATGTCTACGTTGCAGCCATTCAGCCAGTTATGATTAATAGATATGGTGTCCTCCTGTAACAAGAACATTAAAGAAAGAGAATCCCCATGTCCCAATTAGATAACAGACCATGATGCATGATATGTCATTACAAGTAGATATTTTAAAATCTCAACTGCTTGGATTCTGTTGCCTTCACAGTTCTTACCAGATTATAAACTTGATGATGCCAGCCGCTGGGCACGAAAATGATTTCACCTGCCTCTTGAATAATTTCAAGAGGTTGACAGGCTTCTTCAGAGTGTGGAAAAAGACCTCTGTCTCGAAGATCAGCTGATGTTACATCATAAGGGAGGTTGCCGTGAGTGTCGCGTAAAAACTCCTCCTGACCTGGAGGATACAGGAGCCATTTCTTCCTGCCACAGATGTTTGCAGACCAGCTGTAGGAGCGGAACACATCTGCGTGGAACGGGGTCCTGGAGACGAGAAGGAGCATCTGATTGATAAGATTCTTCACAATTACATTAACACTAAATCTATTCAGACAATTTATTTACCTGACAAATAAAAATAAATATTAATTCCGGGTTTTGCAAACATCATTTTAAGTATTTCATACCATGAGCCCTTAGGTCCCATGTAGACAAATCGGTAGTCATCCACTTCAAGTGTATCCCAGTATTCATTAAGCCAGTCAGAAGAAAAGAAGACTGGTGTGGTGTAAACATTATGCTCTGGAAAGTCCCTGTAGAACCATAATAATACATTCATCATCAGTAGTTACATATAATGCACACTGTGCTGTATGAAACAGATAAAAATCCATATGAATGAATACCTTGCCATGTGCCAGTCTTTAAGATAAAGACATCCTTTAGGTGATGAATGGCCATTCTGGATGTAATCCTTCCAGTATTGTATAAACTCTTTGAAAGGCATTACTTGTTTAGGGTTTGCATTGTACTCCTTTGCATTGCAGTTTGCAACAGGAACAGGAGTCTCATCTGTGACAAAAGCACAAAACACATGACACATGTTACAGTAACATTACACGACACCAGTGATTGCAGCAGCTGCATGATGATGATGATGATGATGATGATGATGATATGATAGTTGGTTATGGTATTAGTAATAAACCAAATTTACCAAACTCCTGCAGCAGTTTCTGGAAATCAGGCTTCCCCTCCTCAGACACCCATTGTCTCCTACACTTCCAGTCCTCTGTAAACCTTCTGGAGAACATACATGGGTGATTGGGAAGCAAGTATTTCTTGAAAAACTTGGAATAGCTCAGCTCTCTGTCGATGTAATCTACGAAATGTGAAGAGCAGAACTGTTCATAGGACAGCCTTGGTATTTTCACCAGGCTGCAGCAGTTGCGGTACGCCTCCCTGTCCATAGTGTTAACAACGAGACCTCAGCTAGTATGTATAGTATTCACATAAATGTATTTAACACGAACACTTTATGTATTTTTTGTTGCTAAATAAAAAAAAGAAACCCCCCCCACCGCCCTAGCTAAAAAATAAATACGCTGCAACAGCCCTTTCTCTCTGGGAATGACACGTTTCTAGCCGGACGGTAAATACAGCTGCGCTCCAGCGTGACGTCACTTCCGTAATCAACATCAGCGGTGAGAGTATTGTGATGCTCAGCCCCAAATGCTTGTCGGGGGTGTTTTTTTTGCGGTGTAATAATTGCACACACGAAGAAGTGGTGATGACGTCATAATGGTGCATTAGTGAGGGTAGGTTAGTTGGATTGAAAAGGTCTGAAGCCAAGGATCCCTCATTACAGTCTGAACACCTCAGCTGAGCTCACATCTGCTGCCAGGATCCCTCATTACAGTCTGGAGAAAGTATGTTCATTATTAGGACAGAGTGATCACTGAGTACAATGTCCTTTGTTGTGTTTTTAAACAGTTAATAGTATGTGTATAGTACGTAACATGCACCCTAATACTTCATCTTATATGTCCTTCTAGGTGAATCAGTGTATCTCCTTCCAAAATGAGCAGGGACGTTCCTATCCACAGCTGGTCCGGCTCCTACTACATCAACAGTGAGAAGCGGTGGGAAAATGGCACTCTGTCCATCACCAGGACCATGGTGCGCTTCGTCTCCAGCCAGAGTAAAGAGAGTCTGGCCGGCTTCCGCCTCTCCAGGATCATGGATATAAAGATGGAGTCGTCCAGTTTTATCTTCAGCACTCTTACGGTGCTTGAAGAGGGCAACGTGAAACACTGGTTTGGTTCCCTTAAGCCCAACAGGGTGGTGGTTTATAATGTGTTAGAGCATTTCTGGAGAGAACGCCTTCTGTCCCCCAACTCAGAAACCCGGGGGGCCGAATGCAAGCCCTCTAAAGGCAGAGAGCTGATCAACCTGGTGGCAGGGTCCCAGAGAAGAATGGAGGACACCGGCGTGGTCCTCAGCAACCAAGGAGAGCAGTTTGACAATATGATGCAGGGGCTGGAGAAGATTGACTCGGATCTGGGCGTGGCTGATAAGTAATTATCTAAATATTTTCCTGATGATATTATGCACTTTTTTTTTATTTGGAAGACTTGTTCATATTTTATTCTAATGATGTTCCATTACATTACAGTACATTACATTACAGTCATTTAGCAGACGCTTTTATCCAAAGCGACTTACAGGAAGTGTATTCAACATAGGTATTCAAGAGAACTACTAGTCACCAGAAGTCATAAGTGCATCTCCTTTCTTAAACAAGCATCTAAGAGCATAAACCAGAGCAAAAGTATAGTGCAGAAGCAAATTACTACGAAAACAATAATTGCAACAAACTAATACAAATATAATAAGTGCTACAAACTAATAGCAATAAACTAAGATGAATACAATAAGTGCAGTAAGTGCAACAGACTAAGATGAATACAATAAGTGCAACAAACTAATATGAATACAGTAAGTGCTGAGTGGAAGGCTCAGGGTAGTACTTCTTGAAGAGGTGAGTTTTCAGCCTGCGCAGCGACTCTGCTGTCCTGACGTCAGTGGGGAGTTCATTCCACCACTGAGGGGCCAGGACAGGAAAAAGCTGTGATCGGGTCGATCGGCCGCAGGGACCTCCAGATACAAAAACAGGCCCCAATATAATAGTGAAACAACTAATACGCCCATGATTTCTCCCTTTCCCTTTTAACTCTGTTGCAGACTTTTGTTGGAGCTGGAGTCTCCCTCCTGGTGGCCTTTTGGTAAACTCCCCTGGAAGACCCAGCAGGAAGCCAAGGCTGAGGATGCTGCACGAGCTGCAGCTGCCGCAGCTTCTGCAGCTGGCAAAGGGTCCGGTAGAAATAAGGTGATCGCAAGCATCCCTGCTGTAGTGACCAAAGGCGGGACCTCTGACTTAAAACCCGGATGCTTGGTGGTGCTGGTCTCCTCGCTGGAGGTGCGAGACACAAACTGCCAACTCATTCACCGCTTTGAACGAAATGAAATCGATGAGATCCGGGTGCACAGTCCGTACGAGATCACTGTTAGACAGCGGTTTATTGGGAAGCCAGATATATGCTACAGGTTCCTGTCTGCCAAGATGCCGGAGGCAATGTCCGTGTTGGATATGCAGTACAAAAAGAAAGTGGAGTTCACTAGTGAATACGCTGCTTTCAAAGCAACTCCAGTTTCATCTCCGAGTGGCACTGAGGGGCCAAACTGGAATGAAGGTAAGGCATGGTTAATATAAATAAGGTCTCCTTCACTTTCCATGTCTAGTATGAAATCGACCACTAAGTGGCAGTAAAGCTCTATGTTTCCACCTCTGTATATTTATAGGTGTGTTGCCACATGTAAAAACATTTCATCCCCATGCTTTTTGGACACGGTTACGGGTGTCTCTCCTTGACAGATATTTTGTTTTGATGAGTCACTTCATCCTGATTGCCTCAGTAACTCTGAGTTTACTGTCTGGTTTCCTCATAAACAACATATGCACTCTGCACTTTTTCACCATCTCCACCCATGGAGTCAGGTTTGCTGCAAAAGTGCCAAGACACAGAGCTCCCACTGGAGGTCCCAGCGGGAGAGCTGTCCCAGTTGCAGGTGCACGTTCTCCAGCCATCTGTCAGTCAGGCTGAGGCCCAGGAACTCAAACAGGTGAGAACTGTGTCAATATATGACTTCATTTTAGATTTTTTCATATTTGTATGATTATGTTTATTATAGTAAACGACCCTATGATTTTAGTGACATGTATTTTAAAAGTTCCACTCCAACCCACAATTAACCATAATGATTTTTATTTTTCATCCTGTATGATTAAAATGTTATTTAGTGGGACCACAAACCAAACTCCATCCTGGATTTAAGAGAAGGGAAGAAACCTGTTCAGTCATTTGGTCAGACTTTACAACTTCTTTCCATTCAGAACCTCTCAACACTGAGAAATGTTACAGACATGGTCTGTGGTGGCAAGACCTTCACAGTGACGCAAATTCAGACCTATGATGAAGGCGATTTTTATTCCAGGTTCTGTTCTTAGAATAAAAATTTAATGTAAAACCTCTTCAGTAAACTACTTTCTTTTTTTCATGTTTAGATACGCATCACATACAGATCATTTAAATTATTAAATTAACGTTTACTTCGTGAGAGGCTCTACAACCTGGCGCAAAGATTATATTACAGTTTACTAGGTATGTAAAATAATGTTACCGATTCCAACGCAGAAGTGACAAAACCATCTTTGCAATGAATGAGCTGTAATCAGACAGACAGAACATTTCTGTGGCCCATACAGATTCATATTTGAAAGTTTAAAAAAAAAAATCTATGATTGATATATTTGCAGATTTTCTTCTTTACTTACTTGTTACATAAACAAGGTAAGGTGTATACAGAATATTGGGGTCAACAAGTACAATGCATTTGCTTGCAGCCTTGTATGACCCACCTTTTGATGCAGTGTTTTCCTTGTGGTTTAGTTTCTTACCAGTCCTCTTTCATGATGCATTATTTTGTCGACCCGCAGCATAACCCTTATCTCGAACGTGGCAATGTTAAGACTTAAGACCTCATTAGTTAATTATTGTTCATAATAACACCGTACAATGTTTCACTGTTGTCTTATAATCTTTTTTCAGACAAATTAATCACAGCAGCGACAGCATTAGCCCAGGCTGGCTTCATAAGTGTTCATAAATGGCGTATTGTCTACAGCTGACAATGGTTCAAACTTCAAAGGCTGCCAATTTGGACTTAGTGCTCTGCTTCTGTACACACCCTACTCTTAATGTAATTCATGCCAAGATTAGAATCTACAGCGGTTCAACTTGTACAGAGGGGCACTCAGTTTGATATCCTGCAGTAAGTGCTTTAGTAAATATTCCCCTTTGTCCCAAACATTTTAAACCAGTATTATTGTTTGAGGATGGAAATTCCTAATTTGATAAAAGCACAAACTGGTTTACTCATTCATAGAATTCATGTGCTGTATTTTTTTCTGATAATTCACAGACCTGAAATGTCACACTCACGCACAAGACTAGCATTTTAGCTCGTGTTTTTTTTCTATCATTTCTAGCCTAAATGTTTAATTTAAGGGCTTTCTACATGACTTAAGTCCTGGAACCATCGTATAAGCAGCAGCTAAAAATATTCATTTTTCTGTGTTTTTCTATGACACACTAAAACTGTGAATGTTAACTCCAATGTGCGTTTCTGTCATGTTCTCCCGGTTGACATAGTAAAGTCGCAGACCTGAGTGAGCAAATACAGTCGTTCCTCGGTGTGTATTGACACACTATCTGTTTTTCAAACTGCTGTCTGGAACTGTTTCTGTGCTCAGTTGCAATGTCCGGCCAGTGAAAACTGACATAATGTCGGTGGGTGTGTGAGCGCATGTGTAGCTTAACATAATATTAAACCACGGTGGTGGGGGTTGGGGGAGTGTTTATTAGATTTAGCTTGGCACATCACTTTGTATTTAAGTTGTTCCATCAACCATAACATACACAGTTGTTGGACCATAGAGATGTAGTCGCAGTATTCCTTAAAACCACTGAGAGCTGAAAACAAACAGTATTGTATGATTTCAATGATCCCAGGAGATAAGCCAGAATTTCTCTCTGAATATCTTCTCAAGCTTAATATACTGCATAATGAGGAACATTATCATATCTGCCACATGAGGAGATGTTATTGCATCCTGGTTTGTGTTGAAAGTTTCTCCTTCATCTGCAGACATTCAGCAGCAGGCCGTTGTCTAAAAAAGAAAACTTCACAATGAAGAAAATGTTCATTCTTACATGCTCTTTCTCTGTTTCACTAACACACTCACTTCCGAACTCACTGACCCCATCCTTAAACATCTTCACATATGTTCCACATGTTCCACCCTGCAACTGCTTTTTTTCTGTAGGTTTCGGTATTTAATCTCCTTTTATTTGTGTCTTGCTCCTCAGTTGTCCATGTTCACTAGGGGCTAGTGTGCTATTCAAACAACGGCTGTGTGTGTGTGTGTGTGTGTGTGTGTGTGTGTGTGTGTGTGTGTGTGTGTGTGTGTCTCTACAAGTATGAACATTTTGGATTGTGTGTGTTTGTGCAGATGCTGATGCAGCTGAAGAACCTTGCCCTGGAGGCAGAGACGGAGCTGGAACGGCAGGATGAGGTTCTGGACGACCTGACCAGCTCCACTGACAGAGCAACCATGCACATAGAGAAGCACACCTGCCGCATGAAAAGACTGCTGTAGCTCTGACGGTCCGGCAGACACATGCGGTCAACATGTTGCTCCTGAGAAAATGCACCGTACGCTTCCTCGTTGCCCTCCAGGATTTGGTAGAAAAGAGAACCGCGGAAAACAGCGGTAAGGACTTGCATTTCAAAAATACTTCATAGGATTTTTGTTCCTTTATAATAACATGGGTTCAAGTATCAGTGATTTCTGGGAAGTGCAGCAAATTTTGCTCAATACTAAAGATGTTCACCAATATCCCTGAAATTTGCAGATTGTGATTAAGATCTTGCGCTTTGTGGAAATATAAATCTATATCTTTGTTTTTTAATTCATTAATTTATTTGAAGTAATCCAAACACGTATGACTGTATTAAATGATCCATCTTTATTAAAGGTAGAGTCCGCACTCTGCCCTCTGAATGTGCTTCCTGAAGTGCTAACTAAATAACTGACCCGATCACCACTTGGTTCGGATTCTGTGGAAAGAAAGGTGTGCTCTGAAAAAATGAACAATAGGTTAAATAACCAAAGTGGGCCCCCTGATTGCCCACCCAGCACTCGATTCAGTTCCTGGTAGTGGTGCTTTGGGTTGGTTTAGCCTGGTGTATCCCTATTGCAATGTTCTTAGTGGGAAGCCTGTGAGGGATCAAATTCTCATCGGTGCACTTGGGACTCCAGCTGATTTTTTGAGGCACCGGGTGGGATTTGGGGGGAATAGCTCGAATCCTCATTGCATCTCATGCTCCTGATGACTTTGTGTGTATCAGAAGAGACAAACAGATGTTTACGCTTTACCCGGGTCCAGTATGAGACACCAATGACGATGACAGTGACGGGCTAAATGGACATTTGAAAGTAACTAGCCCATTTATTCTCTCTGCACAAATTAGTTTATAACAAACTGCATGTTGTTCCATGGCAATGTAGTAAAATGTAAAAGACTGGAGGATTACCTCGTGATGTAAGTTGGGTTCACAGATTTACCAATAACAAGATTTGCAAGTAATATAAAAAAAAGTTTTCCAGTGTCATCGCAGTGATATCTGTGTTTCTGATATACATGTACTGACATTCTCCCTTTTTAGAACCTTTACTGTCCCGGTGACTTGTCTTTCTCAGGTCCTACAGTAGGTGTCACTTATCCATCCCTGTGGCTTAATGTTGCATGTCTCAATATTGCTGCCTTGTATTGCATCAAGTGAAAATGACCCATCCTTACCAATATATAAAATAAGACTGTATATGTGAAACTTAGTTCTGGGAAAACAGAACATAAACACTCTGTTTGTTTTCAAATATTATACACAAAATACTCCATATTAAGGTCCATATCTACTGTTTATGTCTTGCTAAAGATTAATAATATTCTAGCTCTTGACAGACATATTGTATTGTAATTATGTGATTTTATTGTGGTCTGTTATCACTCTTAACTTAGCTGGAATTAAAACTTAAAATGTCTGTACCATGTTTTTAAAAATCATGATTTCTGTGCTGTATAGTGGCTGCTCTTTGCTAAATTTATCCCAACACTTGATAAAACTAAACGATAAGCTCTAAATATAAAGGGAAAAGTACACCTGCATCGCTCTCAAGCAAACAAATTAATAGATAAAGCAACACAACTGTCATTGTAAGTATTGGAATGAATTCTTTTTCATTAATTCAGCTAGGAAGTCGTCACCATTGAAAGTCTGTAATGGCATAATTTGCAATAAAGAAATCTCAGATTATAAGTAAAATCAGTGTTTGTTTATTTGAATTATTTTGTTGTTTAAAAGCTTTTATACACTTTTATTTTATATGATAATGGATCAGATTATGTGTATCAGGCCAATATGTGTATGAGTATTTGTCAGTCGCCACAAGGAAGCCACATCGTACAGCTCCTTTCAGGTCTGGGTTTTAACGTCTTTGAGCTTATTGTTTTGTTTCACTCAGCATTTTTAGCTGCAGCAGCATTTTTTTAATCCAGTTTGTAACTATTTTTCAGTATAATACACATAAACTGTATTGTAAAGAGTATTTTTATCACCTTAACCACCTAAGGGATAAGCAGTTAACGATCTAAAGCGTTAGCAGCAACCAGCATTGTTTAAAATGTGTCCATAATTACAAACTAAAAGATACAAGGCTTAGCCATCTTTGTTCTACAAGATATTGTAAAAAAGTGCTGTTTTCACCATCAGTTTATTACCTATTTCCATCAACAAATGTCATCAAGTATAATTCTCATTGTATATGTTGTCCATTCAGAAAGTATTCAGACCACTTCATTTCATTTTCTTCACATTTTTTTTTATGTTGCAGCCCTATGCTAAAATTGTTTGTATTCATTTTTCCCTTATCAATCTACAATCAATACCCCATGATGACAAAGCAAACACTGGGTTTTATGAATTTATGAGTTTTCAGACCCTTTGCTGCCTCCCATTAATCTTGATCACCTTTGAGACGTTTCTACACCTTGGTTGGAGTCCACCTGTGGCAAATTCAATTGATGGGACATGATTTGGAAAGGCACACGCCCTCTCTATTTAAGGTCTCACAGCTGATTGATCTCATCAGACCAAAAACCAAGCTATGAGATCAAAAGACCTTCATGCTGAGCTCGGAGACAAGATTGTGTCGTGGCAAAGTTCTGGGGAAGGCTGCAAAATATTCTGCTGCATTTAAAGCACAGTGGCCTCCATAATTCCTAATTCAAAGACGTTTGAAACACTCTGTGTGCAGAAGGAAGCCTCTCCTCAGTGAAAGACACATGAAAGCCTTCTTGGAGTTTGCAAGAAAGCACTCTCAGGATTGGGACTAGTCAAAGCTGAAGGAAAGTTAAACAGAGCAAATTACAGAGATATCCTTAATGAAAACCCGTCCGGGGTGCTCGGTGCCTCAGACTTGAAGTTGAAGGTTCACCTTCCAACAGGACAATGCAAAGCACACAGCCAAGATGACAAAGGAGTTTAAGCTTAAGGGCGACTCTGTGAATGTCTTTTAGTGTCCCAGCCAGAACCCGTATTTGAACCCTATGAAACATCTCTGAAGAGAGCGGAAAATGGCTTTCCACTGACTGTCCCCATCCAACCTGAAAGAGCTTGTAATGATCAAAAACTGGCAGAAAAATCACAATATCCATGTGTGCAAAGCTTGCTGTGTCATACCTCAGAGGACTCAAGGCTGTAATCGCTGCCAAAGGTGCTTCAACCTAGTATTGAGTTAAGGGACTGAATTATAAATGCATGTGATCCTTTTTTTCATAATAATAAGTTTGCAAAAACAATATCTAAAAGCCTGTTTTTGCTTTGTCATTATGGGATATTGTGTAGATGGTTGGGAAAATGAATTTGAATTATTTTAGCATAAGGCTACAACATAAAATGTGAAAAGTGAAGAAGTCATGCATTGTCAGGAGCAGTTGGATCACATTAGCTGAGAATAATAGATCTTTCAAATAATGTGATATAAAGTCACCTTTAAACACCAGTTTGAGATTTAAGAGTACTTTGTAAATATTTAAAATGGCACACTGAAGGTTGACTGGACATTGAGCATAGAACCATGGCACAAAATGACCATTAAAGCCAAAGAAACATAATTTATTAACTGAAAAGCAAATTAAGTTTAATTTTGTTGGAAGAAATGAGTCTTCTGAATTCCAGGCTTGATTCCTTAATAAAAAGTAAACAGGCAACGCCCCTCATAGTCGACTCCCATGTGACAAATTGCAACAGAGAATATCAAAACACATGCAAAATAGAAACGGATGTTAATTACTGTTTCAGACGCTTTTTATACACTCTACTACTATTATAACATCCTGTTGGCACCAAGATTGTTGGCATCAGCTGATCACCCATGTTGGAGCGCTTTCTCCAAATCGGGGGTGGGGGGGGACTACTTCATGTCAACAGTGGACCAGATTTGATTTGGCAAGTGGTTGAGCACTCAATTATGAATCAGGAAGACGCCTTACACAAAGGGGTTTGAAAGAAGGCCGACAGCCTCACTCAACAGTCTGCTCCCAGTTAGCATGAACTTATCACTTCTATTAAACAAAGCTCACCATGAAAGATGTGAGACTGAAAGCAGCAGCACATGGTTGCACTAAAGGGATGCCTAGTTATGACATTATGAAAAGTTCTTCCAGCACGGTGGAAAATGTTTTCATCGAGGACTGTTTATTTTTGTTGATTTGAGTGATAAACAATGAGATTCTGGAAGTCCCAAACTCCAGAAGCACACCACATGGTTACGTGAATTCCAACCCCTAAAAAAAGGTTAAGGAAATACAGTACTTTCTGGCGTGGTTTTGAAGCAGCCTTGCAATACGAGGAAGTGGTGGCGGTCGTGTCTGACCACAGATACATGAGATCCGGCTTTGCCTTCCTAACGGATGGGATGGAGACACAAGGGATTTTGCTGGCCTTGACTTCCAAGACTGTTTACTCGATAGTTCTGCGGCGAGCGCTTTCATTCGAGGAGCATGTCTCCATTGATGGCCAATCAATCAACTCTTGCTGGGAAAAAAAAAGCAGCCAGAGTTTGTGGGCTACGAAGGCACATGTGGGTTTCTCTGAGCTCCAAAATATGGAGCCATGTCACATAACACAAATAGGAATATGTTTTTCAATATCGATTTGTAAAATTAAAGCCCTTCACTCTTGTTTCTTGTTTTATATGGCAATGTTGAAATGACTACGTGTGAGTATTGTGCTTTCATTTAGATATAGTGTTTTAGCAATGTATATTTATCATGAAATACACTTATAAATGTATGAGTGATCGTTGATGTTGAGCAGACCTACAACATGTTAACAAGATATTAGAGGAATTTCAAGTCCGGTGCACTACTAGACTACGTCTCAGTCTAAAAGCATGATTTTTTATTTTTTTTGTCCTGGCCGGCCTCTCAATACTGCAGGTGTTGCTTGGTTTCCTTTTGCTGAGGGGGTTTCTAGTTTCAGGAAATAAGGCCTGTTGGTTAATGTTAGAACTGGGAGAAAACGTTCTTGGAAGGAAGGTGCTTGAGTCCAACCAGGGGGTGTATATGTAGTCTGCAACAGAATATGAAACTCAACATCAACATCATCTTCTTGTTCCTAGCGATCAGTGTCTTTTCTATTCTGTTTCGGTCAGAGACAGACATCCCCCTATGGATTTACATTTGACTTTGTTTCCTGTGAATATACATTCTTTGCACATACATTGTTTGGATATGGATCTTTCTTTGGTTTAGTCAAACCATAAATGTGCTACGCATGGCTGATGTTATGGTACTTTCCCAGATGCTGAGCTGCATGATGATATCATGTGCTCTTGCACTTATTGTTATGTTTTCCTTGGTCTTTGAGGTGCAGTTTGGTTTTCTGGCTTTTGTTTCACAAACTTTTTCTCATTCCTGTGCGACAGAGTTAACAGCTAGGCAGCCAAAACAAACTTGACTGTGGTTTTATACAGTAGTATCAGTCTCAAATCAACTCCAGGTGAAATCCCACACTTCAACCTACCTGAACTTTGCTGAAGTGCTTGCCGTTCTAGCCTTTACACACTGTATTACTTGCCACTTTGCTCAGTGTCATTACTTTAAGTGATATGGGAACTGCACGGTTCAGCAAAGAAAACGTATTCTAACCATATTTACATTGTACTGCTGGTAACAACTTAATGATACCATATCACCCCACCCACCAAAAAAACAGGGTTAACTTGTCAAACTTAACTGTTCTGTTAGTCATGAGGGTAAACAATATTCCATAAATAATATTATTCAAATATAATTATTCTTAATGTTTGGTCATTGGGTTCAGTAGAGGGCAGCAGTGAGTCACTGACGGTAAGTTTCAATTCATCAACTACAAAAATTAAGAGCGTTATGACTTTTGCACTTTGAACGGACATTTCTTTGGAGGTCTTGTTTTTTGTTCTTTGGGAAACCTCTTTTTAAAAATGCATCACACTTCTCTGCATAAGGTGAATAAAAACACAACATTCCAGAGTTGCAACATTGGCGAATGTGAAGAGTCCTTTTTGCAATGACTGTATTATGTATTCATTAAAACTCAATCTATACAGCTCCTCAAACAGGTTGTCAGGCCGTGAGCCAGCTCACGCCGCATCAGTACTTTAACAAGCAGGCCCCCCCAGAAACCTGCAGTGAGTCTGTTTTTAGTGGCTCTTACAGCAAATGGAAACACTTAGCTCCCACAATAAATTACCCACCCGACTGATGCCGCACTGCATAGACCCCCAGCTATTCGCACACAAACTTCATATTTTAGCATTAAATCCTATTGGAATCTGCTCTGTTGTAGTGACTTTGGGTCATATGAGCTTACGAGAGGACAGGAACAACATTAATCATGCAAAGGTTGTTGCACTAACGTTCAGCCTGCAGGGCCGGCGGTTTTGATTAAAGTTAAGGATGTGTGTCCCCCTCACCTCCGTGGGCTTGACACTGGGGTCATTTCAGGATAAAAATAGACTTTCTTAGTTACTTATTTTCCCTTGAAAGTAAATAGCCATTAGTGCGGCAGGCCAGTGATCTCAAGGGCAACATTGGTGTTCAGTCTAAACTATTGTTTATACTGCAGCTGGATGATTAAAAGAGACGACGGGGGGTATAGCAGGCCCTGCTGTGAAATAGAGCATCCCCAGCAAAACCAGTAATGATGGTGCTCCTGTGAACACAGTCCAGTGGGGTCAAGTTCAGACACTGTAAAAACACACTTAAAAGCACTTGACTTAAATTTCTGTATTAAATGTCGAGGTGTGTTAGGAAATAAGAGCAGCGTCTAGCACCCTTCCTTAGACGGCCTGTGAAATAATCCTAATTATCATTCCAGCGAACTAATGTGTTTGACCACCTAGTGATGTAATTGCAGCTGACCAAATAGATTGTTGTTGAAATATTGCCCCGCTGTTATAGCTACGTTGTGACAGCGTTGTGTGTTCGCTGAGGGCCGGCGCAACCATAACAAACACAGCTGAATCTGGGGTTTACATTTCAGCAGGATGACGGCGCACGCAGCGTCTGGGGTGGAACTTGGGAAAAGGAGCCGGGCCAGCAGCCTCGTCTGGCTCCCTGCCAGCATGGTAAGAACAGCCTTGACAGTGGGACCTGTGAAATCATTGTTCAGATGCCCCAGTTTATGGATGCAAATGTATGAATGGACAGCCGTGGTTATATCACACGGCAAAGAGCATGTTTGACAAAGTAGGTGAAGTCATGCTAGGAATATGGTTTGCCTGTAATGAGAGTATGGTACATCAAGTTCAGGTTGGAATTATTGTCAAATGCTCTTTGAAGAACTTCCAAAAGGAAGCCGCCAGTCTAATTCCATGGGCTTTGGCTTTTGGAGTCAATACAACCTCAACAGAAAGAATAATTGTAACCATCTTTGGTCTAAGAATGGGTTTAATTTACCAATAAAATTCAAAAAGTCTGGTAATGCTCCCTGTCCAGCAATTCATACGTATCCTCTCCTCTTTAGCGCAACTCAAAACCAACTCATCCTCAAAATTGTGGTTTGTTTTTACTTGACTGACTGTTGAAAGATTTTGCCACTTAAATTCTTTCACTTCGTTGTGATTCTTGGAGCTGGAGTTAAAAACAAAAGGAAAAATTACCCCAAAGGCATGCCTATCGCTCATTCTCTCTGTTCGTCGCTATATCGCTTTCTCTTTTTTGTGGGTTTATTTCCATAACTGCAAGGAATTTTTCGACAACACCTATTTTGTGGAAACTCCTTCCGCAATTCCAAATGGTTAGTCCACGTAACCTCAGGGGAGCAGCCAGCAACTATGTAATTGGAGAAGATTGAGTACACACGGAGAGACCATAGCCTGGTGAGCTATTGAGGAGCTGAAACAAAGATTACCAGATGTTTACCCAGCCCTGCCATATGTGAGGTGCTTACTGAACTTGTGTGCAAAAGTGTGTGAGTGGTAGACAGAAGGAGTGTGAACCTTTGACCCAGTGTCCATTACAGGTACAGAAAAAAAACAGCAATTCCAATTGACCATGAAGCCAGTGCAAAACAATGACGTGTTACCCTGTTTGGTTTTCCTCTAAAAGGAAATCTAGTGTTCCTCAGGATATCACTCAGGAATCCCCTTTTACTGATGGAAACCATGAAGCCGTCAAAACAGGGCTCAGTAATTCTGCTGCCTGGTTTCAATTAAAGCATTGAATATCAAAGACAATCACTCCCATTTTGATGTGCATTTTTTATGTGTTCCCAGTTTATTTTGATGGAAAATTTGTGGGTGGAGCACCAGCTAATTGGTATGGAAAACTTGCACCTGTGGTAGACCAATGTTTTGAGAGTCAGAAACATTGAATATTTGCGCCTTTCTTTTTCTTGTGAGAAGGAGCCCGACTTTATCCCCAAAACAATTCCAGTCTGGAGCTGATGTGAAAGATTGTCGGAACAATGCAGTCACACACTGGTTGCGATTCTTTCCAGCTTTGCACTTCATAGCGCAATCGATCATCATGGGGCAATGAGGGCAGTCACTCACCATGACCATTTAAAAAGACATTCCACTCTTCGCTTACCGGGATGTACTGGCAAAAACAAGCATAAAACAATTTCATACCCAACTCTTAGATTCCAGACACTTCAGATCTTAGTAAATGTAAAATACCATATTGATGGTATTACACTGGTGGTAATACCATCAATATCCATGGTCAGAATTGAGTGTTAACATATATTATGTCATTGTTTTTTGAAGCACACGTCAATCTTTTTGACACATCCTGTGTTATGTCACAGCATTAATGGACTGAAGGCTGTGTGATTTGCACTGCTACACTCACATGATACACTTTACTCAATTCATCTTCTCTCCATCACACCCTTCACAATAAGGTAGACTAACAGTCCAATCGTGTCCATTTAGGATGGCTTTGTCAAGGAAACCATCATGTTTGCACTACGTTTCCTGCTGGTAGCCTCTGGAGACTCTGTTCATCTGCCATTTTTCATAATAGCTGTCAGTCAACCATAAGCTTGAAGCCTTCACAGCTTTGTATCTTGACAATCTTGTACAATCTGCTCAAATGATGAGAATCACTGCAGTATTTTCAGCTTTTTCAGATATCCTTATTAAATCGATGTCTTGGTTTTTTTTTTTGTTTGTTTGTTGTTGGCAATGTAGAAGGAGGAAATTGTATAATTGTCACTCCTCTATCTCTGCCATGCTGAAATTGACAAGATCTACCTGTACACATGCTGTTTGTTTCACGTAATAACTATATTCTGACTGTAATTAAAAGCACATTTAATAAGGACTATTTTCCTCAGAACAACGGCTGCACATTAGTTGCAGGTTCTTGTGTTGGTGCTTTATGTTTCTGTATGTGTGTGTACGAGTTTATGTATGTGTGGGGTGGATATATAAAGACATTCCTTCCATTCTGGTGAAAGAGAGAGGTGGAATCACCGTGTCTATATATATGACAAAGTGCGTCACTCCCCGTTCTCCTCTCCTCCTCTGTGGTTTTAAGGACTCGAGGGAGATCTATAAGTTTCTGCGGCGTTCTGTCATTAGTGGTGAGCTTTAATCTCCAAATTAGAGGGGCAAATCATTAAATATTGCTCAAGTCTGCAAACAGGAACACATATGATGAGAGTTTCCCTTTCAATAAAACAGCTGGCTGACACGTAGTTAACGTGGTGCAGTGGCTGCTAAGTGACTTATGGCCATTCTGATAGGAGCATGTTACTTTTGCAATGCAACTGCATTATTGTAAAAAAACAGCCAGCAAAAACAATACCTGGGATTTACTGCTTCATTATCAATATCAATAAAGGCATTTATGATGATACACATCTGGTCAAAGTGTACATCTGGGTGTAAACTTATATTATGTCAAGGTGGATTCAAAGTAAGCCCATTGTATTAAGTTTGACCACTTAACACATGGGACTGTGTATGACGTCTTATTTAATACATCCTGGGTATAGAATAGTAATATAAAAGTATGTAATAATACTATAGTATATAATAAAATGGTAATCTATAGTCAAACTAGTAAAATCCTGATGAGATGCATCATCAAGTAAAAGTCGGTTCTCATCTGTCTGATTACTATCTAATAACATCCAGACTGTCTGTGCTTTTGTATGTCTTTAAAATACATCTGTTAAAATATAAAATAATTTATTTGCACATATTTTATATAAAGATTTAATATAGCATGCTACAGTAATGGAGCATGGCTTGTAGGAGAAAGCGAGTGAAGAAATCTCATTATTCATTTATGATTTCATAACTCCTAACTATTTATATGAATTATAAGAAAGTAGCACATCAGAAACACAGTATGATCATATTAATGCCAATAAAAATGTACAATCTGTTTTAAAGTCCAGTTTGTTCCTATCACATTGCAGAACATAAACTGGATATCATGTTCTGTGCTTTAATTCATTCTTGAGTGAAAGACCAGCGTTTTGGTGGGTTACTAACTTAGCTAACACCCGTTGTGACAAGATCCTTAACTTGATTCATAGCGGTCTAACATTTCAATATGTATTAGAGCTAGGATTTATTAGTTTGGTGCTTGCAATTTTTTTTCCAGAGACATATGATAGACCTCTGAGAGCTGACCAAAAAGTTAACTTTGTGTTTGTTAGGTCAGTTGCAAAGTTAAGTGAAGCAGCTTGGGCCATCGGGGTCTACAATCCTCGGAGCACAGAAACACATTATCATCCAATGACGACATGAGAACATCTCACCGAGGCGATACCAAAACCAACCACCTAATCGTAATTACATCATGTCTCCCCAACGAGCTGGGCCAACCTAGATGTCACAGTTTTGCGTAAGCAGTAAATTGGACCTGACGATCCTCAGAAAAATGACTTACTCGCACGATATCTGAACTGTTTTGGACGGCTTTGCGATAATATTTCTCTTCATGGCTATAGACCCCTATTAACCCTCTTATATGATTGTTTTCGTTTTATATGCCCACTGCGCGTATTATTAACATTTTTTCTTTCCAGGTGTCGAATAAAGTAATTTAATCTCTTTATTTTGCAACGTCATATTCCGTGACTTTGTTGTGGTTTTTATATGTGCACACCTGCTCTTGATGCATTGTCCTTGAGGACTTTGGGGAGGTTAGAACGGACATCGATTATATGAATTCATGGGACACATTCTGCATTTTTACAGTCCATTAAAAAGGTTTTGAGAACCAGAGACGCAGTAAATGGTTGTTCAACTATGACACCATGTCTGGTTTTATTATTACCCTTATATGTCAGTTCACACATTACTCCGTCATAACTAGTGTCATTGTCTTGCACATCATTTAAAGTTAATGTTGTGCATCAGATTTAATCTGTGAATAGATTTCTCTGCTTGAATCAGAGCCAGCTTCTCTTTCCTTCTCAGCGATCGAGGGGATTCACTCTATTCTGTGCTCTTAAATAACGACCCGTCCTCCGTAGAGTGTTTGGGTTGATCAAGTATCTTTTCTCCGCTTAACCCCTCAAACTGAAGCTACATCTGGGAATATTTCTCTACAGTGACCAGGTCGTAATTTAAGACTTGCAACAGACTGTTGGAGATGGTGACCTCTTGTGATTTGGGCTTACGCTGCAGCTTACACAAGGCCGCCACACCAGAGTGAGGGGGGACCTGGGTTTTACAGGCCCACCCGCAAGGAGAACGCAACTATTTCCTCTCCATAAATCAAAATGGACACGCTCTGTCTGGGGGCTTTCAATAGGAACAGAGTGTGTTCATTTTTAAAATAAAAGCGGCTGAAATTAACAATTTTTTGTGCTGCAGGGAATTTGGCCTTACACACACCGTACATATAGTATGTACTTATTTTTATACAAAATAGTTGTCAGATATTTAATTGAAAGCTTTAGTACACTAAAGAAAACAACAATGGATTCCTTAATATACGTGTAGCAAAGATAAATATCAGCTATAAAGTGGATGTGATAGAAAATATATTTAGAAAGCAAAAATTAATGTCAATGATCTTTAACACGATAAGTGCTGTTTAAAACCTGCACTAATTGATTTATTTTGTCCACTTAAGTGCAGCAAAACAAGCTGTAAACACCAAAACGTTTTTATCCTTATTCACTCACCTTTAGCTCTGTTTTGGTCTCCACCACCTTCTGGAGGAAATGTCTGCCTAATTAGCTGGTTAGGTAATTACTAACCTCGTCTGTCTGCTGTTTTGTGCTGGGCGGGTAATGTGTAGTAGGGTTTCAGAGCTTTTTCGCTGAAAAATGTTGATTAGAGCGCTGAGAGTTAATAAATTTAGGGGCTGTGAAACCAAAACAAGGCGTTAAAAGACATTAAAACATGAGCTAAAATGATGCTAAGATACTCCATAGAGTTCTGAGGAGACAAGTTATCTGTGTGGGTTTGTCACTCGAGCGACCCCTTTTACGTTCAATACAGTCAATTGATCTATTGTTAATATAACATTGATAATAGTTGCTTCAAGATATTTTCAGGATCTCGGGAACGTGTGCATATACATGCATGTGCGTTTCATACACACTGGTTTCAGATCTCTTGTGGTGATCGATGCGCGTAACCTCTTTATAGAATACAGATGTCTCCTAATTAAGTTATTGGAAGTTTTTCACATGTGAACGATGACAGTGTATTTCAGTTACTGTTTACCTTACCTATTAAAGGTTTGATTTGAAAATCAGGAACACACCTTTAATAGCTGAGCTGGACTGACGTCACCACTACTAATACAGCAGCCTTTTTTGGTTATGTCTGGTCCGTTATATTAATTCCACTCCACAAACTTTCCAACTAGGTGCTCATCTGTGCTTTGACATATCAAGATTCCTCCTCCCATCACAAAAAAACAATCACCACCATTTTCCTTGTAATGAGATTCTCTGCAGGGACCAGAGGTTATGGAACACACATACAGACGAGTCATGACATGACTCACCCCACCAAATATCGTCTACAAATATGTGCCGGATGTCAATGACACTATGTCTCGAAATCTAAAAGCATTCACATCCCTGAGAAAATATAAGGGAGTTATTACACATTTCCTTTGAGATACGGAAATTATTAAAACGTGTGTTTTAGACGTGATGTGTTAGTGAATGCCCCTTCAGTGACTAGAAAGGACAGAAAAGAAAAGAATTGAACGAACATTCTCGCCGAAATGAAAATCTATAGACACTTACTGCAACTGGCATTTACAAAATCAATCCCCCGCATTCTCTGTGTGTTGGTTGGCTGATGAAAAAATGTCAGTCGATGGCGGCCCATATTCCCAATGTTAACCCACAGGAGGATGTCCTGGAACAATTCAGCCGAAGCGTCTGGCTGAGACTCCGCAGAGCTGCGTGCGTGGGTAATTGGTCGAGCAGCAGAGGAATGACCTTAAGTTTAGATTCAGGCAGTTAGGAGGCCTTGGAGACGGCCTTGATCCCCAAGCTGTCCCTCACATGCTTATACTTTGAGGCTCTGCTTATACTTTGCCACTGGGGAAGTGCGCATAGACATTATAGAGCCTGTGCAATGACAGCGCAAGGCCTATATGATATAAGTGCTGTAATAATTCCTTCATTAATGAATTCTGAGTACTTACTGAATTGCAGTGGAAAAATACAGTTTTCATTTCTCATAGTGCTGGGCAGGGACTCACTTTACTGGCTCCCCTGGTGTCTGTATGAGCACATTCTCAACACTGATATAGTAGAGAAACGTTGATCACAGAGGAGGGACGCCCAGTCCTCCAACTGAATAATGTTATTATCTGTGTTGAGGAAACTGTTTTGTGTGTATGACCATCAGTGTGAGGTGTTTATAGATGCAACAGACAGGGAAAACTGGCTCCCACTCAACAAAAAGCTTGATGGGAGATCAAACCCTAACCCCAGCGCCCCTCCTCCCATTCGATTCGGTCAATATACAGCACCACTGGTGGCTGTAAGTGCAGGGAGCTCCCCATTGATCAGTAGTGGAACGGAGTCCAAACCCAGCCAGCTGGGGCTGTTAGCTGGGGAAGCCGTGTTCTTTGCAGTGAGGTAATACTTCAGACATCTGCAGCAGGTTCTAATTATGCCAGAACAACTCAGCGTCTGGCTGTGTTTGGCTAGAGGAATAGCCAACACAAGCCATTCTACTCCTCTCCGTGCGTAAGACATAAAGGCCAAGGGGATGCCCTCATACCGCCCAGCTTCGTCATCGGCTGTGTGTGAAATTCTCAAGAGCGAAAAGTTGCCTTATGCTAAAAAATATTCATAAGTGATCTTTAGATTATGTGAAATATGTCC
Organism: Anoplopoma fimbria; assembly: GCF_027596085.1. Taxonomy (NCBI): domain Eukaryota; kingdom Metazoa; phylum Chordata; class Actinopteri; order Perciformes; family Anoplopomatidae; genus Anoplopoma; species Anoplopoma fimbria. The sequence continues at coordinate 6,835,796 of NC_072451.1, read as the reverse complement.
AGTCTTTGTTCTGTATTTTTAATATTTAATGTTCTAGTCGAGTGACTATACTGACATTTAGTTTCCCTGTTAAATGTTAAGTTTAATGAAGATTGAAAGAGGGAGACCTTTTAACCTTTGACTGTGCCACAACACAAGGTGGTGCTACTGTATCTTCTGGTTCTGTTGCTATGCAGTAGCATCCCTGCAACAAGGCCACGTGTTTAAGGTCAGGACTGTTTGATAATCTCTGCACACAAATTGACTTCCCGTTAGTGGGGAATGATTAACAAACATCATCCTGTACCCGGACTACATTGCCTAAGGGATTGATGTTTTCCCAGTAGTTACAGCTACATCATTTCTTTTTTGCGTCGTTGACTCAATTATCTTTGATCCCCACCCACCTCGAACGGGTTCTCTCATAAAAACATAGCATGGAAAATGTTGCATAATTAAAATGATATTTCCTTCCATGAGACAAAATTAAAGGTTAGTCAACAACACCCTGCTTTTAAAATAAGAGTGTAATAAGAGCAGAACTGCACTTTGCAGCGAAACCCTTGATTTAAGTGTGCCGTAAACTGTAAGTTGACAGTGATTAACACAAAAACATCTGCTGCTATGGTAACCGTTCAGCACACTGTGTAACTGAGATGCCTGTGTTATGGTGCAGAAATACCTGGCAATTATGTTTAATATGTTTTAATTGTTCTCTGTGAATTACTGTAATTCTGCTTCATTAAAGAGTTGTAGATTTACAATCAGTCAGTTGAAAATATCCGGTGACATGGTTAACTTTTGCAGGTCTGTCACATTACTGTATGCCCCCTTTGACCTCATCCAGCACAAAGGAGTACATATGAGCAACATGTGCCAGCAACACTTCCACATGCATGTACTTGCTGCAGCTCAACAGTAGCTGCAAATGCAATCTCGAGTTTTGATTACACACACGGCAAAGTGGCTGACTAACCTTAAATCTCATCATTATCGGTGCTACAGGGGGCGAGAGAAATCCCTCTGTAGTCCCTCCACAGAAATAGAGTGGTGACAGTTTAATGGTCTCCGAGTTCAGAGCACCACACCCTTGCCAGTCTATATTAAAGACCCCACTCCCGCCCCAGCACGTGACGTCAGGTGCTTGAACCTACTCTGCAAAGCTTTCTGGGATTGTTAATCTACAGGGGAGTAAAATTCCCTTTTAGCGATGACATTTTTGTGCGTGACTGCAAATGGAAATTTTGCCGCCATCACTGTCAAGGCTCCCTTATGTTAACATTTACTTCTCATTTATTTATGCTAATCAGTATCAACTGGATTTTTTCCTTAAAAAAAGAAATAAAGATTTGCAATTTGATATGTCTTAATGATTCAAAAGTTGGAAAGACACGTACAGGTTTATCATGCTTTTGGAATTCTTTCTCTGCTGTGATGAGAGGCTCATTCCATTGTAATAAGTTCTCTACGCATGCCTCTGTCACCTAAATCGACTCTGATTATTGATTCATTTTCCCCTTCAAGGCTTTTCCAAATAATATGACCACTTTTTCCTGTGCACTCGGTGAGCCATCCTTATGGAGAATTACAACCTAGAGACTTTCTGTCTCTCTAAGTGCCTTATATTCCACAATATAGGGACATGGTTCATACAACTGTTGAAAGTTTGCTGGACCCTTAGCAGCCCCTGTGGCCTTACAAGCCTTTTTTGTGTGAGAAACTCCAGATGGGATCCCACACTTTGAGCTGTCCTAATGACCGGGAGTATCACCAGAACCATAAGTGAAAACCTCTGATGTGACAGAGAAGGAAGGAACATCATTAATAAAGATAATGAAACAGATGGGTGCTCTAATGGGTGGCTGGAGTAAAAGCTGAGAAGTCGGTCAGGGGTGAAAGCATGGGGTGTGCTTGTTGAAACACACTCTGATATGAAACCGGATGCTTACAACTGCATGATTTTGACCTTGAATGACCACAGTAAACACATGTCAGCCAGCTACACCAAAGATGAGTCAATTAATATAAATTTCATTGTCTTGACGGCCACGCGTGACTGGTTTCTATCTCTGATATGACAAGCAGTGGACACAGAGCCGAGGTGTTAGTTTGGCTCAGGCTCTGTTTGAAATGAGAAATGCATCACATTATACGACTGCCTCACTGGACAAAAGGTTCAGGAGCCAAAGAGGTCAGGGGGGCCCAAAGACAGAACATCTGTATGACATGACTTTAACATTTATTGCCGGAAAGTCAAGCATTTCATCAAGTCTTTCTGAAAATGTAAATCTTGACTTTTTGGATGTCACATCAAAGGAAGGAGAGGGGTCCTTGTGGGATGAGGGGCCTTTTTGGAATCTGTGCCCAGAGGCCCATCTACTTGTTATCCATCCAATGCTAGCGTTCTTCTGTGGAGTACTCTGTGAAGTTGTTCACCACTAATAGAGCTATTGAGCCATGTTTTTACCTTTAGCTTGCTCAAGGACATAAATGCATGCACACATGCAATTTACATTCTTGCCACTAAATAAAGCAATGTGCCATTCTCAGCAAGTAAACATCAACGTAAACAATGCAGGTTTCCAAAATGAGCCTTGCAGATGTTTTATGAGGAAGGAAATGCACTCAACATATCCGTTAAAACTCAAGGATACACACAGTGTGCTTTGGTAAGTTATACTGGAAACAAGAAAAACCCATGGGGTGTTTTTTAAGAAATTAAAAATGTATATCTTTTATGTTACACTTTGGATGAAGGCCCTGCTACATTTACACGTTCTACGAAGGTTGGACGAATTGGAAGAAACTAAAATATTAAGTCTTTAGGATCATAGCATAGCATATGGAGCATAGTGTTTGCAGTCAGGGTTGCATTAGCTGATTGGCATCAGCTGAATTAATGTCTCATTAACAGCTGTGTGGTTATCAACTGACTAGTTAAGTCCAATCATATTTATTCAGGTATACAGCATGGCCATTTAAACCAGACACTATTACTCTACTGATACGCTCATGCCAATGGAGAGACTTTTCTGACAAATGTTGTATAACTGATTCATTTGCACACAATGTGAAAAAGATTATCACCCCATTTCATCAGTCAATTCACCTTTATTAGCATTTACTTTTAAGCCATGTCTATGTTTTGAGCCTAGTATACAGTTTGCCTCCACATTTTTAGCCCTGAGGCCAGGAGATAGAGCCCTCTGAGAAGGGAAACAGTGTGTTGATACGCCCAGGGGCAGTGGAAAAAAAGGTCTGTGTGAACTGTCAGCACCAGATAGACGCAGAAGCAGCTAATCTGCTCCCAGGCCACCATTCACTACCATGTGCCACTTGCACTCTCACTGACCGACTTCCTCCATGTGCACACAGACGGAGGTGGAGAGGGTCTGGGTGTACCCGCAGCTGGAAATCCTGAGTATAGATATACATGCATCAGGAGAGGATTACCTAACATCAGATGCAATTGAACACTGGGAAATACACTTCCTGGCGAGGGACCCCCATTTGGAAAACCACTTTGAATGCAGACTTAAGTGTGTGTTGCCTACATATTGAAGACCCAATGGCATGTGAACACACGACTGTCTAATATCATTCTGTACACTGGGGGAAGTGTAGCTTGCATGCAGCTTCTGCTTTAATTAAATATACCAGTTTCCAGACAATGGAAAATGGATCATTTAATCAGCCACTCCTGGCTGAATGAGAACAGCAAATAAAAGATTGTTTGCTCAGTGACTAAGATGTGGAGATTGATTGAAGATGGATAGCTGCGACAGAGAACTCCCCATGATATCATATCCTTTGACTGTAAATCTCCTCCGTGAAACTTTCTTCACGATTCATTAGTGAAGAACAGAGTCTGTAATGTCATAAAGATTGTTTAAATCCTTTGATAACATCATATCATAATAGGATGACCGGTCAATCATTCATATTGTAACAAATGTCAACAAGTCTTAAAGCTGCATGTCTTTGTATGCACCTGCTGCTATTCCACTGGAGGCTAGAGCCTATTTTGCCTTTCAGACAGGTGCAGTCCAAGCATCGTGCTAGACCCTTTGTGGCTGACACAGTGACCTTACGGCCTCAGCTGCCCACAAGGCGGTCTGGGAGCTGGTCTGGAGACAGATCAAAGTGGGAATCATGCCCCACCAACAGAGATAAATACGCACTTCCTCCCTTCCCTTTCACACTGGTTTTTCCCACACTACTCGATCCCCCATGCTGCAGCAAGGCCAGCTCAGAGGAAATGACAGACCACATCAAGAGGCTCGCCGGTGCTTTGACAGGAGTCTTCGCGCCAGCCTTCAGAAGAGGAGGGAGACGCTCTCGCATTTATCAGGGGGCTGCAAGTTATTTGTATGTCTTTTTTTCACAAATGTTGGCAGCACAGCACATCCACATGAAAATGGTTTCGCACATTTTGAACCATGCGTGACCTACATTCACCATATCCACACCAGATGCTATAAAGGAATGCAATTAAACCTGTGCCCATTTTGTCATAGTTTTTGTTAAGCAATCAACCATAATTTGGTCATCGATTGCCCTAATGGTGTTTCATTTATAAGGCTGTTTTTGCTCCGTACATTACCTACAAAACCTAATAACTGAGCCACTCCATGGAGGGTTGCTGGTGTACATAGTGAAAATCTGGTTTGGTGTACTTCCTTGTAATGGGAAATCTCCACTTGTTTGCTTTTCTTTCCCCGATAGTTAGATGAAAAGATTGCTACTATAGATTTTCTCATCTACCTCTCACTAGGGAAGTCTATGAGCACAGTTCCTAAAAGGTTGAATTACTCATTTAAGCTGCACGCTTATTAGCTATGAGATACCTATTTTTAAATGAAACCACAAACTGAGCATTTGTTAAATTGTTAAATGCCACTCACTTTGTAAAATAATTTATAGACTTGACCCCTTCACCAGTTGACTGAAGCTCTTCCTACTGAGTGGCATATCACAGGCAAATACCCTCCAAATGGCTTAGTTTTACTGCCTATTAGGCTGTTGGCTGTTCCTGGTCTTCTCAATGTAGCACACCAGAGTGCATTTAAATAGCATGTAAATCCTACGCGTCTGATCTCATCTGAGCCTCATAGAGTCAACAGGCCCTACTGGAAATACGAATCTCGGCAAACTGGTACTAAAAGAGAAGAAAAAAAACAACCTAGAAAATATGAATAATGATTGATTTTCTTCTTCTCAGGTCTCCGGTCATTTTATTATCCATCCCATTCTTACTTTCTCAAACTGTCCATCACAGACTACTGCACAAACTGTCCATCACAGACTACTGCACAAACTGTCCATCACAGACTACTGCACAGGCCTCTGTCCTTGACGTGAAGAAAACAGTAGTTCAAAAACAAGTTGTTTTTCTGGGTTTGGCCTTGATACTTACCTGTTTCCTCAATCTGCGTCGAGCAACAAAACCTCCTCTCACGTTGAGCAACTGGTGGAATAAATCAGCTCTACTTCTAGCCAATGTTTCTCTAGCATGATCCTTCTGAGACATGTACTTGTCATGGCAAAATATCGCAGCTGCAATGAAAAACCTCTCCTCAAGCAATGAATTATGTTTGGGCATTCCCTGAACAGCGGCTGTTTTTATTTTCTTATGGGGATATGCAAGGCCACCCAAAACAAAATTGTGTAATGTTATATTATTCCACTGCTTTACTACAAACAGGACAACATGCCAGATCCTCCTAATGGGGGCTGTGCTGCTTTTCCAGTTTTCTGCTCTATTTTATGCTTCTCCTCAGGAAATACACTCATGCTCATAAGTTTCTCCACCTGTTTGGAAATATATTTGAGTTGTTGCTGGTCCCTGTGAAGGATCATAAGCAAGGCCCTTAATGAGCAAATAACGTTTGGCGATGCTTCGCGACCTAAATCGGAGTGTATGAATCATTCTGCAGATTCATCTTCAGCAACACCTAATATTGTTTGGGATTCATGTTGACATGTCCAAAGGAACTTGTGGCAGAATGGGCGAAGCTTGCATTGATGTGCCATAGCTGAGTCCAGCTCCATTAAAACCAAACTGAGTGACCGAGTCATTCATTCTTACTGAACATTTTATATTTGTAAACACAGAAACTACACGTCTTATGGCTGGAACACATCTAGGAGGGAATGTGCTCTGTATTGACTAAAAAACTTCTGTCTTTTTAATGTCACGCATAGAAACCAAAACACAACATCATCAATTTGGACATGGATAACTAATGCTATTAATCAAATGTAGCTTTATTTGAGGGAATAAACTTTAAATTGAACAGTTGTGACTCCCAGAACAGTTCCCAACTGACTCAAGTCTAGTCAAGTCCAAGTCCATAGTCCACCTTATAACACATGATACGCTTATTGAGTCATTACAAGATTAGTAAAAGACAGGAGTGCATGATCTCAATGCAGATAGGTATGATTTATTTTGGTTCCTGCACAGAGCAAGAGAAAGCCTTTTAAAAAAACACGGCGAGCTGCACTTCTGACAGCCAGGTTTAAGCCATTTGAGCACAGCGGCTGCCTCCGCTAAGAGATGTGGAGGAATACCAGAAGTATGTCTGGCCAATGAGAAACAGGTGGCTGGACAGAAGTAAACGAGTCGTGAGGACAAGTGTAAATTGCTGTTGGCAATAATTGAAGGACTTTCAGGCTGGGTGGGAGACGTCCAGAGAGACAAGTTATTCAACATAGGACCACGGACTTATAGATTCATTGATGCTGTCGGATTCTCTCTGATCACAGCCCACTGACCTAATGGGTTTTATTGCATGTCACTGTTCATCATCAAAGATCATCAAGAACCTCAGCTACCTCTGCTGTGACAGTCAAGGGAATGTCACAGAAAAGGAGGGCCCGAGCTTTGGAGCAATCTGTTTGTTTATTTTACATTTAGTTCCTTTGTGGCTCTTGTAAAGCCGTTGGCACGGGATGATTCCGCCTGGCAGCCCCCCTCCTCTCCTACCGCACACCTTCCCTCTTGCCATCCGTAATTACCACACTGTTCGAGACCGAGCCTGTCCAAAAGCCACTGCAGGTCTGATTTTTTTTGGCTTGGCTCCTCTCTGACATGCCTGGGAAGGGCAAGGAAAGGAAATGGGTGGACCAGCCGCTCTCCGTTCCCCTCAGAGCAGGCCTGCATGGGGAGAAGCCAGCACAGTGTTTTTCGACTCGGTCGAGCTTGTAAGGGAGCACAGCCCATCTGGTTCTAATAAATCCTCCATGCAGCTTCACAACTGGAATTGCCTGACCTGTTTGGGGACGTGATCACTGTCCAATATAGTCATTTTTTTGCAAAACAACAGGGAAGAGCAGTAGTGAACGTCATCAGACTTGTGGTCCCCGGACATGTTTGTACTCTGAGGAGAACAAAGCTCACACTAAGCAGACCCCAAACTCCTACAGGGCTATAGTGATGGATGTGTGGTGTAATGGTGACCATATTGTAAATATGCATTCCTGCCAACGGTGGGCAGTATATCACTGTTTCTTGCTTCATTACTCCTGGTAATTCATCAAACACAGACTTAAGGGTCACGGTCAGACCAACACAATTTTTTATAATGAGTCTTAAGTGCTCAATTAGCCAATTTGTAATTCCATTGCCATTGCGCAAGTGTTAGGTCAAGGACATCATCGGCATCACACCTGTGATAAGCACGAAGCATAATAACGCTTTCCTTACGTGACCATGCAAGTGCAAATATTCTTCAAACTTTCCTATGATTTGCATTCAACATTGTATTTTATTCCACACATTTAATTAAAAGAACTTCTCCTTGATTGATATCACCTTTACTTCTATTACACCAGATTAGTCAATCTGTTTTGCTGTGTGAATGAATGGTAGTACGGTCACACCAAAACAACACACTACGGCGGCTGTAGCTTGCCAGATCATTAGGTCATGCACCGCTATGTTGGTAATGTCTGCCTCACGATCCCAGGCACATATTTATGACCTGTTGGCTGCGAGAGTCCTGCTGACTCGCGCTTATGAGGTCAAAGCCATCAAAGTGACCTCACCATCAGAGACAACACAACATCTGTCCTCATCTTTCACACCTTCGGTGGCTGGGTTTCCTCAGACCTCCCTGCCTCTCCCTGCACTCACTTCCCTCTAATTAGAAACAGTTTGATTTAGTACTCTGAACACGGTAGACGAAATAACAGGAGTCAAGCCTATTAAGACTTAGCAGGGAAAAATTTACAGCAGCCTGTTTCACGGATCAGCGTAATGCATTTGAAATAACACTCTACATTTAGCGACAGAATCAATCAGAATGGACTTAATCACATGACATGAAAATAGAAGGAACAGTTGTTATCTTCCGACATAAGCTTGTCCACTCTGTCTGCTGGCTGACATTTGACTGCCAAAGCTTGTGTGGAATGTGTGGGACTCAATGGTAGCGCCTATTTCCCCATTTAAAAACACATCTACTGTATTAACAGTAGCAAACTCTGTCCGCACATCACATCTGTCTCCTCAGAAGTGAAATGGCATCTCAAAAGCAAGGCATGTGATGCAAGTGTCAATCAGTTGTGTATTAATAATATTAACAACCATAATGATACAATATCCCACAGGTATTATCCTGTAATTAAAATGGGTAATAATAGGATTTGGGTGGGGGTTTAGGGCAGGAGACCACACATTGGGTAAGCTTGTATCGTACATGCTTAATCTGATTAAATCTTTAAATGTGATTATGAAAAAGAGTGACACAGACTTCACAGGAGTGTTGACATCCACCGGGTTTCGTTTCTTACAGTCCCTCCTGATGAGCAGGGCCATTCATATTATTATACGTCTCCTTTCTGCAGCTTTAAGAGACATTTTTTGGAGGATTTATACTCCAATAAGGGCTGACAGAAAGTTAGTGAGCTGCTGGTATGGATTTGCACATCTGGTACTGGATCATTTGGGTTCAGTAAAACATAGCAAAATGTAATAGGACTTGGGCTTTGAGGCGAGGGAGTCCACCTATATGATTCATCTGTGTCTGATGAGGACAGGCTATTGTTAATAATTTTGGGGATGAATCATACTGGGGTTGATTTTTGGTGTTACCTACACTAATTAATGTGACAAGGGCCTGTTCTGGCAACTTTATGTACGGGTAAACATGACCATTACCTCATGTGAAGAAGTCATGCAGCTTCTTGTCAAACACCCTCTGATCTACAGGGACTTGAAATTAGCTATGAAGTTACGTTTTTTTTTTCCCTCTACGCCAAACTTGTATGATAGCTTTGAGTGTATCGCTGGGATAAATTCACAACAGCTAACACCAGAACTTAACCCTCGATTTTCCATGCATTTTTCTGTGAAGTGCGTGATATGGACCACCCATTGACTTTTAAAGGAGACACCCATCAGCACAACCTGTCAGGCAATGAACAAAGCTTCTCATTCCTTCCCTCTTATCTCTTCATTATCCCTGCACCGAATTCTTTCATGTGGGCGCTTTCTTTCATTTTGTCGATTGCACTATTGGCCTTTGCAGCATGCCTCGGGAGAAAATTCATGCATCTTTCTTTCACTTTGTGTCCTGGAACTCTGCTGTAATAAATTGTCTTAGCACACTGGTAATAACAGAAACATCTGAGGGCCACATGGGATGCAAAAGACCTCTTTGCCTTTTAGACAAAGAAATTAGAATTAATTTTTGCCAGGGATAGCACAATATATTTTGAAAAAAGCAAACTGTAGCAAACCAATATGTGCGTTTTTTTTCTTTCTTTTCTTCCAGGAATGAAACCTTTATCTTGAGAAGGCAACATGAAAAGTATAACACCTGGTATGTATCAGTAAATTGAAGGGAGGAAAGGGAAAGCCATATGTCCACCTTCAGCCTTCAAAGCAGCCAGAATGTGTATCTAAGTGCATTCGAAGATTGAAACAATCCAAAAAGGAAATTTATCACTGAGCTGAAATTTCTGGGCTCTTAAGGATTTAGTTTCATAAACATTGCATGCAGAATGTTTTTCGGCTCTGACCGATGCCATTTGAGCTCAGGCATCTGCGTCTGTCAGGAGTTTTTCTGTGTGTTTGCCAAGGCCATTCATGAGTTTCTGTAATAGTTTTAGTAATGCCATGTTGATCATTCCTGTCTTTACACACAGTAAAACATACAAGATACATATACATATATGTGGCTGTGCATAAAAAATGTTAAAAGCATTTTTAAAAATGTTTTAATTTATTTTCTTGTTGCCAGTTAAGTGAAAAGATGATACCACTCTCATGTTTGCATGACAAATATGAAGCAAGATCAACTAGCATGTTAGCCTAGCTTAGCACAAAGACTGGGGGTATGCTAACATCTTTATTGGGGAGCTTTGGAGAAGCTAATAGGTGGATTTTGTTACCATCAGTCAGCAGCCTGGTCTCCTTAAAATGACATTCCTATACAATGAAACTGCTTCGTCAATTATGTTTTGAGGGAGAGTACATTCCGTCAGATTATGTTTGTATTTGACATAACAATAAATATGTTAAATAAAGCTAAGCTAAGCTAAGCTAACTGACTGTACAGTAGCTTACATTTTCCTATTCACAGATGAGAGTGGTAAAAATCTTTTCGTCTAACTCAGGCAGAATCCATATAAGGGTATTTCCCAAAATGTCCAACTATTTCTTCAACCTTCACATTGTTCACGTGGAATACAATCATGGCACGTTTGGGATAAGGGTTGGATCATAGTGCCTTGATCTGTCCTCCCCATTAGTAAAACAGTCTTGACCATAAAACTTCTCCTTGGCTATCCAGTTTCCTCATCGTGTTCCACCAACTGTGACATGATGTTGATAGGATTTTTAATGGTCTTCCTGTGTCTCATAGTCTGCCTCTATGAATCATGCCCACTGCAGTAGGCTCTCCGGACAGTGAGGTGTCATTTCATAATAAATAACATGTGCACAGTGGTGGGGGGGCGGATGATAAGTGGACAGAGAGAATCATCATTTACTCTGCTGGGAAAAACAAATACATATGGTAGTTAGATAAACTTCAAACAGGGCTCAGACATCCTGAGACCAGAGGGCTGCTTTGCGTGTCTCTTCGGACCACAGAGGAAAGAGAGATTTGGCTGTGTTTAGAAAGCTGAAGTCTCCCCTGATAAGGTATATTTAAGATGTCTACACAGAGATAAAGGTATTTGTTGTGTTTTGCTGCTTTTAATGATGCAGTCTTTTCAAAATCGCTGTAGCAGTACAAATATTTATCATGCTAAATTTACAATCATTTAACATTTTAAATATTTGTGTTTGCACCCATTTTGAGGGCTTGGTTAAGACAGCCTGATCGCACAGAAACACATCAAATGACTATGACTTCTTAACAGCGCATTACGTGTCGGCACCACAGAAACAATGCCAATGGGAATTAAATTAGTATCCTTGTGGTGCACACACAAATGAAATGCATCAACCTGAATATTCATCGCTCAGAGCCAGTGATGTAGTATTGTGTGGTAGGCAAGACCAAACAAACACTGGCCTTTCAACCAGTGTTCTAGAGCGGTGTTTGTGTACCAAAGTGCTGCCAGTAGCTCCTCACAGAACGCTCATCGGCCCGCTCACAAAATTCTTTACTTGAAGCCTGACAAGAAGGATTTCCGTTTTTATTTTTTATGTAAGAGCACTAAGAGTTCAGCATTACTTATGAGTTAAATCACAGTCATATGCTTAACATATCACTGTAGTGTAAAAAATGTCAGTTTGCCTCAGCATCTTCATTTGACAATGATTAAGAAAAGATTTGGATATTAACTTTAACAACAAATCAAGCAAACGTCCATTTACTTGGTCAGTGCCAGCTGCAAGTCCAAATCTTGATATATGAGAGATCAAATGAGTGGTGTTTGAGTCTTAAGTGAGTTATTGACTCTCCCAGAGCATTATACATATTTCCTAGTAAGAAGAATACCCTTAAAAAAAATGTAAATTAGATTTTCGTTGTATAAGTCAGATGGTATATGCAGAGACATAAACAAACAATTAATTGGTAAAACAAACACACAAACATGTTGATGTACAGGCCTCAGACGCTCCCTGTTCACTGTTTTCACTTTAGGTCATCTTGTACCTCCTGCTGCACTACCTTACTGCCTCAAGGTGTCCTTTGGTCCTCCACCCTCACAGGGCCTGCAGCCTGCATGTGTGGCATCCGTCAAGCTAACACCAACAGATAGCATCATTGCAATCCTGACAGGGGCACAGACAGTGAGTGATGGTTTCCCCCTGCATAATATTTGGCCCACAGAGAATGGGAGAGCTTGACACACAGAAAAGGGAGTTTCCCCGTGTTTTCTCCAAGGCACTGCATGTTTGTTTGGTACCTGCACAGTCAAAACAAAACAGAAATGCATCCCATAGTGATAATTGGGCTTTCCAATGACCTCCATGCATGGAAACATGGTGGGAAACAGCATGTCACAGAACGTGGGATACCCACAGAGCCGCCATAGTAACGTGATAAATATCATGCCTGCCATTATGGGAATAAAGCAAATAAAGTGAGTCACTGATTCTCATTTTTCATCACTCTATCCATCCTGCATCAGCAACATTCACGCTAAAGAAAACACGTGGGCCAAGGATCACTGTGTGGGTTTATACTTCAGTTTCAACTTTGGCTTTGCTCTCATAAAAAATTGGTGGGGGAAAATCTGAGCGGAGTGCGGTCACGCCCAGTCAGCGTCAGGTGAGTCATTTTATGTGGCAGTTCAGGTTGCAGTCAGTCCAAACCGCCCGCGTCTTCTTGTGGCCAGCGCAGGTCAAATGCTGGTTTGGGAGAGAAGGGGAAAAAACGTGGTAGACTTAATTCATTCTGGCCTGTGACAGGTGTGTTTTTATGTTTTGTTGAGTTTACCTTAATCCGTCTTTGCTGGACAGGAGGCGAGTCCCTGGTGGCACAGCCAAATGACTGCATCTGTCGCTGTGATGCTTTCAAGGCCTCTTCACCTAACTGTTTTGGACAATCCGATGAAATGTTGTTTTGAGAAAATGAGGTTGATTGAAATCATGTTCTATTTCTCCTCTCATGCCAGTGCAGTTCGAGACAGTACATAATGAATTTTGACTGTTCAACTCCATTGCAATTTTCATAGAAATCATGTTTGACCGTTTTTCTAGTAAAATAGTGTCCGAATTCTGCTTCTATTGTACAGCTAAGGTGAAGGAAACAAACAATACAAATGATAAGAATGTACAGTTACAGAACTTTTTTCCTCGAACTTGTTGACACGTTTCACTCAAAACCACAAATGTCAACCTAATTTCGACGCTTAAGGAAAAGTCAGTGGAACACAAAGTTTCATGCTAATCCATCCAGAAGATGAGATATTTCACTGGATAAGTAAGAACTTTGACCCTCTGATGGCCCTAAAGAAATAGTCATGGAATCATGAAAGTAAGTAGGCTTTAACCTCTGAGGAACATGAATATTTAAACTAAATGGGTTAGCAATCCATCCAATAGTTGTTGGGATATTTCAGGACCGATCAGCATGCCATAAAGCCAGGCTGTAAGCAGGTTAAAAACATTGATTACAACAGATAGTATCCCTGTTAGTTAGCTTTGACTGTCCTGCCCACTTGGTCAACTTTCCCCTTTCCTGTTATGCTATATGCTAGGCATGTTGAAAAGAGAACAACATTTTGATAACAGTTAAAAGTTGTGGCCGAGTGAAGTGTAAAAGGGACACTCGATACCCTGACTCCATTATTATCGTTAGCCAAAAAAGATCAGACTAACGTTCCTTTGTTTATATTATCTCTGTAAGGCTACACCAGAGTAGCTTTTTGTGTTATGTATTTACATATAAACGACATCTAAAAGTCATCAAAATTCCAAGTTCTTGTTGCCTGATGCCTTTAAAAATCGTATACACACTGGCAGCTAAATGGTACCACACATGCAAACGTCCTGTTCCTTTTTTTGTCAAACTTGTCCGGCCTAACAACAGTAACTAAGGAGGGCGGGACTTAGGACGGGTCAATAAGCTTCCATCAGTGTGAAAACGTCAGTTTGTGAATTTCCCACAACTATTAGGAGTGGGAAATATGTAATGTCTCACAATAAGTAGCAGGTCCAATTAGACAGGAATTTTCGTGCGGATTATCAAGTGCTGCTGCTTGAAACCAGGTGACAACCATCAGAGAAGAAACGGGTAGGCGAAGGCTGGCGGGGGTGGGGTTTCCATCCATGTGTTTTTATTTTAAGAGAAATTTATAAAACTCTTTCTTTCAGAATCTAGAGGTCGACCTGCGCCGTGCCTCCCCCCTTCTCACCCTCTCCAATCTTGTTTAAGCCTTTAATCAAATGGACATCTGGATTGCATTGTGTGTTGCAGAGAGAGAGGCCTGATTGCTGTTAAGCAGACCACGCGATGATGTCACTTTTCATTAATAATGATGCTGCCCATAGCACTCGCATTTATCTTCCTGTCTAACGACGCAGAGACTGCAGGCTGAAGACATGACAGTGACTGTGGACACTCGGCTGGCCAGCTGAGAAAACAAGCAGGAGCTGCGTGACAGCTCCTCGGCCCGACTGACTCAAGAAAAACAACAATGAATCCAGGAGAGGGAAGACAATACCTAAATGACCACTAACAGCAAATGTAATGAGGAGATACACTGAATATCCCTTAAGTCACATGACATGTAACTAACAATTGTATCACCATGATTGATGGGTTGTGAAATGGGGAAGAATATTTAACTGTAGCCTGACAGGTGCAAGACAATTTAAATAGAAAATAACCAAGAGTTTTCCACAGTTTCTCTTATCCTCTGACCCATAATCTAACTTTATTTCTATCCTTTCAGTCATGCTCTTTCTGTGCAGTGTCTCCACCAAAAATAAGCTCCCCCACCCATGTCATACGGGTTGTTTTGTTGGATTCTTTAATGATTTTCTCTGAAACAATTATTGCACAATTCGTTGTCAGCAGAATATATTATGAAATCTGGGGGAAGGCTTGTTTTTCTTGAATTTAGGACACCTTTTGGTGTTTTCTTTGGTGTTTGTTACATTTTAGAGTTGACATCACAGGAGTGTTGCCAGTGGTTTGATGAGTCTACGAGCAATCAAATCCAGAGCTGATTTATGGCGGCGTTTCTGAATAAAGACAATTGAAAGGAAAAACACACACATAGGTAAAGTACGATGGCAAGTCCTCCTTATAATGAGTGATGATACACGCATGGAATAAAAGTTAATGTCGTCATGTGGACACAACTGGACAACCCAGCAAAAGTTCATTCCTGACACACAACTACTCAGAGAACTTTTCTCTGCACTCAAGTTTCATTTAGTTTTGACAGTCAGTGTTGGGCTCAGTTTTTGATCATTGTGTCCATAAATTGAATCTGTTACTGTTAAGTCTACACCCTTTCCCAAAGCTGTGTTATGATTGGCTTATAGGCTGTGCAACAGCGTCAATGCAGATTAAAAGCAAAATGAAGAAGAAGGGGGTTGAAGTCACAACAAAGTCTTAGTTCAATTTTATTTGGAAGACAATGTATGTTAATTTTAACCATCTCAACTCCACAACAAATTACAGTTAATTCAGTACCATTAGTGTGCACTTTACTAAAAAGACCGTTTTAGTAATATGAAGTAAGTTGCAGCAGCCTACATTACTAGTATCCCAAGTGATGTGTGGTGGCACATGTTTCTCTGCCAACTCCACTTCCACAAAGGAATTTTTTTTGTGACCCAATTATTTCAATCAGGAGATACAAAGGAGATACACAAATAAAAACTCTGCACTCCATCTGATATGCATTTCTGTATGATGTGGGAGAAAACTGGAGCACCAGGAGTAAATTAAGTCACAAAAGAGATGTATTTCTTGCCAACGGAAAAGTATAATCACAATGTGCTAATCATTATGCTATTTGCTTATTTTTTGGTCTCTTAAGACACCATTCACTCTACCAACAACACTGCCTAATAAAATGACTGACCATGGTGACTTGGAGAACAAAAATAAACTTGATTTATATGAGACCGCAGCATTTCACTTCAACAACAACATATCGTGACACGAAAAAGAAAAGAAAGAAGTCTGGAGATTGAAAGGGGAACAAATGAACAAAATTGTTACTGAAAATATTTTACAAATTAGTCACCTGAGAAATGACAACTTTCAACAGGACATAAAGCAAACCCAATGTTTGCTTTATTTACGATAAAGATAAAAATATTGGTAAATCACTGTGTTGCTATGTCTCTTTGAAACATTTTTATAACACTAACAAAAGCTTTTATTGGAGATAAGAGTGACTTTATAGTTCCTCTTTATTATGAGCCAAATATAAATCATTCAGCTCTTGCATTGCTGAGTTCATTGTTTGAGTTTTTGAACACAGCACATCATTTATGAGTTGGTTCAAGGCTCAGACAAAAAGGACGGAGATTACACACAAAATAAAGGTTTTCATCATTATTAACATCAACAACAAAAATGCAAAGAAAGAAAAAAGGAACGAGCAGCTCAGCAGGTGAACCTCATCTCACTAACGACCCAGCACCACTCTGCAAACTCACTGCTCAAGGGAGGGAAGAACATGCAGCAGAGAAACCAACCAAACCAGGTCACATGTTTACCAATTACATAATTCAGAAGTTTATGAACAACCTGTTTACTTACTTTCTATAGGCTGTGAGGTCTGTGCACTCCCATGTTCCAAAACTGTAGCATATAACCAGCTAATTTATCCAAAATCTAATAATTCTCTTAAGATTTTCTCTGTCTCTTGGTCCAGAACAGTAGGAAAAATGTGTGCTGAACTCAACCAAAAACAGTTGCACATACATAATCATAATTTGGAAATAGTGTTTAGCCTATTTGGAGATGGTAAAATGTTAAATGTCCCCTATTTGGGGATAATTTTGCAGTCCATTGCATGCTCCTTTCCAAACTGAAATGAGCTTTAAATTTATTGGGTTATTTTTTAATACAATATTTATTTTAAGTCATGTTGGAGCAATATTGTTCACATTTCACACTTCTGTATTCTTATTTATTATTTTAACTTGTTTTTATTTACATGCAAAGAATAAACTACAATGTCCCACTGACATAAATACAAAATGTTTACAGCTCAAGGAAATCATTTCATCTTCATAAATATAACTCAATGTGTAGCTACAGCACATATTTAAGTATAGCTATATGTTGTATTGTATTTCAGTTTGTCTGCTAACCTTAGAGTGTAATTGAAAACAGCAGGGGACCTTGTGTTGGGTACTTTTAATATATGACATAAGCTGGTGGTTGCTACAATGGAAAAACTTAATCTTAACTAAATTAAATATTTTAAACGTTTTTGGTGTTTGGAATAAATGTGAAGGTGTAAAGCACTTTTTGTGAATTTAATGAAAGAAATATTTGTGTTGTTGAATGACCACAGCCAAACATAAGACACCTGTAAAATGTTTCGTGATGAGAGGCCATGGGGCATTGTGTCTTAAAACACAGGAGGATAGGATAATGTATTTATCTTACCCTTAGGGGTTTATCCTAAATATTTTCCTGTATATATTATTTTAAATTTCACATCAATGAGAAGGTCTCTATATTTGGACATCTTTTCAGCATTTTTAAGACATTCCTCTGCCATCTGCTTATAATAGTCATTATTTCTGTTTTCACTTTAAATTATGTCTTGCTGTTTTGGTCTGTCTGTGGTGAGACTTGAAAGTTATGTAAATGAAAGCTCAAAAGGATTGTCTTATTTAAAAAAATGTGAATCTGTAGCCATGATGTTGCTTTGTAATTCGGACATGAAACACTTGGGTAGATACGAAGCCAGATATCTATCTTTTTAAAATGTTTTTCATGTAAAAACCGAAATAATTGAAGTGACTGACATCTTTATAAACTCTTTTGATCGTGAACAATGAGGCTTCAACTCTTCAAAGGTTCAACAGAGCATGGACTTTGTCCAAGTTGACTTGGGGTACAAACAAGAATGCCCTGCTTCAAACATTAATGAGGGAATCGTTTTTAGAGTTTTGCTGAATATGCTGCTTATCCAAATGAGGAGTGGGACCTTTCAAAAGAGGAAGCCATTTATCTGTGTCGGGACAGCAGAGCTGTTCTGGAGAGCCTCACTGTGCTTCTCTTATCACAAAAAACATGGGTAGATCCAGTGCATAATGGCACTCATTTGATCTCGATGGACTGTCTTCTGTCAACTACTGACCCTATCAGTTTTATATATCCAGAGTATTTCACCATTCCACCAATGTGATAAAGTGGACAATTATTATTTTGCAACATGCACACATGGGCCTAACTATGAAAACTGGAGGAGTCACTTGGCTCGCAGTGAAGAAGTTGTCAATAATAGCGTGAAAGGTTTTCACCCCCATGACTAGCAGAGAATATTTCCATGAAATATTCTCCAGATCCAGAATAATAAACTGCATGCCTGTTCTGTCCCCCAGCAGCAGCATGCTGTGATCATACACAGGTTTTCTGTCAGTGTAGAAATCATCGTTACCGCAACTGTGCTTCTAAAAAAAGATGAAAGACTGCATCTGGACCGGCGAGGTGGCCTTTAGCAGGTCTGTTGCACCATTGCGTGCTATCTGCTCCATCTTCTTAAACCTCAAGGTGAAGAGGATGAACAAAAACACATGTGACCCACGAGTGATTTCACACTACAGAGCCGGGTCAGGTCATTCTCCATCTTCCTTTGTTTCAGAATGGTTCTTTGAACCCGGGGGCCATAAGCCTGCTAACTCCATCATAAACACGACATGAATCTTGCAAGCCATTCTGGTATGCAGCCAGAATATTTCAATAGCTAATACACTCAGAATTGTAATGTAAGAAGTTGTTACTACAACCCACAGCGCTGTAAATCAGTTCACCTGTAACCCAAAAATGTTGGTGGGTTTTAGTGTAATTCAGAACTACTAAAACATTCAAAAAGGGATAGATGTGAATGATTTAGCCCATTTACTACAAATAATATATATCCTACATCATGTCACAGCCAACTGTTTAACAAACTCAGATGTCTTTAATGTTTTGTCCATAATTTTTTATTCATTTATGTTTTCTTGATGTGTTAGTTTTGCAACTCCATATTCAATTTATTGGAACGATACAGCAGGAAATTTCAAACATGGCTTGGGGTCAAAAAGTGCCTGACCCTTCATGTTGCACGTCTGACATGAGGATGTTCTGGTCTGCCTTTCATGAGTGTGTGGTCTGTTTTCCTGGTGTGGGGGCAACAGGTTTTACTTGCCTCTTTTTGTGGGACTGGATTCTGCCAAGTCCTCTTGCAAGGCTGTTGGTGATATTAGCCATTGGGTTGGTTCACCTTCTCTGGCTTTGGTGTCCGCTCTTCTCTTGACATAGGTAGTTCACATTTTAGTATTGGTAAAACAGTGGATGATAAAGTTAAACAGTCCAAAACAACAAAGCCTTTTAGAATTCTTCTTCTTTTTCTTCTTCTTTTTGACTGTTCAGCAAAGCGGGGCCAGGCCCTATGAATGCAAAAGTTTGTCACTACCTGTGTTTCCATTCAATTGTCAATGTTTAGCGAATTTCAGAGATGTTGCAAAAAATATTATGTGAATTAGGCACGTTTCCATCAACTGGTTTGGAGCACCTAAACTCGGTAACAGCATATTTCGTTCAGAACTTTGCACTATGGCGGTAATCCGAGAGTAAGCAGAGTAGCAAAAGTAGAGGTCATTTTATCTCCTTTGTAAAGGAGCAAGTTTTACTAAAAGGGTGGAAAAGGGTGATTTGAGACCTAGCTGGCTCTCGCCCTTCATATCTCTAGTGATGTCCTACAGCATCTCTGATAAATTGCTTGTTTCCAGTGTATATAATTATGTTATCTCTGTCGAGCCCTTACCGTCCCCAGCTGGTTGGCAGAAGCGAGCCAGTAACTGTTTGATGAAAGACAATTAAGAGGAAACATGCAGGTCCTGACGTTAACGTTTGTGTCCTGACAACGCTGGTGGTCATTGAGGCCTGCTGTGCACTCAAACTCTCACAGTGTGGGAAGTTGACATAACCCTTTGAGACATGAAAGTGGCTCAATATTAATTCCTCCCGTCGTTAATGGCCTTTGCGCAAAGTCTTTCGTATATTGTTTTAATAGGGGAGCGGTGCTGACGTAAGGAGGGAGCAGTGTTCTGACTGCTCATAAGGGAGGGGAGACCAAAAGGTTTCCATTGTCTCAAATTAAGTTGGCAGTGAGAGTGGTTTACTTGGATTCTCCCTGCATGGTGTAATTTGTGAGTATTATATTGATAACCTGCATTCAGCTTCACTCCTGTGTTTGTCTGTACTCTGCTGTAAAAAGAAATGATGCCATGTGAAACTGAGGCCAAAGAGAATAAAATTTCATCCAGACGGTTAAGTGAATCACCAACTGTGTTGCATGTGAAGTGTACATTTGCGTGACTTGTTGTTTATTGCCCGTATTCAGCTCCGTGACTGTCCACCATATTGGTGCCAAGTCTGAGGCCACGTTCTTAAATCACTGCAGTTTTTTGGTAGAGAAAGTGCCTTTTTTTTTTCTCTACTGGATAAGTTCATTTCTCATCCAATATATGTTCTGGGACATGTATGTTATATAAATACTATACTTACCCTGTGTGTGGCATTAAGGATTCGAAATCTTACCCACATGATTTGATTTGTGACGAGTTGTGAATTCTTCTCCCTTGTTAACTGTGTCTTTTTTAATTGATTTGTATTTATTCTTATTTTTATGAAAACCTGCTTATTGCTTATGTCTAAAATTGATTAACTAAAACTTATGCATATGTTGCTAATAAAAGCGTAGCCTAGTAGAATATTAAAGATAGTACAGGTGTAGAAATTTCTCGATTCTAAGATGCATCCCTATGTGGACGATTCTGCATGACCTAATGATGCAGTGACAGGAATTAATCAGGTGCTTTGTTCCATCAGAAATTCATTTACTGTTGTGCTTTGTTTTGTTTTGTCAATATTAGCTGCTCTGTTCCAACAATGTAGGGCTGGGAAAACGTGCATGTAGGATGAAATTCAACCTTTGTGTTGTTTTGTCAGGAGATGCCACTGCATCATAAGAGTGAAAGCGCTTGGAAAACTCTGCTAGCTGCAAGGCTAATTTGCGCAGGTTAGAATGCCATAGGCATTGAAGAAGTGCCCTGTTAGACCTGCTATGTGAAAACCCTATTTTTGACGATTGCAGCACACTTCTAACGCACTGCAGAAGGATTTATGATTTGTTTTTGTAATGTTTATATTCTGAGGTGGGTCACACAGGTACTGGTATTGAAAAGAAGTAGCACCTCAAAACCTCATTCTAATCTGTCAGATGTTACATTGTTTGCAAAAGAGAAATAAACACGAGTGAAATAAAAATGAAGGAGATGTTATGAATAAAGGTTCAGCTTTAACCGCTTTGACCTGTTTAATCCACTCTTTTGTCACTTGTTTTTCTTTCTTTTATAATGAAAAAAAGAGCTACATTGATATGTCATTCTTCAGATTATATATTTTTGATTTTTGATTTGAGTAGTAGAATACAACTGTAGAGAATTTTGTCAGGGCTTTCACACGGATGTGCACGCTTCACTTGAACTTTTGAGGTTCCATGTGTTGTATTTGGCGAGCTGGCTGAGCACGTAAATGTGTTTGGCAGATCCATAGCGTAGTTTTGTGACTCATTCACAAGGGTTACATGTTCGGTTCTGATGAGGCGAACTCAGCTGATTTACAATTTGTCATAGGTGCCCCTGCCAATAGGTCCTTTTAATTTTATGGCAGTGCCAATCAAATTTACAAGAGGGACCTCTGAACACTTCTGCGAACATAAAAGGGCCAGGCCTTGAAAATGCAGTGCCCTAAAATGTGATGACATGTATATCCTTCCTAAGAGGATTGTGCTCTTGGCCTCACTCTGTGCTCTCAAGCAAGGTAATGTGGCCACATGCCAAAACTATCATCTTTATTATCAATATAAGTTTGTTGTTTTTTTCTTTTTACATTTCCTGTTTTGTAATGATGTTCACCGTCTGCGAACTATTAGACACTAATGAATGTAAAACAATCAACTTTAAAGTGGATGTGCACAAATACTACCTGAAGCTTTATCAGTGGAGATACAGCTGCTGGGCTACTTGTAATTCACATCAGCTTATACATTTGTCTTTTTATTCACGCTGGCATTATGCATGGTCTGCCCGTCGGTCCACCAGTTTTATCTCGACAGAAATGTCTCAACAACTTTTAGATTATTGCCAGGCAGTTTTGTGCAGACATGCATGGTCCCTAGAGAATAAATCATTATAATGCAACCAAGTCGCCGAAATGTTGGCATTGTATGTTTCTGCAAACGAATGTTGGCATTTCTGAACAAAAAATATGTTTTATATCAGCTGTGTATCATGCTTGTAGAAACCCACAATGTTACCCGATTAAGGTTGTGGAACACTTGGGAAGGTTTAGACAACAAATCCACTTGGTTAAGGTTTGAAGAAAGATGACAGTTTGTGTTAAAATAAGGAAACATAGTAACGTAACAAACCAGTGTAACATAACAACGTAAAGAAACAATGTCACATGGCAATGTAACGCAACATCGTAAATTAACATCGCAACGTAACATCGCGACGCAACATCGTGACGGAACATCGTGACGGAACATCGTGACTTGCTCTGACCAAATGCAAAAAAATATTTTAATCAAACATATCCGTGGTTTGCAGGTTAGGTTAATTTCAGTAACTCAAGATCGCTCGATTGACCAGCTTTTGGAGGCAGCACTAAGTGGCCATTGAATGAACTGCAGTTTTTGGCATTTCGTTATTGGCTTCATTTTTCCGACTCGTAGGTTGCTGCTTGTTCTGACCATACATCTGGCAAAAGGAAGATTGGCCTATTTACAAAACACTGAAAAAATGAAATGTCCATGAGCGAATCTACACAAATGCATATGTCTGCAAGGTCAGCCAAAGATTATGACTTTGCATGTTCGTTTTTTAAATCAAGGCAAAAATTCCTGTCTTTTTTATTTATTTGTCTCTATCTCCTTGCAGGTTTAGAAAAGGGCATTATTACTGACTCTGTGACTCATGTCACATCAGGTTTTATTCTATTCCAAAGCCAAGCAGCTTTGTGACTTGTGGAGCTGAGAGACAGCAGCACACATGAGCAGACGATTTTCAACATCAACATGTTTCAGAAGACGGTGTCTCTAAGACTGGGAGGAGGTGTTCAGACAGCAACAATTAGTCCCATCTGAAGAGTGATCATCATTTCAGTGCCACTTTTATATACTTTCCCACAGCCTGTCCCCTTCCCCCTGGGACTGTCGATGCTATCTACTGTCAAATGTTTACTTAAAATGTTAAAAGAAAAACATGAAGAAAAAATTGTAATGATGTTGACCACACGCAAAAAAAAAACATGTGACTGCATTTCACTGAAGCTGTAATAAAGTTATCTGTAAAATACCAGCTGATTGTTTGGGTTTAGGCAGATTTATTGGAGAAAATAAGTTTGCCACACAAGTCCATATTATCTACAAACTGATACAAGTGGAGCTAATCCAAACACTGACCCACCCTGTGATTGAATATAATTACAGATGGCCTTCCCGACATCTCATTCACTACAGCGGATTTTGAGTCAGATTTACAGTACATTTTAAAAAGAGAAGTTAGAAAAGTTGTTTATCATTCGTTCATTTGATTGGAGCTACTGAATGTAGCTATGATGACCTAACTCTGTTTTTTTTGGAGGGATTACAGTTTTGTCCGTCAACCCAGACTGACCACGATTTCGAGGTAAGGTTGGGTTCAGACCAGATCAAGAGGTCACATCCTTCAGTATTTGTCAAGTTGATATACTGCTGGCAGCATAATTGAAAGGCAGGAGGCTGTCGGACTGGCGGCGCAAGCACTTTACAGAGTGTTGTTTTCTTTGGGCGCATGGTGAATCTCGAACTGCATATTTTTCTTTTTCCTGTATGGATTTCACATTTGCATGGAAAAATCTTTCTTGTGTGTTTGGATTTCCATTGTGTGGACAACATAAAGGGCTCTGGGATGGGATGTGGGAAAAGGGAGTGTGCAGTTTGCCTAAGTGCATGTTTTGATGTCTATTTGACAGCTTTGGTCAGTGGCTGATGTCAGGACATACAAAAAAGTTAACAGCCATCCTCTTTCCTACTCTTAAATTCACTGAGGGAAACCAATGAAAGGCTGCTACTGCAGATATCCCACAATATAAAAATGTGGAACACCTCCAGAACATACAATGTTCAATCATTATGCTAAGCCCGGAGCATTTAAACAACCAAAGATTAAACATTTGTGGTTGCGATGATATAAAATAACTTGAAAGCTACAAATTGATCAAGAATCTCTGTTATGTGGACTGTAAACGGGCTTAACCTTTAATTTGAAAATAAGGGCTGATTTTCGTATTTCAGTGGTTCCTTAAACACTATTTTGAAAGGAAGTATCTCAGTCATAAGATTTGTCCCGACAAATTGTGGTCACGGACCAATTGGGCAAACAATCACTGAAGTATTTATTTTGAACTGGAAATGGATGTCTGCTCAAAATGTATCCGATTTTATCCTCAGTGCTAATTATTTGTATAAAGCTCAGATTTTCCCATGACTGCTCTTTGGTCTAGCAAAGCAGACACTAAATTGAATGTGGATATTGGCATTAATTTGAAATAAATCAATAAATCTTTTTTTTTTAACAAGCACATCTGTCTTCCTCAGTCATCTGTGTCTTGGCTCTGCCCGGTTGAACAAAGTTTGCTATGGCTGACCCTCATGGAAGGAAGAAAAGCCTCGCTGCTTGAGCTGAGCACGAGAAGTACCTGAGCACTTTGTCACCTCATCAAGTCTGCATCATGACCTTCGGTAAAGCTTTCGACAAATGGAGGGTGTTGTCTCCAGATTAAACTTCCTTGAAACTGGCACACTTACTCTCCCCATTCTTCTCTTGGTTCCCCTCTTTATTGCTTTTTCCGGCTTCTTTTCGTTGTACAAATGTCCCGAGTACGAGGTGTCTAATAAGTGTCCACATTTCCTCTCTCAGAGGAAATAATAAATCCCAACTCATTATTTCAATAAACAAAATGTACTTCTATCCCTCAACAGCTAATGAGAGAAAAGTGTGTTTGGCACATGCATGTAACAATGATATGCCAGGTGCTGCTATTCTGTTATTGAGATGGTCTGGCAAAGACAGTTTCTTGGCATAAACTAAGGCAGTCATAATTTTGCCTGACACTTAGCAACTGAGCGTGGGAGGTTTTTTTTCTGAACTATAATAGGAACTGACCTTGTGGTCGTAAGTATGGAGTCACTGACTAAATATTGGAGCATGAGGTAAAGAAATGTGGAACTTGACGTAAACGTCATCAATCCAATTGTTCCTGCTCATCTCACCATAACTCCGATATGTCGCGCTACCTGCAGCCAGCTAAAAGTCAACCCTGACGACATCAAAAGTATGAGGCTGTTGGCATGAATGACTGAAATACCTTTCACATCCCTGTGACTGATGTCACCTCCACAGGCTAAATAAAACCGTCCTGGGTCCTGTTACACATGCAAGTTATCTGACCGATTAAACTTTCTGCCAGTCACAAATGTGAGACCCACCACAGTAGACAGTTTCAATAAGGCCATAGCAACAGACTTTAGTTTTTATTTTCATTGAATATGCAGTGGTGATGACTCTTTACTTAAGTAAGATAAGCAATGCCGCACTGTTAAGATACAGTGTTAAAAGGCCTGCATTCAAATCATACTTAAGTAAAAGTACAGAAATGTTAGCAACAAAATATATTAATCATAAATAAAACTTAGAATGCAAATTACCACTTTCAGAGTGTTGTAGTATTATATATTAGTATTATTATTATTGAAGTATTAACATAGAAGACGCATCTTAATGTTAGAGTCAAGGTTGAAGCTTCTTTAAACTACTTTACATTCTGTTGGAAGTTCAATCTATAAGAATTCATCATATTTCATAAACTAATCATTTGTATTGTATAAAAAATGTTAATCTGCAATGTAACGAGCAAAATATCAGATAAACGCAGTATAAGGTACAATATGTTACTCTTAAATATTGTGGAGTACAACTAAAGCAGCATAAAATGGAAACACAATGTACTAGGTGCAAGTCCCAAGGAAATGACAAATGGGACAAAAACCCTGAGTTTTCTTTGTTCTTGCCCCTCTTTACAGGGAGGTCAATGTGCACAGTCAGCAACGAAGGATTAAGTGTCATCCTCAAGGACTCTGCAGCAGGGTGGATGTTTGCCAAAACCAGGGCTTGAACCTGGCTTCTCCAGTTAAAGGACAGCTGTCTCCCCCCAAACCGCAGATACTCTGGCAGCAGTGGTATCGCCGCCAACGTGGGACGGAAAGAGAATCCCTGACCCAAGTGCAAAAGACAATAGCAAATATGACATGGGAACGTCTCAACTCTCTGTTTCTCCAACACTGAACACCAAAAGTCAGACCAGCGAGGGGATCCCCAGTTCCAGTCTGGGAGACTTCTCTTTGCTGAGGGAACAGCCCCTCATCTAGTTTCCCTTCCTGTCCTCCGGTTGAACACGGCCAGGGATCCCCTCGCTTCTTGAAAGTGGAAAATGGTGGTCCTGTGTCATTTGTCTGGACAATGACTGACAGTCTCTCCGTATAATCCAAAACTGTGAGGGAAAAGGAATTTCCATGAGGGTAAGCAGACGTGGGAAGCTCTGTTACAAGACGGAACCAAACCGGGGAAGACTCACTTTTGAGCTGCTGACTCTTTCAAAACATGTCAGTCGTAGGAAAAATGTAATGAATGGATGTTGTAAATCAATGCCTAAATTACTAACGGCAGTTAAAAGTTTCTTTGATATAACATTATGCAACTGGGATTCTGGATTAAATACCCGAACATTTAAAGTACAGTATTCCCCTCTTCTGTCATTAAAATAGTCGGAACATTTATCACAATGTTCCAAATAATTTAAACTCAATTGCCGTAAAATAGACCTTAGAGTATTAAAGCATAAACATAAGTAAGCGTTTAGTCTGCTTGAAATTAAGTAGTTTTTACAACATTTTATTCGAACAACATCTAAAGGAATGTTTTATAACTGTTCTGAAAGGCCAAACCCCCCCGCATCCTGATCTGTCTCCAAGACCCCTGTCTCTTTTGGGTGTCTTTGTAATCTAGATGGGATGAGTCCATGGGGTTTACATACATTCTCTCCTTTATGGTGTTGCACTTAGTTTTATGCAGAAATAAGTGACAGAACTAGTTTCACACCTGGCCCATTGCTGCAGGAAACAGGCAAGATTGTCAGATTGTCTGTTTCATAAAGTAGGCAGCTCCTCACACAGTTTTCAACATACCGAGGTCTTCTTTTGTTTTTCTTATGACCTATCTGACTAATCTCCATTTGAGCCCGGTACTCAGGATTTTGTTTTGTTATTTGGAAAGTCTTCTATTCCTCCAATCTCCTCCTCATCTATTTGCATTGGACTCCGCTGCTGTCTGTAGATATTGGCCAAATAAAAACATAGCTTTCATCATACCAGGGGGTCAGTTCAATGGTCAGGTCACAGGGGTGGACACAAACATCCCACTCCTCAAACCTAATTCTCCTGCAGCTTTCGCTTCCAAGACTCGTACAAATCCCACACCCAGCAGCCTCCCACAGGCCTAAAATACGTGCTGCAGGAGGACAAAAAAAAAGGAAAAAGAGCTGCCTGACCAGTGGGAGCTCTTTCTTTTGTTTAATCGAGGTTGGCATTCTTTCTCCCAGCCTGGGCCTGCTCTGTACTACAAGGGTGCAGCTCCGGTGGCTTAGGCCACTGGTGGCACCTGTCTCCTCTTCAGCGCCAGGCCGGGGAGACTGCCCTGCTAGCCTTGATCCCCGCGCTAATTATTTTCAAAGCAGCCGGGATTTATATCACACTCATGCAGGCGCCAGTGGCACTACAGCTCCCCCAGGACGTAGCTTTTCTGGCTTTTCTCTGTTGCTTGGTGGGCAATAGATTGTCACCATGGACGCGAGCAGTGCTCAGGCACCACAGAAGCATCTGGCCAGCTGGTTGGATTTGGATGTTTTCCAGATTCTGAGTTTCCTTCTGTACATTTGGGTTATTCAACATTCGGTTCACCACCATTTTTATTCAGTAACAGAAACTATATATTTTTCTCAGAGAAATTGACGTGTTTACACTTACATTGGTATGGGAGCAGCTACACTGGAATATTTGTGGAATACCTCGCAATACAAACAACAAGAGACTGACCTCAATGACCCTTAATGTCCCTGAAAGCAAGTCAGTGGGATCCTGAAAAAAGTCCAAGACAAACTAATTAATCTATCACTTCTCTAAACGGATTAATTTATGCAGATTGGTAGACTCCTCCGTTTAGCATAACCACTGATACAAAGTTGAGCAAAAGAGCATTTTTAATTAACATCTGTCCAAACAAAATGTTTTTGAAGAAAAGGTTGGGAGGCAGACAAAATCAAGTAGGATATTTGTAAATGGATTTGCAACATGTCTTTTAATTGTCCTCTTGGTAAGCCAATATGAAATCAAAGCAGTTTCCATTTTCTTGGCAGGTGCCCAGATTCTTCCGTATAGCTGACGCCACTTCCAGGACCAAAAGCCTGCCCATTTTTAAATAGGTGAAACATTACGGTTCGGCGGATTGTAAAACACACAGGAACTTGAACTGTGACCTTCCTCATACAGCAGCCTATTCTCTCCCCTCTCTTTGTTTTGTGCAGGAGTCAATCTGGATCATTAATTTTACGGGCTCCCCGGGGCGCGCTGCATTCTTTGATGTTTTCTGATACACTGCACTTAACATTCCACATGTACTTCTCGTCACTCTCAGGCCTGACGTGACTGACAAATAAGTAATGTCCCATGCAGCACGCACTTATCTAGACGCAGAGGGAAGTAAGGAAAAGGCACGCATTCTTGGCTCTTTGCCATGCTACAGTACACCGCTGAGATAAGGTCTCCATTTGATGATGTTTCTCGGTAGAGGCCGACCCGGTGGAGTCAGCGTACTCTTGACACACGCAGCCACACCTCCAGAATATTAATGGACAAATTGACAAAGGTTCAGTTCTCTGGTAATCCCCCTGTGATATATCTCTGTTGTCCCAATTGCACAATCAATACCTTTCATAAAATTTGTTTCCTATTGGAACATGGCTGTGAAAAGTATGTGATAAAGATCCAGCCATATCTCCTTAATCTCGTTTTTTTTTCTCCTCCTCCATCTTAACCATTGTTGTGAAATGTTTACACTTCCCAATCTGGCAGGTCCATAAAGACATGTTTGTCTCTAATTGACCAACTGGCAGGGGTGCTGTTTCTCCTTATTGCCTACAGGTAAAAAGCCTTTAAGTTATTCACTCGGCATCCCAAAGGAATCCTAGAAAAAACAAACCACCATGTTTGACCTTTGCAGAGACTCTTGTAGCAACAGGCTCCTCTTACAACTCATATCAGCTTCCATTGAAGTACAAACAAAGGCTCAGTAATAGTAACCAAATAGACAAGCTGAGCAGTGGTCTGGCACAGGCTGGGGAACATTATGAACGTGAGGCGGATCTAGACTACATTTAGACACTTAATATGACAAAAAACAATAAATAACAGTTTTAAATTGGTATCCATGCCTAGCTTT
Organism: Anoplopoma fimbria; assembly: GCF_027596085.1. NCBI lineage: Eukaryota > Metazoa > Chordata > Actinopteri > Perciformes > Anoplopomatidae > Anoplopoma > Anoplopoma fimbria. Next base: position 6,806,062 of record NC_072451.1, on the reverse strand, counting down.
TGTGGACAAGTTCAAGATCATTTGACCAATTTCATGAAATTAAAAAAACCTAATTGTTAGGGGTAAAATCTGATCAATACAAGTTCATATTTGACATAAAAAAGTCACAATTTTTCAGCTTAAAGCCACTGTTACACTGGACAGGATGGTACTGCCAGGGGAGTAGCCCATTACAACTGATTTTATAAATATTTAGGCTTAGCCACATTAAGCCGATTTGGGTACTTTACTCTGCTGGTCTGCCGTGAACACTTGAGTCTCAATCTGCTTAATTTTTGTGCTGTGCCACTCCGCGCGAGTTTTGCATTCTCTTGAGATATTATAAATGCCTGATCTTGCTGTTACATCACCATACATTTCTACATTTCTTCATGCGATGCGATTCATGGATGCCATGAGACTGGCTGATGTGATTTTGGAGGTTCTGAGTACAAAAGACGGCTCCAGTCATATGCTTGGAAAGTCGGAGCAGATATGTGATAATTGATTTGGGAAGCCAAAGACCCAAGAAATCCTGGCAGTTTATAGTCATGGGTGAGTAAGTAGCCAATACTAGGTAATTGTGGCAAGACAGCGGAGATGTTGTGGTCAAGGGCTAGGATAGTGATCCCTGTGGTTTAAATGAAAGAAACAATTACTGGAAGATTAAAGGGCACTTCAAGAGAAGACATGATGAACATTATAAAGAGCTGGAATCGTTTGTTTTGTTTTCCCACTCCATTTTATATGTCAGACATTTTTGTGGATCTCAATCAAAAAAAAGGAGGCAGACGAAAAGACTGTGGTTCAGCTATGATCCTTAGTCTCAAGGTGCTAGCTCCGTCCACACAGCACAAAAAGGGAATGTGATTCTGCTATAAAGCTAACCTCAATGGGTGTGTTTCATACCGAGTACTGGATCATTTATCACAAAAATCCTAATTGAAATATTTCAACAATACCAGAAGAGAAGAGTTGACAGCAATGTTAATGGTTCTTCAGCTATGAGGTAAAAAAAAAAATACTAAATGCTAATATCAGCATGCTAAGATGCTCACAGTGACAATGCTAACAAACAGTATTTGATTTTGAGGGTTTTCGGTCATTAAAGTATTCATCAGGCATCACCAAACTTGTTACAGAAGAACTCCCTAGAACTGCCACTGTCTAATCCTGCGTTAGCAATCGTAACTATAGTAAAGTAATATCCTGGAGTGCTTAAACAAATGGAAAGTGGGATAATTTAGTTGTATATAAATTAATGAAAGCTATAGGAAGTCATAGCTAAACACCAAAATAATATACTGACTTACCCTGATGTGCAGGAACATTGTTGTTCATTTATACAAGTGAGTTGTCAAGACATGGGGGTCTGACGCTTGTATTGGAAGCAGTGCTTTCCCTCCATAGCTCTTAATGCGACAAATTACATTGTGTATGTAGCTCTCAAATACATATTGTAGTCTATTCTGTCTACTTCTCTCTGATATTAATGAACAATCATTCCAGAAATCTGCTATTATTTATTTTGGAATATCTCTCACGGACACCATATTGACATGCTGAGTGCCTGAGAGGCTTTTGCAGTAGCCCAGACAGGGGAAGACCTAGCGAAGGATGAATTCTTCTTGAAGGGGGCACAAAATATATGTAAATATATGCAAATGTTATGGCTAGCCATCCAATAGTTGTTTAGACATTTCACCCAAAACCAAAAATCTTAACCTTATGGCGGCCCTAGAGGAAAACTCAGGGGCTTACCAAATTTGTTAGGATAAGTCCTCTGGGGATCATGAATATCTGTACCAAATTCCATTGCGATCCATCCAATAGTTATTGCGATATTTCAATCTGAACCAAATTGATGGACGGACAACCAGCGTTGCCATCCCAAGATTCCTGCCTCTAGCATGGCTTCAACGTTATTTTGGAATGAAATATTGTGTGTTTGTATTTCAGCGAAAAAGGCACCCAAAATATTTTCAGTGATACTCATCTGAAACCTCGCCTTTTCTGTCCATCAGCGCTGCAATTCAATCTGTGGAGAGCCCGTTGCCCTCACTAGCCTCTCCCTCACTGAATCTACTATCTTGGGCAAAATTCTTAACACAGCCACCGAAGAGCCAATGACAAGCTGGTCACACAAGTATTATGTTTTATGTTTTCCCCATTGCTGTCTAATGTTTCACATTGAGGTTGGGACCATCAAGCAAACTACAGCTCACAAAAGAATGGGCCCATTGATTCCCAGAGGAATAATTTTAGTGGAGGGAGTATTTAGCACAGGCCCAGCTAGAAAGAGCTATTAGCTGCTTCTCCAGCTCTGTGATCCATGACTGGAGAGGCTCAGTGTGAGGAGAGAAAGAGGACCCTCGCCTGGCACCGCATCCACACTCATTTCAGCCTGCACAGGCAGTGTGCTGAAGTCTCATCTCAGCCGTAAAAACACGACCAATATGGCTTACTTCTCACATTTTTTTTATCTGAAACAAACAATGCATCTGATTTCCAACAGCATCGTTTTTACAGCAATGCCCAAATAAACGAATACAACACTGGAAATGCTCTGTTGCATCTGAGCAGCAAACTTTGCAGAGATGTTATATAAACAATGTCAGTGCACTGGGAAACATTGCGGTCGCTTCTGTGTACATGCAGCTAGGACCCTCTGAGATTGGGCCTGAATTCCTATTTCTCAGGAGAAACCAAAGTGGTCCATCATTACCTCCTCCAAACTCCCCCTTTTCCCATTTCAGCACCACACTGAGCTAAGATATCAGCTAACACATTATCCTCTTAGCCCTGGAGACTGATAGCCAGCGAGGGCCTCGAGCCAGGAGCAGCCATACAGGTCAGGGAATTAAACAGGCATCACAGTTACAGCAACAGTAAATTTAACACACATCAGATATCAGATCGGATGTTGCTCACATACCGATCAATTGACAATTGATTAGATGCATGCAAATTGCACATTTAATTTTCCCTATTTGTAATACCTTTTTGTAAAAAAATGTGTTTTCTTCAAGTTATAAATAACTCTTACACTAAGTATACAAATCGTGCAATGATCTTTTGGATTCAATAATTGTTGTTTTAGGTCTACAAATAATAAGTTAATCATTTAGCTCTGGTACTATAAAATCAAAGATATATCATTGCCCATTGTTGTTATTTTAGTAATCAACCCTTAGTAAAATAGACTAAATTATCCCCATGCTGCCAAAGCTACATTAATACCTCAGCTACCATTAGTATGAGACAGTAACTTCAAACCATATCACAGAACGTAGCCTGATATTGTCCGTGTGTTGCCCACCACGACTGACTTTTTCAAGAACATTTGATTGTATTTCTTGGCTCAGATTGCTCTATGTCAACACAGGAAGCCAAACCCACCAGGTTTTTATGATTAAGTGGACAAAGTCAGAAGGGTTTTATTCCAGACTTCTTGCCAAGTCATTTTATATCACTTCAACAAGCCAAAAACTGAACTTATGAAATAACATTAATAGCTGTCAATGCAAAAGAAACAAAAGCCCATAATAGCTGAGAGATGTTTTACAAGCAAATCTGGCATTCCTCAGGCACCGTGTTTTTCATCAGAGCTCTGAGGCATTTTTATGTAATACCTCCAGTCCTAAAAGTGAGATGTCATGCCGCTAGAAACATTACAGCAGACCCACATGCTGGCAATGTCCCAAGATGCACCTGCACTTTCAATTACTCAACCAGTGTAGTTCTCTCTGCTAGTCTAGACACCCAACACCTGCTGCACATTAATCTGTAATGGTCTCCGCTGCCGGATATTCCCAGTTAACAAAACAACATCCGATTGCCACACCTTCCCCTCCTACTCAGCAGGGCCACGCTCCTCGGTCTGGTCTGCAGAGGCTGCCATGCTCAGATACCCTTAATGCATGACCAGCTGATACCTGTCATCTAATGAGTGTGGTTTGGGGCTTGGCGGGGAAAGCCAGGAAGGTGGCAGACCCAGCTTCCCGTGAATTCACCATTCTGGCAGAGGCATTGTCAGCTTGTAAGAAACTGAACACCTCCATACTGCTTCGCTGCGAGGTTACAGTGTTTCTGGATGTGGTCCATGGGCTTGGTCCCCTCAAGCCACCCTCTTCAGCAGTGACGTCATTATTCTCTGTAGGCGCAGCTCAGAGCTCGCTACAAGTTAGAAATAATCACAACTTGAACTGTGTGCTCACATTTTAATGACCTCCAATTTTTAAATAGCAATAAACTCAGCATGCATTCTGATTTTTCACATATACCACATATTAGCCACCCAAATGTTCTTGTTAGTCAAATGGAACTGAATACCTTTAAAAGGTGCTTTAATATGAAAAAAAGTCTTACAAAAACAGTGACCTAACATGCTTTTTTCAGTTAAATGCTATTCAGTTTCTCTTCAAGCTTTACTTTAAAACCCTGTAAGTTCTACAGTGAAACAGTGTAAGAAATGGACTGTTCTTTAGAAACAACAAACCTGGAACAACAAACTACTCAAGAAAGGAAAGCTCAGCAAAGTGTCCATAGACAGCTGTGCACTCTCACAGGAGTCCACACATTACTAATACTAATGTATTTAACTCAAACGTCACAGGTCATTTTACAGAAAACACACCTGTTTTATAATTATTTGTATTCTTTGGCCGGACCAACAGGTGGTACGGTAATAGCTCGCAGCATCAGCACAATGTTTAATACGTTTTTTAAACTGTCAGACTCCACACTGCAAATTATTCTGTTTCACTCATCAGAATCTCAGTTTACTGTCTAAGAGACTGGACCGGTTTATGGATAACTCAAAGAACAATGAAGCACCTGCTTAGGCCAGTAACTATTGTGATTTGAAAACACAAATGTATTGCCAAGATACAACATACCCCCACGTCCAGTCTAGACAACGTGATTTCACAGAAAAACGGGAAATGACAACGATCTCTTAAAATTACATGCTGTTACCAAGGAAACGATTTATGTTTATGCAACAAAATCACTCGTTGAGTCCTAGGAAAGATAGGATCATGGTCTGAATTAATGTGTTTCCTACATTGGTTTAGTAACTTTACTTACGTAGCCTACGTAAATTAAAACAACTCAATGTTTACCTTTGGTTTCACACGGGACATAATCACTCCTTGGTCAAAGTCCATTGTCTGATCCATCTGTCAAACCTGACGTCTACATGACCTGACGATTTTGATTATATGTATTTCTGTTGAGCCCTTGAATTTGTGTTTCTCCCACGACCAAGGAGGACTAATAGACTTGCCATTGTCCTTGTTTCCATGGTGCCAGACCACATAATGCACTGTTAAGAGGTTGTCGTCATTTAAAGTCTGTCTGTGAGATCCGACTGGTCGAAACGATCAACAGAAATTCATTCAAACAAAAACAATTGATAAATGATTAATTGTTTCAACTTAACATTTGTTAATTCCTACTTCTCGAATGTAAGCATTTGCTTCTTTTACTGGGTTTTTTTCCTTGTAAACTGAATATCTTGGTGTTTTGATACAACTCCAGCCAGTTTCTGTCTTTTCCTTGCAATCTGTTATTGCTTCTCCTCCTGACCTGCAGTAACCCCAATCCTGACAACCCCATCACCTGACCATCCCCGCCCACATACTCACCTGTTTTCCATTTACCTAATCAGCCTTGCAGCCTTTATATACCGGCCCATCTCCACTCATTCCTTGACAGATTATTTAGTTTGCAGACCTCTCAGCTTTTCAGCCTTTGTTTTACCTGCTTGATTCTTTGTGTTTGACTATATAGGCAGTTTGGATTCTTACCTGCTTTTTAACTTCAGTAAACAGAAACTTTTGGGTTCAAGCTTGCTGTTTTTCTGAGCAGTACTGTTTTGGAATTTTGGTTGAACAAACCAAGCTGTCCCATTGGGCTCTGGGTGCAAGTTCTGTTCAAGTTCTGATGTGCATTAATCACTTTTAACTGACATAGTTTAAAGGATGAATTGATTTGTTGCTAAATTACAATGAAAATAACGATTAGTTGCAGCCCAAGTGTGGTTATGCCAGAAGCCTGTCCGCACACTGCTGCTCGAGTTTCATCATGGTGCACCAGCGGAGCAGAATTCCTGTTAAACTGAGGAGTCTGTGAATTCAGAGACTTGAATTTGTGAAACCTATCACCAGACAAGTAGGCGTACATCAATAATGGTCATTCCTGCAAAACCCCAGGTTGCACTCATTGACAGTGTTTTTGAAATTCTCCATAATATCTGGCAACCACAGTATTGTTAAGGTTAGAGGAAGATGGAGGTAGCAGTTAATAAAAAGGCAGCTATTAATTCTAGGTCGGTGACAACATGTGAACTCCACACGCCCATCCACCACAGTGACCCTCGACACCCTAAAGTCTCCAGTTCACTACAGAAAGAGCCCTCTACTTTCTGAATTCAGTGTTGGTGTTGGAGATAAATCTGTAGATTTTTTTCACCTCCTAGGAATACTGGGATGAAATCTGACTGGTGTTTTAAAGAGCAAGATGAATGATAATGACCTGAGGTCACTGAGATCTGAGCCTGCAAGGTGCACTCATCCACCCTGGCTGGATGCAGTCAAGGAATGGAGCAGACACTGACAGCTGCAGGGCCGTGTTGAGTAAAGTGAATGTAAGGATACACAGAGAGAAGGAGACAGTTGTTCAACCTGTCGACAGCTTCTCCATAATTCAATAAGTCAAGGTGGAGGACCATTCCTGCGAGGCCACAGCAGCTCCATAAATAGCTGTCTAGTATGATGAGTGTTTTTTTTCCACGGTAATCTTGCTTGTCTCTCTCAACAAGCCTGCTAACATAATTGAAAACACGGACGTGAAAAAACACAAGTATCCCTGACACAAGGAATGTTTCTTTGTCCTGGACGGTTACGCTTTCACTGTCCTGTTTAAACATGTTCCAAGAATCTCTGAAACCGTCTGCAGGTCAACATGTTTGACAATGCACCCCTTGTTCCATTATCTGTAGAATGAAATAATTCATCACCGTTTTCATGCATGATGACAATGTGTCTCATGTTTACATTGCCAAGGAAATACTGTTCTGTCAGTGTTCTACGAAGGGAAACATTTATTTAAGATTTTTGGACTTGATTGTGGTGTTGTCTTTTTAATAATTCGTCTTTTAAATGTTGATGTATCCTGCCAATGGGGCCCACTCATTTATGTCAAAAGTTCCTCTGTTCCTTTTTTAGGTTTTTACAATTTCAAAATATTAGCAAAAGCAATCACAAAGAGTAGTGTAGCCAGTAGTGGAGGGCTTTTCAACAAACCTACCGCAGACTCTTGCTTCAATTTCCTCTTCAAATTCCTTCTTTTTGTCAAAGAAAAGCAGCAATTCAACTTTCCCACCATCTCCTCTCAATATATCTGCCCCACTCCAATTGTGACTTAAGTCTCTGTTGGACCCTGGCCAGTGTGTTAACTCCAGCTAAATCAATGGATTAACAATTTAGCCCAACCCCACCACACACACACACACACACACACCACTGCCACCACCAACACTAATCTCCAGGAGCTGACCTCGGCCAACAAATGACCAAATTCACACAAAATTGAGACCCGCCACCAACGACAATGTGGTCTTTCCTTTCTTCTGTCCTTATGAGAGGCTCCTATTGAGGCAGCCAGCCAAACTTGTTGAGATCGTGGTGACAGATCCTCAAGTGCCTCTCTGTTAAACGAAACCCCACTATCCTTTGGGATTCCATTTAGATGGCGAATGCGTGTGACAAAAACAACAAGGGTGGGAATCTAGCTAAAGCAAACCATCTTGCATTTGTAGATGGGATTACTATCTCCTGAGCTCATATTCCCACACCAAATTTGTCAGGACTTTAATGAGTTGTCTTTCCGTTTGCTTTACGACTTTTGTGTAACACTGTCTTAATTTATGGGCAATAGCGATGGTTTCACTGCCTCTAGTTAGCAGGCAGCGCTGGTTGTGACCCATGAGGTCAGTGTTACTGTTGAACTCATGCCATAGCGTCTGGTACAGTCAAGCGGGCAATCTGCAGCTGTGCAGGGCTCGGGGCTGCAGGGCCGCTTACACACACACACACACACACACACACACACACACACACACACACACACACACACACACACACACACACACACACACACACACACCGTGTTGTCACTCTGTTTGTCATTCCACATGTCAGTCATTCTGAGCTCTGCCAAGCCAATACGAACACAATTTGGTAAGAGGATGCAGGAGGAAAAGTGCTGCCTCTTCCTGTGTTCGCATCAATGTTTCCCACATTTAAGAGGTTTCCTACGCAGTCCACTGTGCATATGTTCCCAGGGCTACCATTCGTGACAGTTAGTACATGTATTGGCTTTTATTTAGTTTAGACCTTTTTTATGATCAGCATTGACCACACCAGACCAAAATTGAATGCTTTTAATGATTTTCCAATGGGATTCCAAGAATGCCACATGTGACTTAAGCAGATTTCATTACTGTGAATTAAGGGGTTACAGATTACCTTTGCAGGCTGCATGTGTAGGCTCTGTAGGTTCACCATAGCTATGGTGCACATTCTCAAAAATCTCAATACGTCCGGGCTACAGTGAGTCGGAGATACAACTTTGAGTCGGAAAGAACTACTTAATTACACACATCTGTAATATCTTAATCACTTACTGCCAACTGAATTTGCATATCATTTTGGGAAACTACAGGCAAACTGTATGCTTGCCTGTTGAGAACACATATTTTTGCATGTTCAACTGCCCTACTATGCTTTGAGATAAAGCCTCTAGGTATCTGTTTCAACTAATTAAGTTTACAAATTGAACACTGTCTTTATTTACGTGTCCTAAATTACATAGTTTGTTCCAAATTTCCTTTAAAATGACAGACCTGTTAGATAATACCTGTATGTTTCTGATGATGGTAGAGATTGTTTAAGGAGAAGACATCAAGTCTGTTAAAACTAAATTTATTATGCGATCAATCAAAGCCATTTTCCGCTTTTAATACATGCTCCTGTCTGGTGACATTCACAAGGCAAACCTCTGGCTGAAAGAATGAAAACAAAGTACCTGTTAGGATATATAAGCATGACTCGACCTGATAATGTATAACACATTCATCCTGTGTTCCAGCTGTGCAGTCAATTGCCAATATTAGGCCCGATCTTACAGAAATACTTGAAATGATTCCAATGTTATAACTGTGCATTACATTTTGGTGTCACACAATGTTTTAAAAATTACACACCGGCACTGAAACAAAAATAATGCCAAGTGGTAGTCAACAGCATTGTTTATCATGGTGGACACACACATTTCAAGGTTCAAAAAGTTTGTTTTTGATATACTTATGGAGGAGATAGGGTGAAGATTTGATGGGTCAAACACTGGACTTTCAACCAGGAGACCTTTGTTCCATTTGAAAATAAAAAGCAACATTGATTGATTTAAAAGTATATAGGCTACGTAAGAAGTTATTTAACTCACATAGTTATTTTAACCCAAACAATGGTCTTTTCTTTCCTAAACCTAAAAAAGTAGTTTTGTGGCCTAAAAAAACACTAACGTTAATTTGTTTGCACTGTTAAGACGACTTGGTCATGTCACGTATTTCTGCGAGATCCCGCTGGCATAATTTGATGCTAAACTATAAGCATGGACAGAAGGGCCACCATACATTGAGACACAGGTATAGATCCAGTTTGGGGAATAAAAATGAAAGCAGTCAAATCCTGTTTTTCAAGATTTGTTTTTGTCATATTATGTCACAAAACATTCCCCTAATTTTGATACCTACAATGGGAACAGGCTCATTTTCCCTCTCATGCACTCAACAAACCCAGATCTTATGTCTGGTGCTCAGTATTGGCGGCCTTTGCAGCATCACCAGTCCATCCTTTTTCCTCCCATCTCTACATTCTCCGGGTCAGAGGCGCCTGGTCTAGCCGCGGTGCCATGTATCCTAATCACATAAGCACACGGGCTAATCCGTAGGACAGCTGGGGAATCTTTACTGCACAATTGAAGCATGAGTTGGACAGCAGCTTCATGGCCCATCTCTGTAAACCCCCTTGCTTTCATCAGCCTCCCATTGTAAACCCCCTCCCAATAACACACACACACACACACACACACACACACACACACACACACACACACACACACACACACACACACAGTCAACACAACTACATCTAATTTCCCTGCCGTCACCCCACCCGTAGACACAAATGAGTGGTTGCAGGTCAGAGCAGCTGCTGATAGAAACTTCCATGTCCTCCTCAATTCACTGTTGTACAACTTTCCCTTATGTGCTTATATAACATCAACATTTTGGGAGAAAACAAAACCCACAATTTGTCCCAGTAGTTAATATTTCATACATCCCTTATGCACAAAACAGGTGGTGACCTGGTTGAAGAAAATATCTCCTTCGGCATTGTAAATGGCTGTTCTACTCTGACATTTAATGCTGCATAGTTATGGTATTGAATATCCATTCAGCGATCTCCAAAGTACTTACTGTCCAAGTAAATTGATGGACTGAGGAGTATATGTCCATCGCATACATCCTACTGGTGATACATCAAAACACTCTCTTGTCTAGGATATCTACCATGATGAACTGTTTTCTTCCAAACGGTCTCTGCTAGAGCAGTTAGAGCATCCATCCCCTCAGAGATTCTGATGAATAATGGAGTAATAGGTGGAATTTCCTCAAGAATAAAATGTTTCTAACCCTGCACCTCTGCTGGCAAGCGCTCCAACTCTCCTGGTGCAATTGCAAGTGCAGCAGGCGTGCCAAAAAACCCAGGCGTCCACGCAGATCTATGTTTATCCCATCCCCCTAGCTATAGGCTCTCTGGAGCTTTCCCCCCTGTCCAAGCATGTTTGCCAATGAAAGAAACACATGCTCCATTATTATTTATAGAATAATTTGTTTGTTTATTATTCTGTTTTTCCAGATGTCAACTGAGGTCCACTAAGATTGTGTGCGATTTATGGACGGTATTGAATTTTTCATAAGGACAAGAGTAGGAGTTCAATGTATAATAACAGAAGGAGGGCTATTTGAGAAATGAGCTTTGTCATGTGAAGCTGACATTTTTATGATTGTGAGCAAGCGTTGAAAAGCTCCTGAGCCAGTTATCATCATTATCCATCGCATCTTGCTGGGGAGGCCTCGGACATGGTCAGCGAGCTGTCTCCCTAGTCGAGTACAAAACAAAAGTGCAGAGACTTCAGCAGTTCACTTCCAGTTAAAAAAAAACCCAAAAAGAACCCTGATTGTTTTCACAGTGCATGTATCACAAGACATATTCAAGATATATTACACTTGAATGTTCCTCCTGGCGCTTAATCATTTGAGCAGCCTGCCCTGTAATCTTAACTGAAGTGATTATTGAGTTAATAATGCTGTTTCCCAAGGAGTATATAAATGAAATGTGTCTCTGTGTCACTTACAGCACCATAAAGCTTTTCACTCAACTTGACTGACAGTCTGCATGCCGATTTTAAACAAAGTCATCCTTGTTTGAATAGCAGATTCTCACCACCAGCTACATACAGTATACTATGTATTTTTCCTCAGTGCACTGCATTTTCTTAATTCGCTCCTGTTCTGAGAGATGCTGAGCTCACATGTTTTTCCAGGCACGAGGGGACAAGCGGGAGCTTTGACAGGTACTTAACAACAATCAAAAACAGTTATAAACAGGGTAAGCTATTGGGCAGGGCACAGGAAGGAGGCGAGGAAGGCACATACCCTTCAGACCCCTATCACACTTTCCAGAGAGGAACTCGCTTTTTCCCAATACGCTGAAAAAAAAAAAAAATCATAAATCTGTGAGAACTGCAGCATGAGCTAAGGTGTTTTTACAGTGCTCGGCACATATGTTTCACCCACTGAGACTTGCAGGAGCTCATGCTTGGATTCTCATTAATTACCCTCAACGCTTACATTTTTGTTGAAACCTCAATTGTTGTTTTTGTTTAAGTTCTTAACTCTGAATTAAAGTGAGACTGTATCTTTTAAAAAAGAAAAAGATTCTTCCTTATGAAAAGTTTGGATTCACAGCCAATACAATGCACCCTTGCTTATTGAGTATACTCAGAGGTATGCTCCCCCAGATGAAAAATGTGTTCATTTTAAAGCTAAATGCATCAATAGGGGGCACTTTGAGAAGCAAATTAGGAGGCTAGATCTTTGAAAAACTTTGGGCTATTGTAATCAACCTTGTGCTATAGTAAAGAAATTAATCATGAACACATTTATTGTATAGCTATGACGATGACACAGCAAAGAGCATGATAGATGAGATGGAGTCTGTGTTTCAAGACTAGTCAGTTGGGTTGCTGACATCTTTGCAGACCCCTCGCCCTGAGGATTGTCCGTCCTGGTTGAAAGTTTTACCAGGAACCCTGTTGATCACCATAGTGAGAGAGGGCACACCTAGACTACCTAGACTGTGATGGGCTGGATGTCAGATCACTTTGATTTCATTTTAATGAGGCTACACATTATGATTGGATAAAGGTACAAAATGTTAGAAGTGATAGCCTTAGACATATTGCCAAACTTCTATGAGCTTAATACCTGGTTTATACGTTACCACTTTATTTACTTAACATCTTAAAGTTCTAGTCCCCCCAACCTCAAACTTAAGATCCAGATGTTTGATGACTAACATATTTTACCTTGTTAAAACAAGTAGTTAGAGAAATCAGAGTTTTTGAGTCAAGCGTAAAAATAAGGCTTAGAAACTCAGATATGATCGAGTCTCTGTGTGAAAAGCACAACGCAGGCGCATGTGTATTTTCATTAATTCCATACTGACACAAGAGTGGAATCAATCTTCACATCTTTTTTTTCTCATGGCAAGAAAGCAAATAATCCTAATTCCCAAAAGTTGGTATTTCTTTTAGCCATTAGTTTCTGTGTTACAGATTATGTGTATTCAGCTATGCATTTAATGCCATGCAGTCTGCATCCAGTTTCATGATCCAACACAACGAGACCACAATCAACGCTCCTCAGCAAATCCTTCACTATGTAGCACACATACATCCTGTTCAGTGGGGCGATGCTGGAAAAACAAAATCCTCCGCCACTTTCAGCAGTTCAAGAACTATTTTACTATCCACTCTCTCAGGTTGACAGCCATGTGGTTGTCCAAGCAGACCAGGAGGATGAGAATGGGAGGTAGGTACGAGGAGGTGGGGGGGGGCCAAGCTCGCTAGATTTTTTTCTACATTTCTTTTTTTTCAATATATTCTTTAGTTGCACCCACTTCCTTCATGGTAACAGCTGTCAAAACGTTGTCGGATTACAGCGCACCGCAAAGTTACAGCTCATATTAGAGCCCGGTACAGGGCAGGAAGTCAGGAGGAGTCCAGCAATGGGGTACATTAAAGCTTCTCAGTTTCTCAGAGCAAAGCAGCTAGGACCCAGGGGAGGAATAGTGCTGCTAATTAAGGTACACGTGTCAGGGATATGGAGGGCTTTTCCACTGATGTTTAGGTATTAGAACAGATACACTCCGTAATTGTGTGTTGTTTTCCCAACCGGACGTGAAGTTCCTATTCGCAGCCCGGGATCATAAAGCCCCTGCTCTCTTGGATTAGTGGAGCTTCAGGGTTTGTAAGATGAGGCAACAAGATATTTGCAAGTTTGTTGAGAGAGAAAACTCCCTGAAATCTCCGCTCATCTGCTGAGGGAATAGAGCCTGTTGAAATAATATCAGTTCAGCAGGGTAATTCTCCGGCACATACGTATGTCCGAACGCTGTAAACCCAAAACAGAAATGTTTATATCTTTGCACTAATGAGTTTCATAGTAACTTTGTTTGACATTGAGGTAAAAACATCAGTGCCATGGTTCTGCGCAGTGTAATATGACAGAGGCCTTGATAATCAGTTTACACTAAATCAATATAAAATGTCATAGCAAAGTGAGGGTGATCCGCGTGAAACTGTGAAAATCCAACAACGTCTAAATCAGATTCCAGTTAACACTTAACCACAACAATGACGTCTGATGACATAGAAGGTAGGCTTTTTTTTTTGCTGCAGTCACCGTTCTTCTATCTAAAGGTAGACCACAGACATTTTCCCAGCCAGGCCAACCCTCAGTGACAGTGTGTATTTTTCTGTGCCTGTTTTTGCCTGCGGGAAATGTATGAATGATGACCAGTAAACAAAGGTTTATATTCTGTACGCTGCATTTTAAGTGTTAGAGACTTAAAAACAATCTCAACTAAAGGTCCGAATAAGACATAAAAATATGTATTATTGTATTGATGTTATTGTATTGTCTGATTAACAATCTAAAAAGCCAAATGGTGTTACATCTATACAGATATAAAACTAAAGTAGCAAAGTATCTAAAAGTAGCATAACCTCAAATTTGCAAAGGTTGTATGATAAGTGATTTAAACTACTATAAAAAGGTTTTCTATTTATTTTTGTCAATTAACTAATGGAATAATCCATTCCAAACTATTTTAAAATCCCCAATACAATACTTATTTCAAGTTTATCAAATCATACTGCATTACTTTATAGTAATCACCAGATTGAACCAAATTCTCAAACCACCACTGAAGAATGAAACCACACATGAAATAATTTAAAAATTCATTTATTATTTCAGATTTTTTTCGCCTTTGTTATACAAAGATGTTAAATAACTTAAATACATTCTTACCAGTCATTTGTGATCTGTTTATACCTACAAGCTATACACATGAGGTAGAGGAAAATAATTTAGGGTTCCCATAAGACATGAATACGTGAACATGGACAAAGCTCTGCTGGTGTAGTATCATCACAAAGGGCAATACATGGTTGATGTGTTTTATCTTTGTTTTACAAGCACAGCACAAATCCTAACAAAAAGTACATGTACATGTAAAGTGATCCAAAGGTGAGTATAAACTAGTTTAAGTTGATGCAATCATGAGTTTATACCGCATCGTATGTGGAAAACCAATGTTACAAAGTCTTTTCACAAAAATAGTCGATTATACAAACAGTTAAAATCCTATAAAACATATTGTTGCTGACAGTGATTTTGTTTGAATACTCTTAAAAACTGTGTCATGATAGTCTGAAGGTGAGTTGATTCTAAATTTGTTAGGATTTGTTAGTGCTTAGATAACCGAGAATGATGAGATATGACATGAAATATGTTTAAAGTATACACTGCTTCTCGAAGCCTCCACCCCAAAAAGGAACAAACACCCAAAAAAGGAAAACAGAGTAAAAAATACAGGATATAAAATCAATTTAGACTTTGACGTTATTTACACTAAACACATGCTCATAATATATTTAAAAATAATTTATCTTTTTAATTTTCTTCTACAAAACAGAATTTTGTACATGATCCACTGACGACTAAACAGTGCAGAGTTTTGGATTTGAGAATATATGGACGACTGTGACATCTAAAAACCAACTGGCTGCTGCATCATGCTCCTCTTTCTCGGGAGAACATTTTTTTTAGGCCTATGTACAATCTATAAACAAACAAAAATGCACTCGGTGTGCATTTGGTATTCCTGTCATGCCTGATTTGAACCTGCTCAATGGTAGGGAACCTCAGTGTGTTTGGGCTGAGGAGCGTGTGCGTGGTGAATGCACACACACACACGCGAAAGTTGTGGGAAGCTGGCATTTATGCTTCAGGTCTCAGCATAGCTATTATGGTTTCCGAGTAGCGTGCAAAGTTCTATGTATATGTTTTGACCAGTCTTTATTTGGCATGCCTCCTCATATCAAAATGCTAGGAATTCATCTCCTCCGGACAAATAAGCCACGTGAGGCTCTCTACCTCAAGCATCATCCTGCTGTCGAGGACGGTGCTTTTATTTCAAATCTTGTGATAATCATCTTTACGGACTAAACCATCTGTTAAAGGTAAAAGCCACTGTTAAGGATGTTTGGCAATGGTGCTGCATCGCTGATTACAATCTGTAACCATCTTGTAACAGCAGCTGTGTGCTGGTTCCAAAAACATCTCAGCCTAACATTTCTTATTGCTACCAATTTCTGTTACAGTTGCTTGTGAGAGTTGAACATGTGCCTCACTTTTGTCTCTATACCACAGGAGAAGAAACCTTTACTATTTACAATGCTTTTTTGTATTTTTTATAAAGAAACAAAAATCTGAACTGCACTGTATCTATAAATACAGGTCTTAAAATACTTTAAAGGGCTTTTGGGCTTCAGTGCGTGAATGGCGCTATAATACAAAAGCTGGGTCCCTCACTCAGTAGTTAATTCACACCCATCTAAAACAAGGCATAATTTATAGTATATAACATAATGTTCCCAGAGGCTAAGTGCTGAGAATACGATTGCATATTATTGTCTGCATTGTTTGTTTGTTTAGAGGGCATTTCTCATCAAATTAAACCTTTTATTTTACAGTTTCTTAAAGCAATAGATTGACATTTTAGATTGAAAAGTACTCTTATTCACTTTCTTGCTGGTAGTTTGATGAGAAGATCAATACCACTCTCATTTATGTCTAATAAATATGAAACTACAGCAAGCAGCCAGTTAGCTTAGCTTAGCATAGAGACTGGAAACAAAAAAATTGCCTATCAACCACCCTAAAGCCCACTTAAACATGAGAGCTGCATCAGTAATCTAACTCAAGAAAGTGAATAAGAGTATTTCCCAAAACATCAACTGTTCCTGTCACTGTAGTTGCTTGGCAGGGTTCAGTACGCTGCATTGTGTCAACGGTGTCACTTTGTGCCAAGCTACGATATGAAAAAGCAAATTAACCCATGCATTATAACAATTTCACTGACATCTGAATGAAGAGAGCTGATTTGCAAAACCCCAATATTTTCAATTTGACATCAATTTGCCAAGCGTAACACAAATGTTAGTCTTGTAAAATGTGTTTGTATTAGCGATGAGACTTGCACATTCATCTTCACTTGAGCAATTCTGCAGACACGTCAAGTCTGATTTCCATTCTCAGTTGCCCCATACTGTTTGGACAGACCGATGCAGCTCCCACTGTACATGTCTACATGTGTTGAATATGGCTCAATCAAAAGGTGGCAGCTGAAGAGGAAAGAAGGATGTGAAATGGTAGGGGGCTACATTCCTCCAGTTCTCCACAGTTTTCTTTACAACTTCAAAGTATTAAAAGTTAAACAAACAAAAACAAAAAAGATTTAAGCCCCGCAGAGCCCAAGAAAATTCAGGTGTTAGTCACACGTTAACCGTTTTCTGGTCAGGTGATCACCTGTTGCAATGATGTTTGGCTTTCATAACAAGGCCACTGTCACCTCCACCTTTGATATAATTTGTATTTGCACTATTTCTCTCCTATTTTATCCAAATAGTTATAGTGGTTTAAGTTATTCCCTGAACATTGGTTCGCTCAAGGCCGAGAATAGCCTAAACTGACTGGTTTAGTTATTTTCTGTTAATGCATTTACTAACAGCTTCATATTATATTATTACCAACAAAAAAAAAAGAAAGAAATTAGATTTTTTCTCCCTGTGAAGGAGTAGTCCCAAAGGATCTATAAATTATCCACAGCAAGACGACGGACGCAAGTGTGCTGCTTTCCAAAGGGCCTTGTCAACATGAATCAAGAAGAAAAACGAGCGAGAGCACACAAACAACAAAACATTTGTGTGGTTAGTGGTTTGTTTTAACATAGTTAGATAAGTGGCTTGTATAATATCATTACAATATAACTGAATTTATGTACATACATATGCAAACACACAATGTGTGTGAGTGTAAATATGTGCGTGTAAAGTAAATCTTACACCCTGTCTTTTTTTTTTTCTTCTTTTTAGCAGTCTCTGAATATGGTTTTCATTGCCATAAAAGTCGTCATTCAACCCCCCCTCCCCCATTACTATCTATCACGTGCTCACGTACAAACACACACATGTAAAGAATGACAAACACACACACACATCATTCTTCTTTGGGGCGAGACCCCAGAAACCAGTCTGTTGGTGTTACTGTCCATGTGTTTGAGCCGCATTAGCTGGACGCTAACCTCTGATTTCTTGTGAAAAGATGCAATTGGATTTTTTTAATAGGAAAATAAAAGTTTCTCTCTTCAAGGCAAAGCTGTGATTTAATAAAAAAAAAAAAAAAAAAAAAAGCTTGAGATGTTGACCCAGTTGTCTGAGAAGGTTTTTTTTTTTTTTTTTTTTTAAATCTTCAAACCCCAGACATGGGGGGCCACAGGACCTCTGGAGCCCAACCCACAGAAATCCCTCAAAGTGCTTATTGCTCTTCCATCGGCTCGCTCCTCTTTTGTTTGCAGAACACTGTTCCGACAGTGGAAGCAAAACCTTCCACGCCTCTTCAACACCACCACCTTTAACTTGCTCCACTGATCGTAGGGGGCCGACGGGACACTGGTTTACCCTTTGCAGGTATAGACCTCTTCTCTCTGCGTGCACTGCTTGCATTCGACGTAGCAGCACCAGCGCACCTGGCACTGGCAGGGTCGGGTCACCTCTCTGCTTTGAGTGTTATGGCCTCGCCCGCAGCAGATGGCGTCGCAGTTCTTGTCCTTGTAGCACTTACGGGCCGCCGTGCCTGCCGAGTACTTGCTGGGTCTACAGAAACTGGGCGAGTCCTCGATGTGGCGCAAGTCCATAGTGCGAGGGATCTGATCGGTTAGGCCAGGTGGGGGCTGCTGCTGCTGCTGCTGTTGCTGCTGTTGTTGCTGCTGCTGCTGCTGTTGTTGTTGTTGTTGCTGCTGCTGCTGCTGGCTCCGGCCAGTGGCGATCTCTCCCTCCCCCGTGGCCTCATTGGTGGAGCTGCCGACCTTAATGGAGGTCTCGTAGCGCTGCTTCAGCTGCTTACCGATCTCGTGGAAGGGCTGGAGCTGCCTCCAGCAGGTCTGGACGGTGCAGGAGCCGGAGACGCCATGGCATTTGCAAGTGGTCTCCACTCCGGCCTTGATTACCTGGTTCAGAGACAATGAAATACTGTTTACTTTCACGGAACATTTAAGGAATGTGATGTAAGCTATGTCATTCAATGAGCCTTTGTTTAGTAAGCAGCATTTCAAAGAGCCAAATTACCCAAATACACTCATAATTAGACGATAAGGGTGGAGCGCAGTGGTTTGAGAGGAATGTAAAGATACCATGGACAATTATTAAATTCACTGCTCTCTTTGATTTCACAATAAAAGGGAAAAAACAAAGGCTTCACATATTGCATGTGAGCTATAATTTAACATAATTCAGGAGAACAACATTGCACTTTGTCGAAGCCTGCAAATGAAAGAGCAGAAGAATATTAGCTGGTGGGAAGATTCATTTTGTGATGATAACCGCGGACGACATTTTGATCAAAGTTGATAACTGTTATCATGATAAGCGAGTGAAGGATATTGCTAAGAGAGGTACTCTCAATGGACTATCCTATTCAGACTTTGGAAAGAAGAGACTTTTATATATAATGCATGTTTGTAGATGTTTACTAAACCTAGAGTTGATCAACCCAATCTTCTACTGTGGTAATAATGTCGTTATCCAGATAATAATTCATGCAAGCAGTTGAAGTTAGACAGAATAGTTGAGACGGTCTCTATATAAAATCATATAATTGCACAAGAAACATGGAGATCGTCAGCAAACGTGACCACAAACGCGTTATTTTATTGACCTACTTGACCTCTTCGCAGTCAGCCAAAGTTCACTTTAAAATCAACCACAAAGTTAAAGCAGTGTGTGTGCGGAAATTAATGACAACAACACATTGTCTTAGAGCTTGGATAGCATCTACAGTTTTTTTCTCAGACTGTGAAAGAGATCGGGGAACAGGAAGCGCATATTCATCACACCAGAAGGTCAAGAAAATTTTGATAGGTCATCATTTAAATGTCGGGGGGATGCAGAGGCTAGCACATTCCAGCTCCGTCCTCCGTGTGGGAATTCATCCCGAACCACTGCGGTATACCTCACTACATGTGCAAATCACACACAAAAAAGAGAGCAAAAACAATGTTGTAAATCTTTTATCACAAATGAAATCTCTTGAGAGATTAGATTGCGGAGAGCCAAGCTGAAAAGGAAGAGCCTGCATGGGTCTTTTGGGAGAGTTTTGTGTCTGCTAACATTTGGGAAGTGTGCCTCTGCTATAACTCATTTTGAAACCAAGATGAAAACGGCTACAATATGAGAAAAGCAGAGATAAAGAAAACTTATTCCAGACATTGAGTTTGCTTTGGCCTGACGGATTAAAACCATTCTCTCTTTTTTATTTTACTATTAAAAACACTTCCAAGACCACAAACAAGCGCTGAAAATGTGAGTTGTTGCCTATCTAATCTGGGAGAGAAAAACCAAATATTGACAAATGAGCACTTTCACATTTCACCAAATTTACATTGGCAATTACATTAATCACTTTTTTTCCAGGCTTTCTTGGAGATGCATGAAAGTCTACACTATTCTTTCAGTATTTTCACTTTACCAAAATGGCCCATGTATAATTCTATAAAAGTCATTTTCTTGCTGCTATTAAATTCCTCTTTGGTCAGTTTAACCATATATTTGGACAGTGTACTTTGTCTTGGACATCAGTCATTTACCAGTGCTTTAACTCAAGCACTTCAAAAGCAAAACCAAAGATATCGTAGAACAGTATATCGGGGATAAGGCACAATCACTTGGCACTTCATGTTGCTGTTTGTCTAAATAATTGCACAGCACTCAGCCTGTATTATATTATCACAGTTTTCTCACCATTTAACTGATTCATGTGAGCAGCCAGCATTTCTGTTTGAATAAATGTCTGTGACTCCAAATGAACTCTGACCTGATTCATTCTTGATGAGTTTGTCCTGGTTGGCCTCATGGGTGTGTTATATGAATATTGTTTTTTATTACTTTTAATAAAAGGCAAATTATCATGACAGTTGGTGTAAAGATACTGCTTTAAAATTATTATCAAAATATATTTTCTTTCTTTTAAAAACACCTCCCTTAAGTTTAACAACCCTGAGACACTAAATCATGGTTGAATGTTTTAGACAAATTACTTTAAAATACTGTTGCTGTCAAAGTCACAGACAAACTGATAATCATGAAGGAGTGAATGGAGAAGGGAACTTAAAGGGCTATTTTCAACAATTAAGTATTGCACTTCCATGAAGTTTTGAAACTCAAGAGATGGATTATAGCAAGAGCTGTCCAAATTGATCTGGCAGAGGCTGAGATTCTGACTTTTAGCCTCTGGTTTTGAGATTACGAGTGACCCCTTTCAGACTACACGAAAAGATTTGACACATTGATGATATCAAAATATTTATAAGATCAGCTTCAAGTGAAAATAATGTCACTTAAATATTTTTCTTAGTTTTAGTAAGCTCCCTCCAAAGCCACAGAAGACATTTTACAACTGTGTTCACAGGCTGAGCAGTACTTCCCATTACTATTTAAATTATTTTGATTATTTTTTTTTTGATCCAATTGCATCTTTTCACTTATTTTAATATAAAAATAAGACAAGATCCCCATAAATAAACGGTCGCCATCTCACTCTTACCTTCATGCCCACATTTGTGTTGTGCATGTCCACGCGTGCACGCAGGTCCTTGTTGGAGCGTTTGCCCAGGAAGTCCTTGACAAACTTGTTTGCGTATTTGAGGTTGTCTCCGCAGCCTCCCCACTGCCACGCCTTGCGGTTCTCCAGGTCCGGGGCCTCGTCACACGTGCAGCGCTCCATGCGTCCTGCGCTGCAAGCTTTGGCCATCGCATGGGTCAGGCCGGCCGAGGAGATGGCGTACAAGAAGGCTGTCTCTTTAAATCCTGGAAAAGCACATTAAAGAGTGACAAATGAGAGGCGGGAACATGGAGCAGGTTGTGCACTATCAATCTATCAAAGTGCTCGGTTAATTCCATTTTTCATTTAAAGAGCTGTCTCAGTTGTCATCATTGGTGCGCAATATCAGAGAGCATTTTGATTGCCTCTTAAGGGCTCTCAACATGGTCTCAACATTTCTCTTCCCAGGTAGACATTACTCAACTAGATAATGCTTGTTTGGCCCTATATTGATGCTCTGGATGTCATATATTGCTCCTTTGATAACAAAAAAGAAAATCCATACCTCTCTTTAGTATGTTGGCTCGGTGGCGCCCCTCTAAGGTGCAGTTCCACCTCTCAAAGCGGAATTGGTACTGGCATTCTAGGGCGCTCATGGTGATGGCCTCTCTAAGGGTCTCCGCCACGCCCGGGTCTCGTCTGCACATCCTGCGCTGCTTCTTTTCCAGTTTGAGCCGGTCGCACAGCTTGAAGTGGGCCCTGCCCACGTTCTCCTCTGGTAGAGAGTTTAGCGGCAGGATAGACAACGGTTCATTACCTGTCAACCTAGAAGAAAAGACCACAGACACACTCAGGTCAGTTAAAACACTGCACGGAGAGTGGATTCATCTTGATAAAGGTTCCAATAAAGCGCAGGATGCGGACCTTCCTGGACAAACAATAAAAGATGCAAAGATATACTACATAAACATCACAGGAAGCACAGCTGGGGCATATAATGCTCAAAAGTTTGGTTAATGTTCAAATGAACTCAGCTGTTCAGTGGTTAATGTTCAGGGGAATTCAACATTTGCTGGAGATTGAGATCAACCTCCAGCACAGGCGTGTCTGTGTATAGAGCAAATTCTCTGCAGAGGTGGAAGGGTTCTTTCTTTTCATAAGAAGTTCCCGACACCGTTTTTGTCCCCTCACGCACTTATAAAGTCACAGCACCAGCAGCTCACTGACTTTAATATGGAGAATTTCAGATTGAGATTATAATTTGTAGAAGTATTAAAGCGCTCAACAGGTATGGGGACATGTTTTAAACAATTGCACGGAGTGAACTTGACAGTCATGCCACAAGCATGTGAAACAGTAGCCAGCGGAGACTTGGTTTAATATTTATATCATATCCTGAGGGTGAAGGGGGGTTGTCACTCACACAGCAGGAGTTACACTCTCATTATAGAAGACCTATAACAAAAGTCCAGCATTCAGGACCTTTAAAGCTGCAATCCATGTGAAATATAACAAGCATAAGATTCAGTTCTAAACATGGTATGGAGAACATGTGGTAGACTTGCACTCCTTTCGTCAGTTTATTTAAGGGAAGCTTATATAAAAACACACAAAGCGACGACTGCCACATAGCTTGCAAAACCGACGACCAGCGTTCTGAGGTTGTGATGGGGAGAGCAGAGCATTACTTTCATAAACACACACAGGGGACATGACTGTCAGCCTGTGACCATTTTGGTCACACCAACTGACAGGATTGGCACCGTGGTTGTTCATTATGTGGAATTTCTGGCCTCCTTTACACCCTTAAAGTGAAACTGAAGAATAACTGGATTTACAGAACTCAGAAAACCACAAGTATTCTGGCCAACGTGCCTTTAGGGATGGACAGGGGACATTTAAGGAGTACTTTTGTGCATGGATTGACACCTCGCCCAATGATGCACTAATAAAAAGCAGGTCTCCTACTTTTTGCTATTAAGTAAGAAGAAAATGTTCAATTTTCTTTGTAAATACTGACCAAAACAAGGACTGAAATAAATGTTGCTACAGATACAGTCCATAACAGAAATCACAGCATTATTAAATCAGCGATAATGAATTGTTGTACATCCCTTCTTGCATGTAAAAAGTGTACGTAAAGCCAAATGAAATAAAAGAAGTCCAACTATAAGACTGTGAAGAGTAACCACAGCAAATGGGAAACACATTGTTGTTGGATTTAGCCAAGCAGGGTAAAAGGAATGACTCTACAATATTTTTGTAAAGGTGCAGAGCACCTGCTGGATGTCTACACTGGTTTCGTTAATGGAGCAATAGTGTTGATTGGTGCTCTTCATTACTTACATTTTTGACTTCATTATCGTTTTTCCGAGAAGATTCTGTCACCACTCATATTCACTTCAGCCTCTAGCAGAAGGTCGCAGGAGTTCTTCAACAAGAGATTTGTTTTAATAAGTCCAATAACTGACTGAAATGTTTCCCCTCGAGTCTGAGTTTCATACCAATGGACTTAATAGTTCACATATGCTATAAGATATTGTCTTTGCGATGCATTCACGTCCTGGTTGAAAGTCCGAGTAGTCAAATCAAAAAGGAGGCATCAGAATTTGCTTTCAGATTGGGTCAAATGGTTTCCTTTTTACAAAAGTGTATTTGCCTTTCCTTAACTTGTCTGACAGCTATGGATTTTCAAATGGAAACCTGGCAAGCTGGGTCTTGATGGAGATTGCTCTCCCAACACACTTAAGAGAGTTTAAAAAATGCATGGTTTGAGGCGTACAGAGCGAAGCATGCACAAAGCAGGAGAAGTGTCTCGCTGGGAATAACATCTTCCTCTTATTTGTCTCATGTTTTGTTAAAGTACACTATGCTAACAATGCCATGGAAACATATTCATAGTGCCAAAACAAACAAATCCAGCTAAACCGGTATGTTACATATGACTGACAACCGTTCCACAACATTACTATAGCAAGCAGTCGGGGATTGAATGATGGCGCCACGTGGAGTACCTAAGTCCATTTGAGACACCAGTGGGGAATTAAAAATCATGTGAATTCAAGTCATATTTCATACTGACACCACACCAGGAAGCAGTTTACTACTGCACATGTCTCCAACTTATAGGATCAGCAAATATGCATTGGAATTTGTACAATATGTGGCTTAGCAGAGAGCTCCAACCAACAAATGTTGGTCTTGATTTACTCAATACCACCAACATGACGTGCACATTCCTCGGTAAGGCATGCATAGTAACACTTATCAGCGTCAGATCTTTCCAAAAGTCCACATGCCTGCCAAAACAAGAGACCACTAGAGTGACAGGCCTCAACTGTCTGCGTGACGTCTGCCTGTCTGAGACAAAAAGATGGTGTGAGCGGAGCTGGAGGGAGGCCAAAGATGACATGACACTGATCTCAGCGCTACTGTCTCTGCTGCTTTTTTTTTTTAACACAAAGGCATATTTCTAGATAGTTACGAAGACAGCCGGGAGGCAAAGTGTGGAGGGGAGAAACACTTCACGTCTCCAGAGAGTAAGCTACTGGCCGGGGCTCGTTCTCGTGCGTGTTTTCACTCTGTGGTAAACCAGAAAATATTCAAATAATATCACAGATGTACACTGATTCCATTTTTTTCCTGTCTATTATCTTTTACTGGAAGCACTTTTTTTGACATATGAAGAATGAACTCATTCAACTCACTTAGAGGAAAAGAGAATTGGGAAAAGAGCCCAGTGGCTGAATCACAAAAATCCATTAGAAAATCTGAACTTGAAATATTGTGCCAAAATGAAATTATTAGTTTTCTTTCCGTTCACGATGAACACAACAAAGGGAATAAATTGTAAAAACAAAAACCACATGTCATCTCAACCCAGTTATGATGTAAAATGTGGCATACCACAAATAATGGACCATAAAGGGTTTAAAAATTGTAACCGATGAGTTTATTTAGGGTTTATAATTATTTACGAAAGCTTTATAGATCAGTTATAAGCTATTGATGAGAACAAATTCTTTCAGTTGTCAAACTGTGATAAATCCCTTCGACTCATTGAACTATATCTCCATTTTCAAACCACAAAAAAAGACTTCATTGGATTTGGACAGATCATTGTTTATGATCATAGATTAATTGTTTTCTCTATGAAATGTTAGAAAACATTAAAAGAGCTCATGGCGATGTCTTAAATCTGCTTGTTTTGTCCAAAGAACCCAACGATAGTCAATTTACTACTGTAGAGACAAAGGTGCTGCAAATGTTAGTATTGTAGAAAACCTAAAAGTAAGTTTTGGTCATTATTGCTCGAAAAATTGTTTAAACGATTACAAAGTTGTTGTTATTTTTATTATTGCCCATTCATTTTCTGTTGATTGACTATTCAACTAATCAGCTGAACAACATTTATAACACAAAAACAAAATCAAAAAAGATGATTTTTTCACAACCTTGCAACCCAGAATTTGTTCATCTAATAACTGATCTATAAGTCACTAATGAATTATCTATGACCATTTATAAAGCTAAAGATTACAATGTATAAAAGTTATATAAAGGGTGCTTTAGAAGGTAGTAACAAATGTAGAATACAGTTGCTGATCACGACACATATTTAAAGAGTAAGTGAAGTTCAGGGATCAACACAGTATCTCTGCAACATTGAATAAGAAAATAAGAAAATGTAACGGTGTTTTCCCATCATGGACCATTTTCTGTAGGTGTTTTTGTTTGAGGTGTTGGCACAGCAACACCAATTACACGTGGAATAGAACACCAACATATAAAACTCCATATTATCCTACGTGAGGTAGGATTCTTGCTGATGTTTGCTCAGCTTTGCCTTTTCCATTCACACACTTCTACCTCTACACACTCCTCGCAGACATCTCTGACCCACTCACACGCTGCGCCTCCTCCACTGTCTTTCACTTAGTAACACCGGCGTTTGTTTAGGCCTTTCTCTCTACCTGTCAGCACCTCCCATTGCCCGTGACATTTACTTTATATACATTTTCCAATGCAGCGGGTTCAGTGCAAACGGCTCGTTTCACACCGCGGAGCCTTCGGAGTCTATCCCTCGAGGAAATCATTGACTAGCACTAAACTTCGCCATCATCACTCCCTCTCTGGCTTTACATTACAGGCCTGGAATTGACCCCCAGCTGGTAATTCAGCTCGTTCTCCACTGGTTTGGTATGTCAATAGTCAAGGAGCTGTAATAATACCTAAACTTTTAGATAGTGGCAAACATAGTATCTCTCTTACCTTAACTTTCTTGGCCTAATTGAATTGCTTGGTCAGGCTTTAAACACAAATCGCTTTGTTACTGCTGGTGTTATTCATATACTTCATATGTAAACAAAGGCGGCTCAGTCCATGTGGTATAGATTAAGATGAGGAGGCTAAAGCAAAACAGCAAACTCTATAAATATCAGATGCTAAAACAATTCATCGAACAATTTATTTATCACTGGTTACAGCATTTTAAAGATGTGAACATTTCCTGCACGGTTTGACATCATTATAAAGTTGGTATCTTTTGGCTTTGGACTCATTCAGACGAAGAAAATCTATTTCAAGAAGCCACCTTGGGCACTGGGAACATGACATCTCCTAACCTAAAAAAATAACGGCTGGAGCATGTTGTTTTTCAAATGCGAAGATGAGCTATTGTCTGTTTATCATCTTTACTCCACAGATGGTTGCTGGCTAGGTTTGTGCATGTAGTTACCATATAACACACGTTACACATTGCATGCGTGCATGTGCACATGCATACAGGCACTTACTACTTTAAGTCAACACCCACAAGAGTCAGTCTTGGCTGAACGCACCCAGGCAGAAAAATGCACAAAAGCCACAGCTTCTCCATCAGCCTGGACTTGCAGGTTGTGTGGTCTGGTGTCTCCTAGATCACAACTTACCCCCCTCCTCCTTCTCCTCCTTTTTCCCTCTTCTCCGAACTTCCCCTATTCCCAGTGGTCAATTACTCTAAACGAATGCCAATCATTCCGTCCAGCTGTTGGCTCAAAACAAAGCCTCCAGTAGACAAAACCACTGCTGTCTGTGAACGTAACCCACACAAGAAAATGACAGACATGAACATGTGTCCTGGAACAGTTCAGCTGTCATGAAGACAAACTACCATGCTCACCTGATATCAATCTGTACGTTTTTCGTCAGAAAATTAAACTCGCCAGTGCCGGTCTCCTTTTCTCTCGTTCACTTTTTCCTCCTGCCTTCAGTGTTTAAAATGCTCCGTTTTGGGGGGGAAAAAGTGTGTGCTTTTCTCAGAAATGTTGGATGAACTTCAGACCACCCTGCCCAAGTCCCATCTGGTATATCACGCCGGGCCATGCCAGAGGTTGTAGGAATGTGAGTGTGTGTGGTGTTTTCCCTCCGGCCCACTCCAACTATAGCTAACAATGTACTCCACCGCTTAAACGTGAATAATTGAAGAAACCATGAATCAGTGTCGAATTGCTCTCTGGTACAGCGAGTCTTCAGGCTATTGTCTTCCTCACAGACGTGAGGAAGACACAAAATCCTGCACTGAATTCAGATATTTTCTCCCCACTAGCCAAAGTGACACCGTCATTCCCCGGGTCATTAAAGCCAGAAATAGGGGAAAGAGTAAACGATTATGTATGAGGCTAAGATAAGCTTAGTCACTGGTTGAAAGCACTGGGTATTGTGACTACTCCTAACAAGCTGTGGCTGACACAGTACAGTAACATGACAAAACAACTTTGAAAACAAAGTGGTACCGGCCCGGGACTTAGCAAGTCATTATTAGTTGAGTAATGAGCCTTTCTGCATTGTGGGGATGTCATGAGACGTCTACAAGCACTGCCACGTCCAATGTGAGGGGGGGACGTCCGCTATCTTGTATGACTTAACAGGATATGACCCAATGTTATATCATCTGCTGTCCCTTCTGGTCATTTACAAACAACATAGGCTGTGTCAGTCTACTGCCACTAATTGGCTGATTTCGTCAAGTTCCTGTGCATGTACCCTTTGGATATTTGTGAATGTGAATGACATGATGCATGAGGCATATTTTATTTTCAGTCAATGTATTCTTACTCAGTTTTTCTGCACAAAAGGCTGCAGCAGAAAGATATTCTTTCTTTCAATTCATAATAAAAGGGGGGGGGAGTCACTGTTCAGCTCTACTTTTTAATCCACCGCCTGTGAATGCGAGCGCCGGTAGCTGAGCAGCCGGACTACGGGACCTGGGTTTGGGAATGGGAGTGTGGGGCATGGTAAGAGGTTTAACTGCTATGTGAGAACTCAAGGCTTCTAAGGTCAGCAGCTCAGTTATAGTCACTGTGTGACTGGCACAGATTGGGCATGCAGCACTGTCCGCATGACTCCCCTGTTCTAGCCTACACCATGGCACAGAGCAGCCCTGTACCAGCGCACCGACGCACCAAACACGTTCAGGCACACATACTGTTCTCAGCTCTCATCGATTCGCACATGCAGGCACAAGACCCAGACTGTGGTAGTTTGGTAAGAGAGCAAAACAGACTTAAAGCTGTAGAGCATATATTTAAAAGGGTGCAAATACTGGAGATTTCAGGTTTGTTAATTCCTGTTACACTGGGCTAAAGCACAGTGAATAAACCGAGCATGCAAAGTTAAACCGCAAAATCAAAACAAAACAATTGCCATTTTGAATCATGCCTCAGTAAATACAATGTGCCAAGTTCATTCACGGTTATTTACTCTCACTACTGAAAGATACTTTTTTTTTTCCTGAAAGGCCTAAAGAACCCAAATGCAAAACGAAAAGAAGCAACATGTCATTTTTTTAACAGCAAAATCAAAGCTCAAACACTTACAGTAATTTCCACGTTAAAGACGGAAAGTGTTGTTAATTGGCCTCTCCTGGCAAATGTTCCCCAGAAGCGAGAGTTTCTGTGCATGTACACACAGCTCATTTATCGCCTTGAGTAAAAATGTTTGACTCCTGACATCTGACTGATGACTAAAGCAGAAGCAACAAGTTGAAAGTCGTACAAATGGGCCATTTTCAAAAAGAAACAAAAGTACTTTAAGGTTAATCGCAGCTTAGATCGTCTGCCATACCTAGGTCCATTCATGTCAGTGTACTTCTGACTGTGTCCATTCTAAAACTAATACTCAGGCTTTATGGATAAATATGCCTTTTGGAGCAAACCTTAGTCTATGTAATAACACCCTTTTGGCAAACACACACACGTTTGAGTGGCGTATCTCAGTGCATGTCAGGTCAGGCTTCTATAGGATTGTGTTTACGCAAGATGAACGTCCTGATTAAGTGCAGTGAAAGTCTAACTCTGCAGTTTTGAAAAGGTATGGTCAACTTTCTTTCATCCTTTATGAAATTATTAATCTTTGCAAACAGGTGCGTGAGATTCAAAACCATGATTTCATTTTGGCTGCTGCAGAAAGACACGCTATAAACTAAGAACACTGACTTAAAAGAAAACAAAGTTAGACATGAGAAACGCACAGATATTCTCTAGAAGACCAAAGCCTTAAGTGAGGGTTTGTCAATCTGCTAATCTTGGCAAACATGTGAGGTGCCATGTCTCTTCTATCCCCAGAAACCAGGCAGAGAAAACGCCTGTGGTCAAAGATGGAAAACACAGGACATGGCGGTCGCACTAACTAGCATCATCTCATCAATGTCCGACCACTAAAAGTATCTTGGGCCTATATAAGTTTTCCTGATTTTGCAAATTGCCCATGTCTCCAGTTCCATCTGCAAAGATCATCATGCGCTACCAACAAGAGTTTCCTTTAATGGGAGTTTCCTTCCCATATCTTTTGATTACCAACCAATGAAGTGCACAGCCAACTGGTGGGACAGTTCTTTTAAAATCAAATACGTTCAAGCTGCGGTCTGTTCGGCATGTTGATGACACCAGAACTGTAAGTTCTTAGGATGTGAGCAGGCCAAACACATTTCAAAAGCCTGACCAAACCATGTAATCTTCAAAGATATTCATGAGAACCATGTTATTATACAGTATGAGCCCCATAATAACCAACTACAAACACCACGGAAACCTATTCAACAAAGATGTGTACCGCTCTGCAATCTTTGATAATTCAACCTGTTAAACAAACTGTAGCGCTGTGCATTACTTAGTTTAGAGAAGATGTGATTTGCTGTGCAGAGAGGGGATTTTTTTGCTCTGTAAGCTGAAGTTGAAAGACACTTCCAACATTTCATGCAGGTTGACCACAACTAAGCATACGTAGAGGTATTTTAGTTTCCTGAATTATTATTTTTTTTTACACAGACTTGGCCGCCTTTGCATTTGATGTTTTCACATTTCGTTTCCCACTCTCCTACTGTTACTCAAAAAGGTTACAAAGTGCTGATTGAGGACCATCCTGCGCTCTCAGAAGGCGCTGCACCACCCTGTGGCATCCACAGGCGTAGCAGGCCTTTCCACAGGGATGTTGTAGAGCAGAGCACTCAAAGCTGAAGCATGGCTTAGCTCAAATCCGAATGTATCAAACAGAAATTCAAAGAAAACAAAGCTCTCTCTTTTTCAGAGGCCATGCGGTCCGTTATCTAAGCCTCCAGGTTTGCGTGATCTCACCGCGCTACACGGTCACAGCGCCGATGCTGAGAGAATCCTATCTTCTTGGCTCACAGTAAAGTGATACCCTTTGAGGTGTGGCTGTAGCCACAGGATATCCTATGAAGTTGGGAAATCCCTCTATCAACGGCGCTCCCCGCCCTGCTGCACGTCAGGGCTAATCAGTCCTTAAGGCCTGGTAATGAGACGCCCGCCACCACTGTCTGCCATGGCATCGCCAGCCTGAGCCCACACTAACTCTGCTGCTCCTAATGAGTGGTAATCACCCAGCAGCTCCCCACAAACCACTGCAGGGATGCCGGCACGCACATGAGGCACAGGCAAACCATAGGACCGGAGGGGAGAAAGAGGAGGGAACCAGAGGAAATGTTTACATGGAGCCACTTAAAAAAAAACAACTTGTAACATTTCTGTGCTGTGCTATAGAAAAATGTGGCCCCTTTAAACTTTAAAACACAATGCTGTTTGACACACACCAGGAACTAATTCAGCGCAGTGATAAAAAAAACGTTTACAGCTGCAATCTGAGAAAAAAAATCCCTCCTCCTCAGTAAATTTACACACATCCCATTTGTTATCCTGTTGTTTTTGGCATTGTGCCTAACTTAATGGAGCGCTGAAAACAATAACACCATCTGAAAGACGCATCAGCTCTGCTTCAGGAGCAAACTGACAAGAGATTCTTTGAGGATGATTAGAAAGCAAGTTAATAGAAACCGCTAGATTTGCCTCTCCCGGATGCTGCGGTGCCTCTGTGATTGGTAAATCCCAGCTGCATTACTGTGGGCATGCCTTCCTGTATATGTCGCACATGAACTAAATAAAAACAAACTCTTGACTCACTGTTAGGACTCGCATTCTGCACAGTTTACAAGACCACGGAATGACATGCCTTTTTACCAAAACTCAAATTTAAACAGCCGTCTCAAGGAGCCCTCTGAGAGCTCTGACAGGGTCAACTGAGTAAACACCTCCCTCACAGACAGTTTACACAAGATCTCATCAAGGTGCTGTGTAACCTATTAAGTTAAGCTAACGAAAAGCTCAGCAAACGCCTGCACCGATTCAAATTCTAATGATAACGGATTTAGCAGAACCAGCACCTGCCACAACAGGCTGAGGGGGAAGAAAACGAGCGCTCACATTCTTGTGGCAAAGGATGACAATTTCAGCGGGTGCTTGACTACGCCAGGAATCCCACCCCACCCTCGGCTTGCGCAGACTATATGGGCAGGAGAGATTGTGTTTATGTTACACTTACGCTCCACCGCACTCTGGAAATTGGGTATGCAACATTGACCCTCTATTTTGAGTAAATCAGTACTCAAGAGGCCCTAGGATGCCTCGTGCTCATGGAATATTTATTTGAACAGGTTTGTGTGAGTAGTGGCCCGCAGTGGAAGCCGCGACTGCCAGGACTGTGTCGGAGTGTCACCGGCAGGGGCGCCGAAAAGGGGGGGGTAAAGGAGACGGATTCTAGGGGCCCATGATGGAGGGGGGGCCCAGAGAGGCCCCTAATGATGATGAAATTATAATACAGAAAAAATAATGACACTAAGTTATTAACTAACATATAATCAGTGGTGCAGCAAATAAATGACTCAAAATGAATTCCATTGTATTCAGAGTGCTCAGTTCTTCCCCTACTGTACATGTCAACTGTCATGCTGTTCTTCTTTCACAAATATGGTAATGATAGTCAAAAATACCATTAAAATGCATAATTGTATGTAAAATAGCATCAAAAAATGTTGCTGCTGTGTTGGGGGCCCTGTAAAGATTCTTTTCATGGGGCCCAAAATCCCTAGCGGCGCCCCTGGTCACCGGTGTCGAGTTTCTGGGAAGTTGGCCACGTGGGCAGTCACATTTTGTATCAGTGTCACCTGTGCATGGCTCTTTCACTATGTTTCATGTTCCTCAGCTGCAGGGCTAAATCATTCACTGACACTCATTCATATTCCCTCCTCCTCACCCTGACGCGGAATAATAAATCTGGAGTATCGCAATACCACATGTCTCGCTGCACTGCACAGGCAACAGATAGAGAACAGACTGACAGAGGGGATTGAAAACAAGTGCTAACTGTATAAGTAAATATGCATTACCATTAGGCCCATTAAGGCTGATGTGAGTGCCAATTTGGCACGTCAACCTTAATACATGCTGCCTGCCAACACGGAGGGAGACAGAAACAGAGAGCAGGGTTACGTTTGTCCTTCTAGTGCAACTTTGGAGCGGAAACCAAAGACAGAGACGGAGAATGTTCTTGATATGTGCATGTGCATTACAGATGATGACGTTTTACTGTGAAGGGCTGAGATATTTCCATCATACAGAGCTTTTACAGGTGCCGGGCAGCATGTTTACATCACTCAGATGAGTGCCAGCACTTCGGTAAAACACCCAAGACGACAAAAATTCACCCAGACTTGTGAAAATATGTGTTAATCCCAACAATCGGGTTAATTCAGACAGTTTGATGTCTAGAAAAAGACTCAGTAATACCAAAATTGCTTATCCTTTTATAGTTTGTAAAATGTTATACCACCATACCTTATCAAGGAGAAGCTAAATCCCACTTCAACATGTTGACAAGTCTAACACTCAAAACTATGGCACTCAGAGGACACTTCCTGTCCTCAGTTGCAGATTCACAGCAGCTACCAGATCAACTAACAATCCTGGAACCGGCACAACTGCCATACCTGCCATAAATTTGACTCTGCTGGAAAGGCTTTAAGTGTCATCACTCCACAGCCTACCACCATTTGTCTCTGTGCAACGTCTGCACTCTTAGCAGCCCATGGGGAGCACTAACAGTACCCATCAACACTGATATTTGTAGATACAGAAAAGCACCAAGATCGTGCTTCTGTATAGTATGACATGCAACCTCGGTACATTTTGTTCTGACAGTTTCCGAATCAGTCAGTTGTCACTTGGGGGGGGACTTTTAGGATTAAAAACTTTTCAGTTTTAGGTGAAACATGTCCCGCTCTGCCACCTGACATGCTGACCTCATTTGAACGACCTTGGCTTCCCTGCAGGGTGAATGTTCTTCTGTAACTAAGACAGAAGAAAAAACAACAACTAAGAGTGCCGTTCATGTGAGTAGGCAAACTGGAGTTCAGTGCATTTAGTAGGCACTCTGAAGTGGAGGTCATAGTGGGCTACACCTCAAATCCAAGGCGTTTCCTGGGAATGACTTACTTTGAAATATACACCCTTGTGTTTTTTTTTCTAAATTAAACATTATTGTGTTTATGACAAGGATTCATGAAACGCTATTAATTTCCCAACGTTTGGTTTTTTTTTTAAAGTTGATGGAGGCAGCAGAAAATAGAAAAAAAAAAAAAAAAAGCTGCCAGAGTTGTGTGATGTTTATGCTGGATGGGGGGAATTTTTTCTGTGCAAAGCTGAGCAGACGTTTCGGCCACCAGATTGCTTTATTGTTACCAGCTGTGGAGTCTGGGGCATATATACACTCACCTTTCGCTCCACGGCTGTTTTCAGAGTCGACTAAGGATATGATTTTACAAGTGTTTCAGCAAAAATAATCACCCGACCGCTAACCTGCCATTCAAAGCAGCCCGGGGTTCCTTTACAGTGGGCGCTGGCTCAATTGTCAGGGAAAGAATGGGGGTGAACTCTCCTCGGCTCAACATTACTGCGAGGCTGCGTATAACGACCTATAATAGATGCTGAGTTTATTGGGCTTTGCTAAGACACCCAATGACCCTGCTTGTCACACTTTTTTTTTTTTTTTTTTTTTTTTTTTTTTTTTTTTTTTTTTTAAATTGTCAGCAGTGTCTTGTGAGGCCAAATCATGTGCAGACAACCTGCTGCAGCCTCCAGCTGTGAGGCCGCTGAGCGCTGCGCAACCGGTGGCACCCCCACTGACCAGGCAGCAGATATCAATGCAATCAAAGCATAACTCATAATTCAACGAATCAAAGTAGTATTAGTTTGATTTTGTTCAAATCTCGCTAGATAAACTTGTGTAAAAAAAAAAAAAGTTTTCAGTGAGTCTGAAGGAGAGAGAGAGAGAGAGAGGGAGAGAGAGAGTTAAAAAAAAAAAGTTGTTACCTGCTTTGTAATTCAGGAACCAATCAAATCAATGAAAGCAAGCATCATGGACATATCTGTGTGTTCTTACCCGAAATATGCTGCGGTTGGTCCAGGCAAGTTGAGAAGATACACTATAACTGTGATCGATAACCATCCCAGGAGTAGGTGTCCATCCAGCATTTTGCTGCGGCTCCAGGGCAGATCATTTCGTTTCTCCTGAGTAGCTGTGTAAAATCCCTTGTTGAAAGCTCAACACTTCTTATACAGAGAGGAGCTGCGCTGCGCTCCTCCCATCAGCAGAGAGAGAGAGGGAGAGAGAGGGGGAGAGAGAGAGAGAGTAATATGGCAATACATACACAGAGCTGAGTTGATTCACAATTCTCTCTCAGGTTTCAGAGGGATAAATCTTCTCAGTTGTCTTCATTTAAAGGATTGGCATGACAGTTTCTCCTCTGTGGGCGTTTTAAGCACCATGCCGTTAGTTTTTTGGTGCAGACTGAGGTCAGTCTGAGCTGGCCTGTATATGATCAAAAACTTGTTTACCATCAGTCAAAGACAGTTTATTTCCAGAATGGCATACCCTGAATTTGTGTAATCCAGCTGAAGCAGGATACAATGTATACTAGTCCATGAACTGGACTAGTATGGAAGGGAAGTCTACATTGGTTAAAAAGCCTTTGCATTTTAAAAAAAATGGTTCATTTTCGTGCAGCAGTGGAAAGAATGTTTAGTCCACTATTGTGATTAAGTAGCCTTCTCTCAGGAGCTTTTGACATGGGCTATATGTCAAAACAAGCTCACCACAACTGCAGCATCTGCTGAAGAAGATTGTGTGATCTGATTGAAAGCTGCGGAACAAATGCTGGAACAATATTAACACAAGAGGACGTTATGTCAAAGTAGTTTTGTCAGCTGTTTCCATTCAATCTGGATTTTTTTACATATTTAGTCGGTTATTGAGTGAACTATTTGCACATCATGCTTTACATAGAGTAACTTCGGAGGTACAGAAAACATATGATGCGCATATGAAATATGATGAATTATGTTATACATTAAACTGTCCGACAGTATCAACAAGTTAAAATTGGCTCCGCATAAACCGACTACAACCGTAGACATTTTATTTGGTGGCCATTTTTCTTGAAAACAACTTTCGATACATAGAGAATAAAGTCATTCTCCGTCTTTGTGTGCTGTGTGTGTTGTTTGCACTGCTCATGCTGTAAGCACCGTTAGTTGCTAGCCGCTCAGATGTCGCCATGTTGAGAGCCGTGTGGAGGCAATCCCTCAACCATGCACTGAATTTGGAATTAAGCACCTTTAAAGTGCATTTTGCTTATATATCTACTTATATCTACTTCTGTGAGTAGTGTGAGCAAGCAAGGTTTTAAAATCAGATTTCTACTTTCAATAGGGTACTATTGATATTTCTATTTAACGTTAAGTAAATTATCTTAATACTTTTTCCTCCACTACTATGGAAAAGTTTATTGTGCAAACTGTCCTGTGTTGATTCATCGGTCAATAATGCATCATACAGTACAGAATAGGCTGCCTGATTAATAGATTTTGGTTAAAGATTGTCTGTTGAGGTTAAATATCAGTCTGGTCTTGCCTTTTGCGAGGCACAGCGATCACTTCTCCTAAACCAGGAGTTCACCCGCAGTTCACAGTGAAGAAAGCTAATTTATCCACAAATATAACTGTAGGCGATTTCTCAACAGCTGAAGACGAAACCTTTAATCACTTTGGAAAAAGATCTTATTGAGCACCATAAATCAATTGCCAAACTATCAATCATTCTCATAAGTAATCTGATTGCTTTGGCAGGCCTGCTCTTGAAAAATATTTACTCTTCCTACGCATTTGATCGCATAAGATTTGGAGGTTACCAAAACTTTTAGTTATTCTCTAAACATTACTAAACATTCTCTAAAATGCAAACTCACTTGTATTAGAATCTTAAACCATTGTAAAATACAGACATGGACATATAATGTAGCAAAGCTTGTAGTAATGGATTCTTTCACAAATAAAGATAATTAAAATCAAGGTTAATATTACCGTTTCAATGAATCACTTTAAAACATAGACTTAGATGGTTAAATGACAGCAATTCACATGAATATTTCACCGACTTGACAGGTTTATTCTCAAGCATGACAGCCATAATAAGTAAGAATCAGTATTACAGATTCTCTGACGGTTGACCTCTTCATTTGTAAATAATATCCACTGACTGCCAGCTGAGAATGTCTTTAGTCTGGGACAACCCTGCTTAACTCCTGTGTAAACACCTTTCACTGGCTCACCTACCACCTGACATCTTTTGTGTCCGCACACACCTTGATTTCTCGCACGTTAAGAGAGAGAGAGGTATCTGAACTTGGGAAGGGTCCAGGTTTTTTCTCAGCTACACCTGGGTAAGCGCTCTTGCCAGGATTCTGGATGAAGTCTATTCATTCCCAATCTCAAACAATATGAAGCCCGTTCACCGCAGATCACAAACAGCCATAGATGGGCCAAGTGGCTTCACGGAGCCAAGTTTCTACTTACTGTGTGTAAACAAAATAGAGATTAAAGTGAGCAAGCGTGATAATTTACGGTTGCATGTTTCACATGATACTGGATCACTTATGATGGTTCCCGTCAACAGATCACCAGTTACTTAGCACTTGTATGGTGTGTTATTTGAGTATGAGTGAACATGACAGGTTGACCTGCTCCATTGTGGAATGTTATACGAAAGAAAACATATAGTGTATTCGCTTCCTGACGGACAGTAATATGAGAAGATTGATACTACTGTTATGTCTGTCTATTGAATATCGGGCTACAGCTAGCAGCCAGCTAGTTTGCTTAGCATAGAGACTGGAAGCAGGGAGAAACAGCTAGCCTGGCTCTGTCAAATTGTAACAAAAATCCACCTGCCAGCAGCTCTTAAGCTCACTAATTAACAAATTATATCTCATTTCTTCAGTCTGTACAAAAACCCAAAAGTGAAACTTACACAAGGGACTATTTCTATGCCGGGTGCAGTGTCTTCCTGAAGTATTGTCATCACAGGGAGGTTTTTTTGTACGCGAAGTAGGGAGATATTGTAACTTATATTGTTGCTCAGGTGAGAGAAAGGGTCGTCTTTAAATCACAAGTTCGGTGTTTTGATTCCCGGCTGCACATGTTGAAGTGTCCTTGAGCAAGAAACTGTAAAATTATGTTACGTGCCGGACGGTTTCTTAACTACTTGGAGTCTCCGCTGGTTACCCGGCAACTGCTCTAAGGAACAGTCCTGCACATAAGCCCCGGTAAAATGGTGAATTTACGGTTTTACACTTTTACATCTAAACACCAAAATAAAAGCTTTAGCTTTAGAATTGCTGGTAGAAGGATTTTGTTTCTTTCAAACAGTGCCAGGCTATTTCCCTCTGTTTCCAATCTTTGTGCTAAGCTAAGCTAATTGAAGATAATATTTCCTAAAATATCAAACTATTACTTTTACATAAAAAAATGTCATCTAAATGCTGCTCACCCTTTATCACACAAGATGACATATATTATACTTGTATAACAGGATTAGCCTAAGCAGTCGTATTTATGGTGAAGTCATATGAATTTGCTGTTTGCATGATTACCCTTTCAACTCATGCTCAATATCATTCACACAATTCACACAGGTGAGCACATGAAAGCACAGGAATGCACTTTTTTCTTAACATTATAAGCTTGTCAGTCATTCCTAAAGGGCAGTTATTCAAAAGCCTAAAGCCCCCCAGTAAGGGCCGTGCTTCTTAATAACACCTGGTTTTAAGGAGATCAGCAGGAGGGTTTGTCAGTACATGACAAGAATGGACACTAATCCCAAGCAATACCCACTGGTCCTGCATGTCTCTCCAGTGGGATAATTGATTCCCACACCCTTCTTAAAACACACTCCCCCCCGTCTTCTCAGACCCGGCAACCAAGAAAACAGAGCTTGTTTCATTCTGGTGTCGAGGGAACAGGGCCATGAGGACAAAAGCGTGTTATTTTTTTTTACCAGGGCTCCTATGAGGGTTGAACTGAGGGCTGTCATAAGTGTTGTAGTTGGTAGCAGAAATTTGTTTGGTAATGGACACTAATCTCTTTAGGCTGTCAGGATATTTTCTCCTCCCTGCTGTTGGAGATACTACCTTACCTTCAGAAGCTAACGCGCATATATAAATAAGCAAGATGCATTTTAGATGTAAATATCATGGTTCCATTCGAAAATAGTCGTATCAAATATCCATGAGAATGTCACCCTTAAGTAACCGTTTAAAAAAAGACTTCTTTGTTTCAGCCCCAAGTGTGACTAGAATACTCAATTCAGCTTCAAGTGTTAGTCTGCAGTATAACATTACTTTTGCAATTACAATGAGGTTCCTCTGGGCATCGAGGTTAGTCTGTCTGTGCAGCGGCTATTCAAATGAGATGGAATGTGCTATGGGACGATGATGGAGTTTGAGGTATTTCCTTGAAGGTAACTCCTACAAAGAAATCTCCTAAGATGCTTTAAAAGTATTTAAATGTATATTATATACAGTATTGACAAACACTGTGTGCAAAGCATCTGCTGAATGTCCATATCAGGCAAATAAAGAGATCTAAAAAGATGTAGGTAGTTAATATAATGGAAGAAAGATTGTATTTCGTAGAAAATTATACAACACGCAGAGTTAAAATAAAATAAGGTATTGTTTTCTACATAAAAAAGTCAATTTGAGTAAAGAACAAACTTCAGATTCCTCCTCCCTCTCCTCGGAGTCTGATGTATTAGCCTTGGTCTGACCTTGTCTTGATATCACATCCCCGGAGAGGAATGTAAATCGTATCCGTCCAATCCCAACCCAGTTACCACCAAACTCCTCGTTCTCACCACCCCTACTCCGCTGCAGGGCCACATGATCTTTTCCATGTACCAGACATAATTTGTGGCTTAGGTTTGGAGGCTGACGGTGCGTCTGCGCCACTCTGCTGTTTCAGGCGTCGGGTGCACCATGTGCAGCAGTTCTCAGGATTTCGGGGGAAAAAGTCTGTCCTCAGGGTCTGGAGAGGTAGCTGTTGTTTTTGAAACCTCAATGAAAGAGCTGTCAACCTCCTGTGTTGGTTTGATTGCATCCCTGAGAGAAAACAAATCAGATATTGCTGATGAATAGATTTTAAAGTGGGTTAAAGGAGAGCAAGGAGCAAAAAAAAAGGGTAACTATTCACAACAAAAACTAACTAAATTAGGAAAAGATTCCATTAAAAGGTGTCCTCAGAGCTAGAAGATAACAGAGGTACTGCTGAACTTACCTTCTGTACAGAAACCAAAACAGTAGCTGCAGTTTAAAGAAGGGTCACCTTGCTATCAAAAAACACCAAATTTGAACTTAATCCCGGTCCTTCATTTGTGGCATGTAACCTATGGTCCATGCACATTTTCTAGTGAAGTGTTACGACACACTTGAGCCAAATTGTATGTGAGCATGTGGTGGCTTGTCCGTTCTTGAAAGTGTTTAAGCAGGCACATCTAAGCTGCTGCTGCTGTGGGAGGAAACATGGAATACCTATAAAGCAAGGTGAGATGGTTGGTTGTAACATGATCTTCCAAAATCAATCACCTAACTTGAGTTTGATGTGACATGAGAGAGTTGATCATTCAAAAGGCATCTCTTTTGTTTATTTTATGAACATTTTTATCCCATTGGCGGCCGACAACTTTGCTCATTCAAGCATTATTATTACTCCCCACCTTGCAAACAATTACATCAATCTCTGACGTTAATATCAAACCACAGTCTACTGCATGATACAATCCACCTTTGGTTTCCTAGCAACCTGTAAAACACGCTGCTTTAATAGTGTTTACAGAATCGCAATTTTCTATTTGCACTTGAACAAACCAAGCCATTCATCCAGCTTCACTTTCTCTCGCTGCAGAAAGCATCTACAATGACACAACACAGTCTCAACAGTAAAAGTAGTGACATGTGGGGAGAGTTTTGAGCCAGGAAAGTACAGGTTGCTGTACGAAGACAGACGATATGGTAGACGTATAGCGAATGGGTCGTGCTCTTGACCAGCAGGTGGTGTTGATGGAATGTTATGATCTGCTTAACTTAGCATTAATGAAACAAGACAGAGTCAAGCTGAGCAGCTGCAGTCTGTGCAGCCTCCCTCACAGCTGATTGCGACCTCGGATGACCCAGAGGAAAGCGTCATTGTGTGAAAAAAAGACCAGAGAAGAAGAAGAGACTAAAAGAAGGTGGAGATATGGAGCCTCAAATTCTCTCCCTCAGCAGTTGATAGAAAACACTGCACCCTGATATGACACACAGGGCTGTTCCTGTAATTAAAGCTGTGTTGTCTCTTCATGTTTTCTGGCCTCTGGAGCTTCTTCCAGCTTGCTTAATGTGTGACCTCAGTGCTCACACAACTATCTCAGTCCCTCTGAGGAGAAACCAAAGGCTCCCACTACAGTTTAAAGACTTCAGTAATGTACAAAAAGAGACCTAACAGGCTATACATGTTGACGGACAGAATGATTTTAGGCCTTGAGGTGAACCCCTTTGCTTGTCATTGTCAGATATTAGTTGTGACTCCGTTACATTAAAGGATTGAAAACCTATCATCTATTTTATTGATTTACTTCTGCATTTGATACAGATCTCTTTTTTTGTTTAAATCCTATCTCTTCGAAAGGACTTTTTTGTGTTGCTACAGGGGACTAGAGGGACAGGGATCAGTCCTCGGGCCTTTGCTATTCCCTTTAACATGCTGCCTTTAAGTCATTTTCAAACCCATCACATCTATTTTTATACAGGTAATTCTTCATTCTACCTCTCTTTTTGTTCAAATAATTTGGTAACTTCTTTCAATCTAATCTTTCTAAATCTATTAATAAAAGTAACAGAAATCTCAAGTTCTCATTAAAGGCTTAATTTTGAACATTATGTGAAGTGTGTTGTCAAATTTAGCTTACTGCTTTTTCAAAATTAAATCTATTTTTTTCTGCAAAGCAGTGTAAAGAAAACTTCAGTTACATCCCGATTACATCACTGCAATTGTGTATTTAACAGCATAATCTATGAAAGCTTCAAATAGGGTTTTTCAGAAAGAGAGTTATCGAACCTGTCTTGGCTGGGTGGAAATCTGGTGACTGTGAAGACAATTGCTTATGATTAACCTGTTTTCATACTCATCAAACCACTCATTTATTCAGCCAACTCTCTGTAGTTGAAGTGATTATCTATTATCATGCTCAGCTGACACACACATAATGTGTTTAGGTGTGTTCTGGGCTTAAAAGCAACAAATCTGACCTCATAGTCTATGAAGACCGTTTACATTAAGATTCTGAAGTTTTTTCCCATGATTTGTCTTATCAGAAGCCTTTTTACACCCTTTATTACCAAGAGGCCTGCGAGATAGGGACGTCAACGCCTGTGGTAATGCCCATCCTGAAGATAAATTTAAGGGACAGGCAGACCCTTTGCTTTGTTTCCCATGTCTGGAGACCAACGGAGAAGTACAAGGGAAAGTGATGAGTTATTTCCAGGTATGAGCTTGTCGGGTGTGTCTC
This sequence comes from Anoplopoma fimbria, assembly GCF_027596085.1. Classification (NCBI taxonomy): domain Eukaryota; kingdom Metazoa; phylum Chordata; class Actinopteri; order Perciformes; family Anoplopomatidae; genus Anoplopoma; species Anoplopoma fimbria. The sequence goes on along the minus strand of NC_072451.1, from coordinate 6,763,245 downwards.
AATTTATTGAAGCACAGCTTTACTCCCTTTCCCTTGAAAGGTTTGTAACTCAAACAGAATTATAAGTAAAGTTGTTCTGCTGCTGGTCAACTTCTCTCTGTGTCTTACTGAACATAAGAGTTAGTTTTTGCTGATCTTCTAAAGAAAAAACTGGGTTTAGCAACTCAACAGAGAAAAAAAAAATAGAGTGGATAGTATAATCTGAGAGATATCAACTTCCTCAGCATGATTTATTGGGGCGTTTTCTTTAATGATTGCTTGAACTAAACAGAATCAAAAACTGATGAACTTTTGACTGCCACCAAAAAACTCCAAAGATATAAAGACTCTATATATTAATCTATAAAATGTAAGAAATAAAAAAATCTGTTGCAGTTGGATCAATATTGAAAACAAATTTCCCAGGGAATAAATAGATAGGAATATTATTTTTTGGTTTCTTTTTCATTTGAACTGTTTTAAAATCTTGTTCTTATGCCTGTCCTTGCTTTATTAAAGTACTTTGAATTACTTCTGTGTTTGAAAGGTGCTATCCAAACAAACTTGAGATAGAGATTATTTCTGTTTTTAAATTCAACAGTGACAATAGACATAGTAATTCCATTACAATGCTGACATCTAGTGGTTTTGTCACATTTGTACACAACAAAGATCTTCAATTGTTATGTGCCGAAGCTGCAGTTGAATCAAATATTTTCTCTGTATGTTGCATCTTGGACACTTGAATGCACAAATGAGCATTAAGGGCATCGTGGCACATCAGGAAAATATTCATGGAAAAGTCAGTGAAGTAATGAAACTGTGATTAGTTCAATATTTGTGCATTGCCCGTTGTTGGTGTAGCTGTGTAGTGTCAAACAGTGGGAGTCTGACTGAGGCCTGTGATGCAGAGCAATGACAAGACTCACTTGTCGGACACAACTTGCTGCTAACGGCACTTTGGTAAATGACATCATCATCGCAGTGAGGTCACCATGGGCACACAGAGGTGCCATGATGTGCTTCTGTCTGCTCGGGGGGGAAACCTGGATGGATGGACTGCAGAGACAGCGTGGTGTGAAACGTGTTGATGGAGATGAAATGAACAGAAAACAGTCTACAGCTCGCTGAATGGATTTCTTTGGAATAGTGTATTAACTGTGTGACCACTTCATATAAAACTATAATTTGATTGATTTTTTATGGCATGGAGAAGTTAAACATGTTTTTCACAAATTCTAGCACTTATTAAATTTCTTGTTGAGCTAAATGCTCTACAGTCAGTAGGCACAGTAGAACAGGCATCACATTTTTCACATCCATTTAACACCCTCGAAGTCTTGGCCTCGGCGCCAGTGCTGACAGCTACTGGGGAGAAGAAATGGCAGTTCGTAGCCGCTCTATAACTTCCAGATTTCCCCCTTCTGCAGCTGCCGAAATCCTCCAGCTCCTCTGTGTACCTCTCCAGTTATTCACTCTAAGTTTGGTCATTTAGTGACAATGTCTGAAATAGACTATTGAACAAAATAGACAATAACTATGGTAGAAATATAAACTTAATCAGTGTAACATTTATCAGAAGCCATTCATGACAACATCCTTGTGGATGTAAGCAGTGGTGAACTGAAGTGTGTCATTATGCATATCCTGTCCAGGTTATATTATTAGATATTACCACATATGGGGGGTTATTATTATTATTATGTTAATGATGCTTAAACCTGTAAGCAGCATTTTAATGCTGTAGCTGATCTAGGAGGCATTAACTACTTTATGTGGTCTGCAGCAATGCGTCATATTTTATAAAGTGATCAAAGCTTTTGTATGTAAAATCTGCAAACATCAAATATATGTCGTTAAATATTTCCCCATGAAATACAGTGAAGTTGAAGATAGAATAACAGAAAATGAACAAACTCAAAACAACAGGTTCTTTAAAATTGCACTTCTGCAGCACATGAATAAATGGACTTAGTTACTTTGCACCACTGAATATGAAAAGACAGACATGTAGGTGCCATGCCTCAGTTTTTGTGGCTTTTTCAAGGTTGCAATGGGCAACAGACTCCACTGGATGGCACTAACATCTTTAGGCTTCAGGGTGTGATTATCACATTTTGCCTCCTCCAGGCAAATCATTAAAGTTTAGCATGTGAACCCTTTTTTTGTAAATTAGAGAACAATGAGAGCTTTTTTTTTTTTTTTTTTTTACTTAATAAATGTTGTATAAATACCTCGATGATTATGTACAAATAAATGATCTCTAATAGGTGAAGTTAACTCAAAAGCTCATGGAAAAGTTGATTCAGAGAACATAAAAAGAAAATATTAGAATTTTAAATATTTATTTCTTAAATATTTATATTATGTGATTACTGTTGTTCATTTTAGTCACTGCAGCTTCATTAATATGCAAATGTTTTTCAGTCCCTTCAAGCTACAAACGTGCACTAAAGTCTTACTGAAACACTGATTTGGTAAAAGTATATTGAATTAAATAGTGACTATTATTATTATTATTATTATTATTATTATTATTATTATTGTTGTTGTTGTTGTTGTTGTTGTTGTTGTCTACAACAACAATCACTGACTATAAAAATTGTGAAAATAACAAGTGTAAATGTTCAGTTTCCGAGAAAGGGCCACAACTGATTGACTAATTAAATGTTGTAAGGTTAAATTTAGAAATAGCCCATTAGTCACTGATGTTACACAACTAGGACAGATAGTTTAATCTTCAAGTAAGCATCGGTGCCTGTAAACGGAAACACCTCCTACCAGATCAGCTATCAACAGCCACTTGACATTGAGAAAGGGAAACAGACAGTCTGCCATTTAAACTCAGTGGTGCGGCCAATTGCTTCCAATATTTTCGTTGGAATAGGCTTAAACTGTCTGGCAGCTCATCGTGCAGACATTTATACAGTCATACTGTGCTATGACAGCACAGTAAATACCATGTGAGAAAACCTCCTTAACATCCTTAATTAATGCCCAGAATTTTCTCCTTTTTCCCTTCACCTCTGCGTCTAATATATATGATGACAAGAACAATAACATCACTGCTTATTTGTCATTTTGCAATCTCAGAGCATCATTGATTTGCTGTAGTGACAGCAATCCAAATAGTTTAGATTTTATTACACACATTAAAGAATAAATAAATAAATAAATGTAGATGTGTGGCTAAATCATTAAGGATTTCTCTCTAATAGCAGTTTATGCATTTAGTCTCTTTTTATTCAGTTTATTGTGAATCCATCAGTCCGTTGGAACAAACTTCCCAACTTCTAATTTTACATTCATGGCAAACAGGCTCAACTAAAGCACTGGAGACCGTAATAATAGTCTCAAGCAATTCACACATATTTATTTCTGCATTTTAGAAGCTTCAAGCCAGGGAGTGAAATCCGGACAGGTTGTTATAGCTACGCAATCCACAGGGGTTCCGATGTCTATTTAAAACCCCTCAGACCCTCCCTCTCTGCTTTAAACAACATTATATATCACACACACTGCATGCTAATGCCACCAATTCTCAATGAGCACTAAAAACACATCTTAAAATTAGCTCATTCTGTTGTCTGAGTTTAAACCGCCTGACTAGGAAACAGAGGGAACATATCATCAGAATTCCCCCTTTGGCAATACCTGCTGATTGGGTCCTAAAAAAAAAAAAGCAAAGCAGCTTTTAACTTTTTTTAATATTTGGCTCCCGAGTTCTGCCACGAGTAGTCGCGAAAGATAGATTATCCCTCAGTGTTTCTGGAGCAGAGAATAAAAAAAAAAATCCATTAGTGCAAGTTTGGTTTGTTTTAGTTATTTTTCAATTCATCTGTTAAAAAAAAATCTCAGTGCGCACATGAGCGCGCATGTAGGCTTTCTTTCTGCTGGAGAAGTTTTAGCGAAACTTTAAGGATGATATACCTTGGATGTTTCCTGTTGCTGCTCTGTGGGCTTACGCATGTCATGGCAAGTTATCCCATCTGGTGGTAAGTTATATTTTCATTACATCCCAGAACGAATGTTGATATTGTTTGTATTTTTTTTGTTGTATCTGCTAATGCGTTTGTGTGTCACTTTGAGTGGTTATACTTCTAATTTCGTTCCTGACAGCGGCGGAACATTAAGCTGCACCTGATGGTGAAGTAGCTGTGAGACGTTTGGAGCATTTAGATGAAATAATAAAAATAAGCTTTTAATTTGAAATTTAAAGCAGAGAGCAGCAGCTCTGTGGAAATTTGAACTAATAACGAAAAATAAATGTCTGTCTGAATTATACGTTTTGTTTTTTTTAATGCCTTGGACACACCAACATTTACAGGACGCACAAGAGCATTTTTTATATTTATATTCAGAGTGCAGCAGGTGCAAAGTTTGTGTTCTTGCAGTGTGTGTGTGTGTGTGTGTGTGTGTGTGTGTGTGTGTGTGTGTGTGTGTGTGTGTGTGTGTGTGTGTGTGTGTGTGTGTGTGTGTGTGTGCGCGCGTCCACTCGTGTGTGTATGGTTTTCAAAGTGGGACAGAACATCTTATTGCCCATTGTTTAACCTCAAAGCTTGGGACAAACTGATAATGTAAAACACGGTCTATTCTTTATGTCATTTTTGTTATTTATGCTAATAATGAGATCCTAAACACAAGATTTGAAGTAGAATCATATATTTTTAATTATCAGATTAGGGAAACTTCTTTCACTTTTAACAAAACATAACGGAAGGCTTAATAAACAATTCACCTGTTTGAAGTATGATAGCATAATTTGCTGTAGGGTATGGATGTCTCAGTTTCCACACTTTTCAAATGTATTTTTCTTGCATTTTTTTTGCTCTCTTGTTCAACACAACAGAAGCACAGAGTCACTGCAGAAAATGCACTAATTAGATTGTTAAGCTAAGGTGCAGCAGCCTTATAATTCCCGATTTTTTTTAAAAAAAACTAACAAATGTCACTAATTAGCATTATTTTTTCCGTTTTGAATAAATGTTCTGTCTCAACTTCTTCAGAAGTTCATGTCTGGTTGCACGGTTTTCTTGCTGGACCCATCAGCTACACACTTCAATCCAAAATGTCTTGATAGCACCAAATTAACTGATGTGTATTCTGTATTTTATAAAAAATAAAGGTTAAATATTTGCTTAGTTTTGCTTAGATATTGGGTGTACCCTTCTACTTCCTTTAATGGGGCTCCTGGTTGTAATACTGATGAGAAACTAATTACACGCACAGCTGGAAGGAAGTCCTGATATAAGAGTGGGTGGGAAAGAAACTGACCCAAATCTGTAAAGTCCTGCTACTAAAATTTAGTGCACAGCAGATGCTCTATCAACTTGATAGAGTTGATTTTATCACTTGATGAGCATGATTTTCATTTGTCTATTTCATTTTTCTTCTTAATGCCAGAGTGTGCTGTGCCATGCTCTGCTGATTGACACACGCATGCACACTGGCAGATGGAAAAAAAGATATCCCTTGAATTTCTCTTTTTCTTTCTTTTTATTTGTGGACGTAGTTATGACACAATGGAAGGCAGGTTTCCATTCTGGCATGCCCAAACTGCAGCAAGTCAAGAACTAACTCCTGTGTTGATGGTTTGATTATGGAGGGCTGGTCAGGTCTTTGATTGAAGAGTGTAACTACCGAGGCAAAAGAGTGGCAGGCAAACATAACAGGAGCGAGTGTGCTGTATCACTCCTACCAATACAAACAATCTGAGGTAACACATGAAGTCAGTCTTGACGTAATACTGAAGTTTTGTTTCTTTTCTTTCAAGACTTCTGATGTGTATTTTGTTTCGCAGCAACTCATCCCAAGTCAAATAGCGTGGTTCCTTTTGGATTGCGCTCAACGAGGCTGCATTGTCTCTCTGTTTTCAAACAGCATGTCAGCTATCTAAGAGCTTTCGCCTCTGTGAAAAGAAAAACTATGATGTTTTTCTGGCAGACTTTGCTTCAAGTGGCCATCGGAGCTGGATCGCACTCAACCCATGTGCCTCAGTAGTCTCTAGGGATAGGGATATGCACTAAGACAGGTTCCCGTCTGTCTCTACTCGACCTGCCATGACATAGCCTGGCTGCACCCGCCACCCCCTTCCCCAGTCCACCCCACCTTAGAAGATAAATACCTGGAGGTGAAAGCTTGCCGCACATTCCTTTTCCCAAACATATTCTCTTGATGTCAAAGTCGGCTCCAAGGCCCCAGGGCCCACAAGTAAAGTGGTAATTCTAAGGTACCCTGCTTGGGCTTGCTGAAATATGCATTAAACCTGTGCTGGATACACTTAGATGAGAGGGGGAAAGTCTGTACTGAGGCAAAAAATTTATATGATATACGCTTTACTTAAGTATTTATTTGTAACTGTTTTCACTGAGGGGTTCATTTGACAACATAAACCTTAACAAGTGTTAATTAGTGAATCCACTATTTTGACCACCTACACTGAATTTTAGTGTCTCTCTCAGCTCGAGTGAGGAGGATGAATGGATTTCTCAGGAATTAAAAAAAAATGATTGCAAAGCATTAAATAGATGTCACACAAAACAAGCAATTTTAGTTTAAATATTTGTCAGAGTTGGTATCCAACAATCCTGTTCTTTATGCAATAGTTCCTTCTAGAAATCATCCCTGATGGATCATGCCCTGCCTCATATCTTTGACTATTTTACAATACAGGAAGAGGTTGCATGGATTACTCAACCCCACTGAGACAGACACAAAGACATGCAAGAGTAGAACAACCGAAGCACGTTGTCTCATGATGGTTTTGTGTGACACAGCTCGGGAAGATGAGCTGGCAGAGAAGCATGCAAAAACACCCTCACAGATGAGTCCTGATGAATAATAAGGAACACTGAGGACTCTGGTCAAGAGCAAACTCCTCTATGACCTTTATTCTGCACTGTTTTTTGCTGTTGAGATCCATTTTGGTGCTCATTCACAAAAATCTTGATGACAACGCCAAGGATACCTCAGAGAGACAACATTTCTCCTTGTAGAGGAAAAGAAAGCAGAGGAAGTTTAAGACCAGAATGACAGGGGACCACTACTTGTAAAAAAGTGCAGGTCTGAAGGGCTTGTTTTCACCTCCTTTCAGTCCCAGTAAACGTCTCACATTGTTGAACCTCTGATGATTTGTTGTACACGTGTTTCTGTACAGTTTCAGCTCCGTTAGTTGTGTGTGTTAGAAGCAAACCAAAAGTCTGCACCAGTTTGGGACGTGGACTCAGGAAAAGATCTGGGAAAGATCTGCTTCAGTGTGTATGGACTGACAAGGGCCAAAGAGAGGTCATTGTGTAATTGTGTCCTTGTTTACTGATGGATGTTGCAGACAAACTACAGACAAATACGATTTCCTCTGTAGTCATTTTCAACTTGCCATTGCTCGCTTACTGAATGTCTCATTTATGATTAATTAGGGCGTTATGGTCTGTAGAAGTTAGAGGAGAAATTTTGTGAAGAAAAAACAGTGTGACACACAACTCTGACATTTGCTCGGGGGAAATAACAGTGGTTCACTCACCTGTCAGCGGTGGGCTTACACACACCTTGAAAAATTGAAAAAAAATAAATAATTCAAGGTCAACATGTTTTGCTGCCTTCTCAAGTGGTCAGCCAGGGGTCAGTTGGCTGAGGAGATATTTTTACTTGGGCTGTGAGCTTTTAAAGGAAGCAGCCTGAGGCCAGTGTCAGGAGTTTTGGTAATCTTGTTGTGATCAGCAATTAGTCCTTGAACAACAGTGAACAGGTCAACAGATAGAGAGCTAACCGAGCAGCTAAAGACTGCACACCTGCTCTCGCTCTGCATTTCTGCAATAGCTACAGTAACTATTATAAAACCTGTATCACTCAGGGGAGGATCAGCAGATTACTGCTGCCAGTGTTCGGTCTTTAATAGACAGTTGAGATGAAATGTAGACTTGTCTGTGTTGCCAACAAGCTACTTTGTTGCTACTCTTCATAGCACTTGCCAAAAATAATAGGAACTCTGCTATTAATAATGCTGTCATCAAAATATTCATTTTGGTGACAAATCATTAAAAGCTTAGCAGCTCAGGTCAGCGGGTCATGCATTTATGGAAAAATTGGTATTAGTTTATGTAAATTAATTAATAAATATTGCCACGAATGTAATTATGTCCTCTTTGAACATTGACATGCAAATCAAACCATTAATTCACCGGTAGTAAAAGTCAATAAGGCCCTCTGTGATGTTGAAACGCGAACAAATTGTCGTGTTCAAGCACAGAACAGCAAAATGTTTCTTAAAATTGGCTAAATTACATACTATGCAATGATACAATGTATATCCCATTTCTATGATTACCAGTTACTAAATATCCTAATTGAGAGGACACAGAAAAGAAAGACAGAGAGAAAGCAATAAAGGGAACGAGACAGAGAGATGTAATCAGTGAACCAAGTTTGCACTTGTTGTATCCCAGAATACCTTCCTCAAAGGAAAGGGGGGGGGGTTGTTCTGTGTTACACTTAATACACTCTCTGAAGTTTCAATGTAGGGTTTGCACTCTTATTACCTTAAGCCGAAGGCCTGTTAAGTGTGCGGACAGTTAATAACAAGGTGTAGTTTTCCAAGTTGTCAGCTTAAAGTCTATGAAGACCTCTAGATGCATTGTGGACTTTCATCTTAGACAGAAACATCGCCTGCTTCTGTGGAGCAGGGCTGCAATTTCAATACACACAAAGGCCAGGTGTCTGCAGAGAGGGTAGTTGAAGGGATAAAGAATGGACGCTTAATGGTAGCATCTGAAACAGCAAATAAACAAACTCAGACGTAAAATTACACTGTACTTGCCGCAGGAAATTAGTCTTCCACTTGAGAGACGTTGACTCAATAGATAAAGATCATGAAAATGCACTGACTCTGTGACTTTCCCTCTCCTTTTAGGTCACTAGCAGTGGGCCACCAGTACTCATCACTGGGCACTCAACCCATCCTCTGTGGCAGCATCCCGGGTCTAGTTCCCAAGCAGCTGCGTTTCTGCCGGAACTACGTAGAAATCATGCCCAGTGTGGCCGAGGGGGTGAAGATTGGCATCCAGGAGTGCCAGCACCAGTTCAGAGGGCGACGCTGGAACTGCACCACGGTCAATGACAATCTGGCCATTTTTGGGCCAGTGTTAGATAAAGGTAATGATACACAGAAATCACTTTCATGTGAATGTTTTTTTTTTTTTTTTTTTTTTTTTAAAGAGATTTGTGCAGTGTGCTCTATATAATATCATCAGAGTGCAAATATGCAGCTTTTTTTTTTCATGCAATGAATCAGTCGGTGTACCTCCAACACAGGTCTACAACATTCGTGTTTCAACTCAACCCCGAAAGAGTCTTGGCGTTTTCATTTGGCAACGTTTACTTGGATCATTTGTGATTAACAGACAAATCTTTCAACCGAGTTCACCTTGCCAGACTGTATTTTCTATAGTCCGACAAAACCAATGTCTTGGAGGCATTTGCAATAGTGCGACTTAAACCAAGTCCATAAACAGGTCAGAGTTCAATTATCAAAGTAAGAGGTTGTTCTATATTATGTCTGTCTCATATTTGCATTGGAAAAGTTGCACTCCCTTCGTGCATCATTCATTATGCTCATACAAATCCTTGTTTAAATAGACTTTAGACTGAACAAGAGCAGCCTGTATGCATGGAATAGAGTACACAATTAAGAGTGAGTTCTGTCTTGTTGGAGTTTTCTTTAGGAGGGAATCCCCTGTGATTGTTTTGCTGTACATTTTTCACATTAGATTCTGTGATGATGTATTAGGACTTTTAAGCACATGTCAATTCTGGTCTACTTACAGGATCAGGCTGCAGAAATCCCCCCCTGTGCAGACAGATTTTGTTACCTTCCGACAGAGCCAGGCTAACTGTTTCGCCCTGTTTTCAGTAATTTTGCCAAGCTAAGCTAACCACCTGATGTAGCTTTATATTTAACGGACAGTTGTCAACTCCCGGCAAGAAAGTGCATGGGGACATTTCCCAGTATTGCCTTAATTGCTTCAGGGACTAGAGCAAATACTTTTAAGAATATTGTGTCCCAGGAGGATCTGTTTTGTTTTGTGCCTTCTTTTTCTCGCCTGTGTTGCTTCTTGCTAACTCTAAAATGAGTTACAGGCTCCAAAATTGAGAATGCGCACTAAACACAGGAGTTGAGGGTCAGGGATCTTAACCTGTCACCTAGTTTACAGAAGATTAATGCGAACACAGAGGGTTGGAGGTTAGTTAGGGCAATTGCTTTTAATAAACTCCTGAGCCTGTTGATAGAAAAGGCTTGAGCTCAAGTAGGTGGCTAACGATAGGGGTTCTCAATCCGGGCCCTTTTGTGGTGCAAAATGCCACCACATCTCTCCCACTGCCTCCCCTCCCAGGCCCTTAATTGCAGGGGTACTGAGTGGAAAGAGGAGGCAGCTACTGGGCTTTAGTAAATCATTTTGATTGGATTAAGGTCACTGAGGCCCTTAATAATGTGAGAGGTCAAAGTGGCTGGATTAAGTGCCTTTGTCAGAGGCCAATGAGAGTGACTCAGGGGCTCACAGGCCTTTGATAGGGCTTAGTAGGAGAGGGCTTCCATTTCATTGGATTTGATTGATGCTGGTGTTTGTCTGTGCAACAGGGCCATTGTCCGCACTGGTGTCTGTTTGTCTGCGGTTCAGACTGTTGTGTGTCGGTTTCCTCCTTCCTTTTTGGGGGCCAAAGCTGAAAGGAAGAGTAGGTGCCTTTATAGGCTTCAGGGGCTTAGTTCCTATCAGTTAGCCCATCACTGCCCATGTCCTCCTCACCTTCACTGAGGACATTAGAAGTTTGTTTTACATAGGTGGATTAAGCACTGGATAAGTACTTGAAGAATGAAAGACATGGACCTTTAAGGAGAGGAGGCCATTCTGTGAATTGAGTTGAGACTACAGTTTAAAAGAATAGAAGGGAGATTTATTTGTTTCTGCTTGTGGAAAAATGCTTTGATCACTTACGCAACCTCCTTCCAAAAACAGATGCTTAACATACTCATGCAAAATGTGATCATACATTGACTTGACCACACAAAAACACGTCCATGTAAATGCACTTTGTCACGCATACCCATACCCATACCCAAAAACTCACCAAAACACGAAAGAGTTAAGGTACTCCTGCCTTTAAAATTAGCACATACTTCTATGTGCCTGTCCTTTCTCCCTTCCACATGGCCTGATCCTCTCTCTCTACGTTTGCCTCTCACTCCACACCCCAAATCACGAGCCCTACCTGTAGGCTATGTCTGCGTCAGCACTCATTAATTTACATTAACTAAAGTGTCAAAACATGCACTGCTGGAATCTGCCTGTGATGAAAGCTGATAGAAAGGTCCGCAGGTGTTCTTAGTCCGTGGAGCGGATCCCAGAGCTGTTTCTGCATTCTTTGTATTTACAGAACACCTACCAACTATATTGGTATAATCAGTCTCCAGTTTATGAGTCATATGTTAGAATTAGTGAGGGCAACTTTGCTACAAAAAGTGGACAGTCACGATTTTGCAGGTGTTACCACCCACACAGGTGTAGACATGCACCGTCACTATTCTACTTGAAACCATTAAATTCAAGTAAGGTTTACAGGAAACTCCTATTACGTAATATATGAAGCATTTGGAATGGATTGCAAAATATCATACTGTTGGAGCTCTGACTTATCTAACCTTCATTCCCTTTAAGTACTTCTTCCTTCCCTGCTTTTTGTATACCAGGAAATCCGCCTAATAAATTAACCTAAATCATTAAGTTCCAACTAAACTAACTGGGAAAAGGTCAGGTGATGTGGGTTACGACCTATGACCTGAGGATGAGAAAGTGTAACTATTTAGGATGAGCTAAGAGGTCTATGCTTCTCATGAGACGTATGTCTCAGCATGCTGGGGGAGGGAAACTAGCACACCGGTATATCATTAACTCTGGGCAAGAAAGAAAGAAGGGGTGTGGTAAATGGAGTTGATGGGGGGACCTTAGCCCCACTCCCTGCTGGGCACTGCTCAGAGCACAATATCCTCGCAACCATGAGATTAAGCAGGAGAAAAAGTGCTTTTCCCCATTCACACGCCCTTTAGATTGTTTTATTAAACCATTTGAATAGGGATTTCCCCGTCTGCCGACAAGCGGGGTCCAGCCAATGCATAGTTCTCTGTTGCTATGACTTAACTTGGTCCCCACTAATCACTGGCCAGGGCAAATTTCATATAAAATATCTGGGGCCATTGTGGGACTAACACAGCGTGACAGTGGCAGCACAATAGGGGATTCAACCCCCCAGCAGGTTGTAGGGACCACTTGGCCTGCCAGGGTCTGGCAAAGTTTGGTGGAGGAGCATTGTCGGAGTATAGTGTCCTGAAATACCTTAAATTGGAACTAATGGAAGAGCTAATGGAACAGCTTCCAGTTGAATAATTGTTATTACAGGTGTATTTGGCCCCTGTATAACCATAAAAAAAAATTCGAAATTTAAACAGTTGTATAACATTTGATGGCTTTTTTGGTACTGGAGGACAAATGCTTCAACAACACACTAGGTTCAAATTATGCCTTCAAATTGTCTCCAGTTTCACATTGTGGTGTTGATGTGTATATGGAGGCTCATAAACCATCTATGTTCTGTGAATGCATGTTTTAAACATTTTTAATGGTTGAGTGGTTAGAATAAAAACAACTGATTTTACCGACTAAAAAGTACAGGTTTGCAACTTATTGGTGAACGATTCTGCACAGCCAATAAGAGTTTAGAATTTTTCTATAAAGCAGAATAATTGCTTGGCATAGATACTTATATGCTTGAATACAGTTAGTCTGTTATACGTTTGCATCAACACTAGTCTTTGTATAATGTATGCAATGATAATTTAATGTAAAGAACTATATTTTGTGGAGTTAATATTCTCTGTATTTGTTGGAAATTAAGGCACTTGAAAGCTTTATTAAAGAGCGTGGTGCTGTCACAATATATTTCTTTTCCAGGTAAGCTAGTCAACTCACGCACAGATACACCAGGACATATTTAATTTGCCCTGGCCCTTCTTTTTTGCTAAATTAATCCAAAAATAATCTTCTTTCCTGTCCCATTTGAACTCCTCCACCCCCTTTTGCTCTTCAGCATCATTGGCAGTCATCCACAAGGTCATGTTTCCAATGAAGTCCCAGAGGATCCGGTTTTTGGTCCACATATCTTCACAATATTTATAAATAATGACAAACATTCTGTGACATGCTCAATTTGACTATATCTCTATGCAGATGATACAGTCTTGTATAGCAGAGAAGAATTTTACTAAGCTGGAAACGAAATGTTGGTTCAATTGGTCCTTAACTTGACATTTAAGATTTATTTAGGTATAACACCTGAATTTTGTATAGCCTCAAATCACAAATCAAAAATTTGCCTCAGAGGGCTTTACAACCTGTACACATGTACCTCCACTCACTCCAATTGAATCCTATACTTTGTCGGTTTAAGAGGAGGCATGGTGATATGTAATTAATCATTGTATACAGCTTCCTCGTGTTGTGGTTTACATCTGACATCCCTCAGCTACCTTGATTGCATCTAAACATTACAATATCCAAGTGAAATGGTCTGTCGTAGATTTAAGCAGGATTCCAGCAAGGAGAGCAGAGGTTCAGATGTATCGTGAACATTAGTAACGTTGTGGGTATTCAATAGCAGTATGAAGTGGGTGGTGGCAGCCTTGTGGTGGAGGATGCCAATAGACCTTTTCTCTTGCATCATTGTTCCTAATGCCCTTTAGTCCTCAAACTGGTTGGAACCTGCTGTACGGGAGGAGCTCCTACTCACTTTAGCTTTTATACTCCTCCCTTCTTTCCTTTTTTTTCTCGCTGTCCTTCTTGTTCTTTAGAGAGAAGCATGCACTGCCTCTTCACTATCAAACACATGCATACACACATGTACACAATAATTCTAAATGGCACTGTTGATCTTTAACCTTCTCTGTCGATTCATTTGCTCCCTGTTTGCTCAATTCATATATACACTTGGTGTTTTTAGTTTCTTCATCTTGTTCTCTCCGTCTCTTTACTTGTGACTGTGCAAGACCATACAAGTAGATATAATCAAGGCAAAATCCCTGTTATAATGAATTCTGTTAAAGCATGCTGAAGCGTTCAAAAGGTCTCATCTTCTCTAGGAGTGAAATGCTTTTTTGGGATGCATATCTGGACACTACAGACCCAACTCCATGTTGTGTCTATGATTCGTCCCTACAGTCTGAGGCAGTTTCCTAACCTTTCAAAAGCTTAATTGAGTCCCTTAATTATAGGCCTGTCAGGCCCGTCTCTTCCTCTCATCTATCTGGAGGATCCTGATCCCTCTGAGTCATCAGTTAGCTATGTCAGACAGAGGCATAGAGGCCTTGCTGGCCTTATTCAGAGACAGGATGATTGATGTCTGCGCAGAATGAACACACACCTTGGTAGATACAACCTTAACATGTGTAGCCTACTCTACAGCTATGTATAGTTTGTTTGATGTTGTCATGTTGGCTTTGGTTAAGAAACATTTGCCCATACAATAAGATAAGATAAGATAAGATAAGATAAGATAAGATAAGATAATCCTTTATTAGTCCCGCAGTGGGGAAATTTACAGGATTATAGCAGCAAAGAGGATAGTGCAAACAAGAGACATAGTAAATAAAATCATCAATCATACAAGACCTAACACAAGTTGATCTCCATATTAACAGGCGGTGACCTACATTCTCTAGCAATTACAGCAACAACTTTTCCTTCAGTTTAATCCTGAAAATAGCGTCAGGAGCACATTACTCACGAGACATCACACTGCAGGATCTTGCCTCCCAGTATTTTTCCAATGCTCTATGTCTTACAGATATCTGAACTTCTCTTTCCAGCCACTCGAGAGTCAGCATTTGTTCATGCTATCGCCTCGGCCGGAGTGGCATTTGCAGTGACCCGTGCCTGCGCTGAGGGTTCAGCCACCATCTGCGGTTGTGACACACGCCACAAGGGCCCCCGGTGAGGGATGGAAGTGGGGTGGCTGCAGTGAAGATGTGGAGTTTGGGAGCATGGTGTCCCGAGAGTTTGCTGATGCGAGGGAGAATCGCCCCGATGCACGCTCAGCCATGAACCGCCACAACAATGAGGCTGGAAGAATGGTGAGGTCTTTTTGAATGGTCTTTTTGCTGATTGTGTTGTAGCAGTTTTTTCTACTTTCAGATATTTGACACATTTTGTTTTCATTCTTAGTCCCTCAACGACAACATGTTCCTCAAGTGTAAGTGCCATGGGTTGTCGGGCAGCTGCGAGGTCAAGACGTGCTGGTGGTCTCAGCCTGACTTCCGGGTAATTGGCGATTACATGAAGGATAAATATGACAGTGCATCAGAGATGGTGGTAGAGAAACATAAGGAGTCCCGCGGATGGGTGGAGACCCTGAGACCCAAGTACAACTACTTCAAACCACCCACAGAGCGCGACCTGGTCTACTATGAAAGCTCACCCAATTTCTGTGACCCCAATCCCGAAACCGGCTCCTTTGGAACCCGTGATCGCATCTGCAACCTGACGTCCCACGGCATAGATGGGTGTGACCTCCTGTGTTGCGGCAGAGGACACAACACCAGGACTGAGAAGAGAAAGGAGAAGTGTCACTGTATTTTCCACTGGTGCTGCTACGTCAGCTGTCAGGAGTGTGTGAGAGACTACGATGTGCACACCTGCAAATAAGGACATCTGGTTCTCGCCTTTTCCACCAAAATGTAAAGACTTTATCAGGCAGAGGAACAAATACAGCAACTTATCTTAAAGACATGAGAGACTTTAAAGCTGTCTGACCTGTCCATGGACTCCAGACTTGGCAGACTTGGCCACTTGTGTTTTGTGCTGCAATACAAAAAGGAGCCAGTCTCTCCTTTGATCAAGGGTTGAGTAGATGTTGACATCACAAAGCCTCATCCATATGAACCGTGCAGATGGTGATGGTGACAACAATGTTGATATCTCTAGCAATGACGAAAGAGTTTTTTGACGTAGGAAAGTACTGTTGGCTAATTGACAAACACCATATTGGTGATTTTTTTCTTTTTTTGTGTTTTAAGTAGTTAGGTTTGTTGAGAATAGTCCAGCACTGCCAATGCTTTCAAATCTACGGGGCAAACAGTGAAAATGTCACGTTTTTTTCAATGTGTAATCATAACTTGGTTTTGCCACAAAAAGTGGCAAATTACAAGATGAGAAACTCGACAGCATGCATTCTCATCCTCAACATTATAAGTATGTATGTGTTTATCTGAAAGCTAACATCGTTGTGTGAATGAGTTTCCTTATAGTGTCAATATGTTACTTATGTTTGGGTAAGAATGCACTTGCACCTGAGTGAATGTAGTTATTATGCTGCAATGTGTTTACATGTTCTCAAATTCTTAAGCTAACAAGTTAATATCTGCTTTAAATTACTAATTTTATCTCAAGAGTAGACGTGAGCCACATCAACTCAACATCGACAAAACAAAAATATACACAGTCTGCACATTTCCTGAAACACCTGAAGCCCTGGAAGCTTTTTCTCAAGAGTAACAATGCTTTGAACAACATCGTAGTAATGACCAAAGACAAGAAAAAAAAACTGCCTGTAAGTCTGTGGTGGTCTGTAAATGAATCTGAAAGGTCAGCACTTGTGTCCCATTGAGAAATATGAAGCATGTTCTCCTTGTTTTTATCAGTATTAGCATTATCTCATGTGACTGGGTGTGGGGAAAACTGTTATTTATAAAAGGGATATTTCCACTATATTTTTGTTTCATTTACACGTGAAATTCTTATATTTTGATATTTGATGAAAAAGAGGGGAATTCTGTTCACCCTAGTAAAATAAAACACAAATGGCAAACAAACCACAAACTAAGGTGTATCATATAAGCTCTGTATAATGCTGTATAATTCGCAGTTGTGATAAAATGATGACCAAAACCTGTGCATGAGATGATTCTCGGCTGTGGCTTCTTGTTCCCGAAACTAAACAACTAGCATCATCACTGAAACTATCAATACTTCCCTTATTTTAATGCTGCTAAGTAAAGATAATATTTGTGTGTGTTTGTGTATGTGTGTGTGTTTAGGTCCTTACATACGGTATGTCTCTGTCCATTCGTGTTATATGTATATTCTTGCATGTATTGATTCTTTCTGTGAAAGAAATCTATTATATGTAGTTTTGAAAAAAATGTGAAGTTTTGACTAATTCTTGCATACAGTAAATCCCATTTTAACCAAATAGAGTTTATGTTATTTTAGTTGCCTGTGGTTTTGTAGTCATGTTAAACATCAGGGCAAGATGATTAATGTTGCTCACCCTTAATTTGAGTAAAAATACAACACAGTATTTATTTATTTGGAAAGTGAAAAACTACTGAAATCTGAGAAAAGTAAGATAATGTTTATGAAAAGGTGAGTGTGCCATTTTACTAATAGCCTTGATAAAGAGATGTGTAAAGTCACTGATGAATTATTGTTTACAGCCAATGTAATGTCTCAGGCATGTATAATAGGCTACAATTTCCCACCCATAATTAGTTTTCAACCTGACTGAAAAAAATAATGAGCAGCCATAACCATTTTCACATTTTAAGTCATCTTTAATAAATTACACAGCAAACATTATCAGTACTAGAACTGTTATCTGACATTTATTACTGTACACTTTATATGTGATTGATTGCTTGTGTGGACAATTTGCTTATGTTCTAATTTTTTAAGTCTTAAAATCCAAAGTTTTGTACAAAGTAGTTTTTGCGTTTTTATAGATTTCTAAAATTTGATGTTTTTTTATAATTATTTATTTCATGCTATGTACATATTAGTGAGTAAAAGTATATATTTGCAGAAATACATTTTTTTTAAACAGTGTTGTGAATTGTAACGCTGTAGCATTTTTACCTCATCTCTGTTTTTTCACTGACTGCACACAGGTATTGTTTGTCTCTCAGCCTGTAGTAGATTTCTAAAGTTAACTCTGTAACACCAAAATAAAGCAACATAAACAACCAAACGTGTTATTTTATCTATGACTGAACTTAACATGTGATAAATCATTTTCTGCAATTTTGTGAAACCTGAGCCAAGATGGTTCAATGGCCACCTCTGACCTATGCAGGCTGACCTGAGGGAAGGCTCCCAAACAAAGGTGTTTATAAATGTAGCACATGAATCTGAAGATGATAGCACAATGTGAAACTAGTAGGTAACATTATTCAGCCACTTGACAATGAAAACAAACTAATTTGAAACAAAAAAAAAAGACCTGAAGTCCTAACTGTCTCAAATTCAGACCATTTTCGTCAAGTCATTACTTTTTTTGATACCCTGAGCTGGTCTTGAAAGTAAAAATCATTTATCAGTTTTGTAGAAATGTGTGTATTATAGCTTGTATTGCTAGATAGAAGAAAATTAAATAAACAAGGTGTGTCACACATTGTTTACTATTACTTTAATGAGATGATTTTATGTTGGAATGGAATTATGAATGGTAGACTGACCAGGAGCATCCTAAATGGTGTAGTTTAAGTAATAAGTAATGACGGCAGTAGTGCTAGACTATAATTGGTTCGATGATAACAAGTCATGGAATACCGTGTTGACTTTTGTGCATCAAACATTTTCATGATTTGTTGCAGATCTCAGGTGCGAGAGATTGAAATTCAGACAGCACAATATTTTCTTGTTTAACATTTTACTATATAATGTTTAGATAAGGAACATGTAGTGTTGAGTCCAGATTCAACTGACAAGGTGGCAATCCTCAACAACAACAAAATATCTCATCAAAATAAAATACCTGTCACATAAAAACAGAAGCATGAAGAACACACTTCTGGAAGGTCAACAAAGTCAGAAACCTAGCCTTTAGCTAGCACAGAAGACACAGCCATGTAGTTACCATGTTGAATATTGAATAAGCTGCCAGACTGTCTGTCTGAGGATGGTGCCTCATTATGAAGACACTGTTGCAACCTATCATGGATAATACTGATGCCTGAATGAATGAAAAATCTAATCGGAGTCACACACTAATAGATTTAGGCCATATTGCCCAAACACAGGCTATGGACTCATCATAGGACGAAAGAAAAATAAAATAAAGCTGGACTTGTAATTTGATTCCTTTCAGAGACTGCAGAAGCCAGCTGTGCTTTTTGTAGAAACAATAATACCAGAGAGAAAAATCTCAGTGATGAGAGTTAAGAAATAGATGGAGCTTTGTTGAAGAGAAAGACCTGATCTCAAGATAGATTAGGGTTTGGATGTGAATAGAGCCCACCAGTGCTCCGGCTCAGCCGCTGGACCCCTGATAGTCTTTGAGCCGTGCAACAATGTCACCACCAGAGGCCAGGTCTCACTGCTATCTAACCCCATTATCTCACAGAAAGATTGATACACACCCCCTCCAGAGTGGAAGCACCACAAAAAGTGATACCCTTCCGTTCTCATTCATGTGGATTCATTAGTCCGCCCGCCCCCACATCAAACTATACTTTAAGCCGTCTTTCACAGTTTGTCCTACGACTGAAACTCATTACTTGGGTATACTTATTTTCCCAGACATTCATAAAAATGCTATGGCATTTAAATCCTGCCTCATGATGGGAAATGAATAAAGACTCATTGAAGACTCTGTTGTATACGAACTCCTGGGAGCCAGCCAGGTTCAGGTTTGGTTTAGTGACTGGGAGGCTGTCAGCAGCTCATTCCACACCTCGACCTTTGACACTTTTCACACCATCTGAATGGGAGAAAACAAGTGCAAAACATGAAACAGATCACAGGATGGACAGAAACTCCGGCCCTGCAGCAACGCCGTCTTTTGGCAGAAGGAAATGGGCCCTTCCCTTTAGACCAGACCCACCCAGCAGCTTTGTCACCCAAGTGAGATGAACATTGTTAGCAGATAGTTGCCAGAGGCGGCCTCGGTGGCTCCAGTGAGTGAGATGGCATCCTGACTGTGAGAACTTTGACGCGACCAGACTGCAAGAGGCACCACCCAATAACCATATAAATGGGATACAATGGGCCTAATTGCAATCAGTCGCCTCTTTTTTATGTCCTGAGTTTCACCCTGACATTCTCAAGAGCCCACTGCATGCATTTCAATAAAAGCCATGTTGTTGTGGGGCAGACCGAAGGAACATATATACAGTGGATTGGTGCAAAGGCCCACACTCAAATGACACGATGCAAATACTCCCACAGAAGTCACACCTCGGTCCCAGCCAGCTTTCTGTTTCACTCATCCTGAGGTCTTTTGATGTTATGAACAGAACAAACCAAGTAACAAACCTGCAAACTGGGATCGATACCTAATATGTTCAATTTGAGGTTTTATCTGTGTGCAAATGTTTAGAAAAAATTCAAAAGGTGATATATCAGAGAGGCTCAGCTGCTTTAATGCTTAACACTACAGCTCAGAATGTAACTTTAAAGAATGTGATTAACAAAGCTGTTCTTGTTTATAGCCTCACACACACCAAAGGTGATGGGCCAAAACTGAACTACAGAGGGGAAGTGCAGTGTGTGGGCATTTCATTATGTAACTGACTTTGAAGCCAATCTTTTGATGTCTATGTGTTCTTCTTTCTGAAATGAGATTACTTGGATTCGGTATGTCTTTAACACATTTAACACATTGGACCGTCCAGATTGGAAGATTATTAAAAGTAAAAATAGGTTTGTCATATGTAAATATTCCATGAAAACCAGTGTGACATACTGGCACTGTCTAATTTGAGAGACCTACACGTGATTACTGTATTTCTTTTACAAATTAAAATATTGCAAAATGAATCCCCCTCAAAGTGCCTTTATTTTGCCTCACGAGTCCTGTTTTATAAATGTAAGTGATATTTCTCACTTCTATTTTCTAAATAAATAGATCCTGACAGCACTCACACCTTTATCCAACACTTCAGCCACTACATTCTAACTTAAGATCCACCAATGTGTTGTTTATCACACAAAACTAATCACTTTCTTGCCACTTTTGGATAAACACAGATAAAATAATATATTATACAGTTAACTCTAAGCACACAAAACAAACCATTCTCTAATGGTTCTGTGGAAACACGTTAACATCTGTAGAAATCATGGCATTACATTTTCTCTTTTACAGCCAGGGAGGGTAACGTGTGAAGTATGTCACCTGCCATGAATGAGGATGATGGGTTATCTGCAAGATTTCTAAAGAGGGCAGCCATCATCAGAAGAGATGTGGCACCTGTAAAGCAGCCTTATCCTCTTTTGAAGTGTCTGTTTGTATTGTTGAAGCCAACAAAGGAATTTTGCCACCCCTGTACTTACAAGAGAACATTAGTCAAACAGGGGGAGATAACAAGGGGAGGAAGGGGGGGCCGATATGGGAGACATACTAATGCACTACACAGTCTACAGGTGCGTTAGCACATGCATGTGTGCGCATTTGATTTCCACACTGACTGCTCAGACTCTTCAGTTTGAGGAAGAGTTCTTGTGTTTAGGTATGTTGCTGTATGATGTGGTCTGCTTGTGGTGGTGGTGGTGGTGTGCCAAGCCTGAAGGATGACAAGGGGTCATCCTCCAGATCAATGCAGGCTGGGTTGTAGTGGGGAGGAGGACGCAGACATGATCACTCATTAGTCACCTTTTCACCTCTTTGTAGCTCAAAGCGGGTTCAGCAGGTAGGATGAGCATATATGCATTTCTCCAGTTGGGTCTGATTCCATATTTATAGTTCTCCTCTTGTATCCATGCAAAGACCGAGATTATTTATTCACATGTGGAGAAGTGGTTCCATGGATTTTTTACTAGTGGGAGGAATCCCTATAAACTAGCTTTTTTTTCTTCCTGTAACCAGTGTAGCATTAAAGCATGTTGGAACAAGCTAGCTTGCTAACTGAGAGCTGGCTAGTTAGCAAGCTTGCTAATGCTAATTGCTTAATGCTACACTGGTTGCAGAAAATGAGCCGAACAGGAGGCCGGTGGCCAGCAGCAGCCCTGGGTCTAACTGTCAAGCCTCGTTCTCTGGCTCCTTTACATGAATGGAGGAAATAAAATGACTCTGGATTCAGCTAATAGTGCATTCGACTGCAGCCAGGACACAGTCAGCCTCAGTAAACAGGCAGCACATTTGAATGTCAGTGAAAACATTATTTTATAGCTGTGCATTCATCTGCCATCAAAGAAAATATTAATGTGGAGGAGAACGAGATCTGAGCATTTTTTGAACTTTTTCAAATGAATCAGAAAATGGTCAACGTAAACATTGAATACATAAATGGCATTGTCATATTGTCAGTCAGTTACACGTAGTCAATAATTCAATATATCCTGTGTCAAGCTAAACTTATTCTTGCATTTATCGTGTAAGAATTAAAAGGTTAACTTTTTTAATCATTTCTGTAGCCATCTGTCAATCAACAGATCAACTTTTGAGTCAGTATGTTTCAAACTAGCCTTGGAAGATAAATGGAACTTTCTTATTGTTACAGCCATTATTGCAAGTAATAGAACCTATATGTAAATACATATAAATGCTCTCACCCTCCATTGTCCTATTGTTATCCTATTTGATTTCAATGCATCTTTCCATACAGGAGCTCAACTAATAAACAAACATGTACATTTGTAATTATTTGGTTTAATGCAAACCATTTTGGGAAATACTTTAATCTAATATTACTTTACCACAGACTTGTTTTTGTTTTCATATGCTTACACCTTTTTTAAAAAAGCTCCATTCTTGGTGATTGGAAAAACATCAGCTTAGTGTAGATTGGGAAAATTGGGAAATGTCCAAATTCATCCGCATTATTGTGGACATGTCCTGAGTGAGTGAGATTGGGTGTATCAATTACAAGGTGACTAGCAGGGGAGATGAGCGGGGTTATCATTAGCAGGGACTGGCGCTGGCCTCTGGTAGTTCCAGTAATTACCTCACAAAGGGTGGTGCTTGCCTTCCCACTGCTTTTCCCACACTGCACTCCAGGCTCAGAATTCCAATCGGCCCCAGACCTGCAATCTCCACGGTTTTAGACAGCAAATTACTGACAAGTCCCATTCTTCACAGCACTGTAATTGCTTTTTAGTGCTGCTTTTATTGAGGCAACCCCAACCCCCTTGTCCTTCCCCAAATAAAGCTAAGTCAGGGAAGGGGCGAAGGGTTAATATAGATAACATTAGTACCTAATTGGAAGGTCTTGGACTGCAGGAGAGATTCATTCAAGTCCTGTCATTTTTTAAATCTTTTGCAGTCTTTGAGTGAAAATAACTGAGTTTCTGTATTAAACCTATTTTGTTTGCTATTGTATTTATAGTTCATTAGTTTCACATCGTTATGAAGGTAGATGCAAACTCTGCAGTACTGCTTCTTCGTATTTCTGCTCCAAAGAAGTGATGTCATAAAGGCTCTTCACATCCGATATAAAGAGAGGCACCGAGTATCTTGGCTACTCTTCGACTTAAATCACTTCGTGTTGTCTTTCCCACCCCAGCGCATTACTCTCTCAATCTATCACTTTGTGGAAATCATTAGTCTCCATGTCAATACAAGCTCCGAGTAGAGAAAACATCTCATTATGGGACTTAAAGAGATCCGTAGCATTCTAGGCTCTCTCAAGCTGTTCTTCCTTTCTTCAATATAGTTACTTTCCATTCACTCCGAGGACAAATTCTCAACGTTCCAATGCCGGACAACCAAACAGTTGCCATTTGAAATGAGAAAAAGAGAAAAGAATGGAAAATGGCTGAGGGATTAGAGGATCTAAACAGGATAAAGGGATAGGAGATTCTTGGTGTGATCCAGTTTAGTTTGAAAGATGGAGGGTCTTAACAAGGATTTGAGACTTTAGAATTCATTGTGCCATTATTTCCATCCTGTGCAGTTTCAGCTAAATTGTTTGCCGTTTTTTGGTCCTTGCAATCCAATAGTTCTAAACATCTTTACAAGCAAGTTCACTCACAATATTTCAAATGATTGTGATATAGTGTGCTAAATATCCCTTTATTTAGATTTATAACCATTTCCAGTTTGTTTCCCACCCATACTTTTCCTATTGATGTGGACATGTAATTAAATGCATTCACAAAGAGGAAAACTACAGAATGCAAAGATGAGATAAGTATGGTTTAAATGCTGAAAAGTGATAATACACTTCTCCTGTTTTCTGTCCATGCATCAAACACAACTACATCCGGGCTTTATTGGCGGAGCAGACGAGTCCCCTTGGGCTACAACCTGCAATTGACTTGGGTAGCAACCTAATTTGCCCGTGCCCTTATGTGTCCATCTCCTTGTCAGTCTGAGCAGGTTGACACCTTTGACCCTGTCAGGGGTGTCAAATAGCTTGTCAGAGGCCTTCAATAAAGTACAATGACAAGCCCTCTAATGCATTACCACACGAGTTCCAGCCAGAAATTAGAGGCTGTAGCCTCTCCAGCCTCAAGGCAGACAGGTGCGCTGTGAAGCAACACACCACATCACACACACACACACACACACACACACACACACACACACACACACACACACACACACACACACACACACACACACACACACACACACACACACACACACACATACAAATAAGCCCTTCTTATCAAACCAATGACCCACAACACAGCTTACATGATAAATATCTTTGTCTATCTAACATCTATGGAGTAAACCAAATATCACATGCAAAGATTGAATTATCAACTGTCCAAACTATCATAACGTTTTCTGGCCTGTGGCGCACACACTTGCCACCAAATTCATCATTCAATCATTATTCAATTATTCAATCAGTTAAGGATTATCTTCAGTTGTCAGTAGCAATAAAAAACACTGTACGTGGACCACCTTGAGAGCATGTTAGGCCTGTCACCATGAGGCCTCTCTAAAGGGCCCAAAGGGCCACTTACAATCAACCTGTCAATGTCACAGATGCCTGAATGCTGGAGAAATAGGATGAGACTATGTTACAAATCATTTGAAATCAACATGACAAGTGAAAAATCACAAATGCCAAATCTGGACACCTACCTGGTTTTGATGCCACAGGTTTTGGTTGGTGCTGGTTGGTCGTTGAGGCCCTGCTTCGACATGCTGTGCATTCCAACCAATTATCTACCCTAAGGTGCAACAGGTTCACACTTTAATCTTTGATGCCTCCTCCAATGGGATATAGCTGGATTTAAAACTGGGATCAGGGGTGGGACAACCCTTAAAAATCTGTATACACAGCAAACATGAATCAACTTCAAACCGACCCTGTGAGGGAAACAAAAAAGTATTTCAAAGAAATACTTTTATCTTCATTGTTGTTTCATCTTGCAATGGCTCGTCATAGCCCATGTGGTTGCTTGAAGCAAGTTTCAAAGAACAGACGTAGACTCAAATATTACATCAGTCAAAAGGTCCTTTGAGTTCATAGAAGGTGAAATGTTCCGTTAAATGTAGGTCATTTAAAGGGGTGCTGAGGATTTGAAGAAATGGACCATGGTAACCTCACGTCCAACCAAGTCATCGTTCACCAGGAAATCCAGTTCCCTGGCATGGATGTTGCGTTCTATGTGTACCCTTAGACCATGCCAGTATACCCACTTCCTGCAAGCCACGGATTCCCATTCTTATTCCCCCCCTCCGACGCCAGAGGACCCCAATGTCCTTTCCGAGGAATTGCGTCCTTGAAGAGTTTGTCCCAACCATCTGTCACGGATCCCCAATCAACCCTAATGGCTCCCACATAAACTAGACCAGTTGTCGTCATTGGAGGAGTGAGCTGAAAACCAAATTGTTTGATTACATCCATGCTATTCTATGTACAGTTGCACAATTAGCCCACATTTGAATCAAAACACAGTTAGATAATAAAGAAGATGATTTGTGGCATCAAGGATGAAGAAACTTGTATTACACAAGTTGGTTTGTGACCGACTTACCCTTTTTTCTTATCCAAACATGTGGTTTGTATGCATTTCATACTCTTCATCGCTATTCACCTTGTTGCCTTTGTGTCCATAAACTGTGACGCAAAATACATGAGAACAATCTTCATGCGGTAATGACTCAATATGGAATCGAATATTTCCGCATGTACCCGGGGCGGAGTGCAAAATGTTATGTAAATCCCCTTAACGACCTTTTCAGGCTACCGACAATCACCATACAAAGGTGATTGGCAGCCGACACCGGTGCACATTTATCCTTTTGCCCCAGCCTGTCTCTCTCTGTAGCGCCCCCTACTGTGAGAGGCGTGGGGTAGGGTGCCCAGTGGCACTTGTTGCCAATGGACGAAGCCAGCATGGATCCTCTCATGGCAACGATGCTGGTCGTTGTAATAATGTTTGGTTTGTTTCCTGCTTCACACCTCCTTTGGAATTTTGCCCGACCTATAATCCAGGACATGAGACGCAGAGGGAGGCATCCCATGCCTGTCCATCCGAGTTCCAGCACTGCTTAGCCCAAACCAGCTCCTTTGTACGATTCACACAGCGGTCTATTGGTTGCCTGTGGGCCATTTCATAATGTGCTTCTATTATCATGAATATTATGCTTATTGAAACCACCACCTCGCCATTTACGCTAAATCCAAATCCAAAATAATTTATTTGAATACAGTTATATTTAAGGATTTGGAGGCTCACAAAACTGCATATAACACATCTCCCTTATGCATACACTTTTGTGCATACACACACATTATCTCCCTCTGTCTCTGTCACACACACACAGGCACACACACACACACACACACACACACACACACACACACACACACACACACACACACACACACACACACACACACACACACACACACACACACAAACACACACACCAGATCAGCGTTCCCAAGCCCCTTACTGTGCGTTTTTATCCTTGCAAGGCCTCGTCTCAGAGGGGAGTAAGGCCCCTACTGAGATCCTTATACCACTTCCTACTGAGAAGCCTGTTTGGCCCCTTGGCAGCCCTTTTCCATTCACAAACTGCAGACAAGCATCACTCTCTGCCACATCAGCCATAAATGTACTTTGATTTGGGTATGACTGACTCTGGCTAACACCTCTCAGGTGATGATGTAGTCTGTACACATTGTCCAGACGTTTACAAAAAGCATATTTTTCCTGCGGAAAAGGGGTTACATTGAAAATCTCCTACTGTAGCTGCCGCCTCTGTAGCCTTGACCCCCAGGTGGGAATAGGTGTTCTGGGGACACATTTGACACAAATAAAGAAGGGATTTGAATAAGATGAAAGAGAGAGAGAATGCACAAGTGCATGTGTGGAAGAACATTTGTCAAAGCTTTTACACGTGGTGCCATCAGAATTTGTTTGTGTGTTTGTGTGTGTGCTTTGAGGGGGTGATATATACACCGCCCCTACTATCCTATTTCTAGTCCACATCACAACTGTCAGTAACTAGTGAGATATGAAGCCGAAAAGGAGAAACGATGAAGGAGGGGAGCCCTTTCAATGGATATTACCGCTTTCCTGTGGAGCACGGATGGGTGGATTTAACACGAACCCTAGGATCCTTACTGTACCTTCGGCTCACTTCATGGTACGTTATAAATGCATATTATGATTATTTCAACCCAATAAAGTCAGCTTTTTTTTTTTAATTTGTCAGAATCCTAAAGAAAATGAACTAAATCATCAGCTGCTATTGGAGATATTCTTAAAACTTAAAATTTCCCCTTTTGATTGTTGAGCATTGTTTCTGCGTTATATATTTCTTTGGATTCAAAATGTTTTAAAACAACATGCCACTCCGTTTTCAGCCCTCAGGTATAATATTTCAGCACTGGGAATACTTCCAGTCCAGATTTATGAATTGGCTACAGCAGAAGATACAGACGTTATATAAAATATAATTTTGACAGCTTTTCATTCAGCCTGCATCTGTGCTCTGACTCTGACTCTGTGCGTTTGACTTTTGCTTTTTGTATTTCCCAGCTATATTGAGGATCACTGAATCAAACAACAGCTTGCTAAAGTTAAGCTCTTGTCTTTTACTGTATTTTTAAGCCCATTTCAGTCCATTTTGCTGTAATTTAAGAAATATGGTGGTTATTGGCCCAATATATACTGTTGCAACTTAAAAGGAAAGTTAGAAAGAAAAGATGCTAAACAGTTCCAATGTTACGCAACAGGTTTTGCTCTCATACCAATGTTTTATGATGATAAATAGGAGCAACTTTACATGGCAATAAATATCAATGTATTTGCTTCAGATCATCCAAAATTATAGTACAATGTTGAGAGTGAAATGCTTTATTTTTAATAACCAAATTTCCTTTTACAAACTGCACACATGATCATACAGTATTACATATTCATGTTTTTTTTCTATCTGATAGTAACACATCTCACAACTCAACACATATTTATCCACTTATACACACATTTAATCTACATACATACACACTGCTGCATACATACGCATGCATACACCCCCCCAGAACAGTCCACAGTTATCTACCTTCAGTCATATTTCCAACTCAAGTCCAGTGGGATCGATTGCATTGTTTCAAAGTGAGAGATGAGAGAATAAAAATGTTTGTAAAATATTTCAACTGAGCCACAGACAGCAAATTTGATCTTTTCCAATTTCAGAAATTGCCTTTAAGTCCCTCAACCAGCCTCCAAAGATGGCAATCTGAGGTGATGAGTTCAGAGTCAGTTCCAATATCTTCCATGACGAAATAATTTATTGCATCCCATTTTCTTTTTTTCCCACCATTCACCTGACAATTTGATACCCAATTCAGTTTCACAACCTGGCCTGATATCATGCAGAGCAAGGGGAGTAACTGCTGATAAAAGATTGCTTATAAAGAAAAATGAGCTTTTGACAATTCAGTTACTGCAAGTAGATGGTCGAGGCCGGAGTCCAGAGGAGCCTGCGTAAATGCCTGCGTAAATGCCAGTGTGTTGGATTAACAACGTTGCACATTCTAAGTATACATATAAGGGGAGAGCATTTATTTTGATGGATTGTTCTCTACCTAAAGAGAGGGATAGGCTGTTTCATCTTACATAGAGTGAAAGGCTTTGTTGTGCAAATGTGACTTTCCAAACTTGTCAGTGCTAAACAAACTTTTGCAAAAGTCTAATTTATTAAGTATGACTTTGTAGACAAAAATGAACACAACCTATTTACTGTGTTTACCAGAATGCAACCTTTTATTTAACTGAAAAAACAGTCTTGTGTAATTTTAATTTTAATTTTAATGTCATGTTTTTTTGGTTATTTAGAATAGATTTTGAAAAGCTTGGACTAACCCATAGATTGCAGAATTTCCCTATCTCAAAGAAAAGCACGTTGTTTGTTAAAGTCAATC
This sequence comes from Anoplopoma fimbria, assembly GCF_027596085.1. Classification (NCBI taxonomy): domain Eukaryota; kingdom Metazoa; phylum Chordata; class Actinopteri; order Perciformes; family Anoplopomatidae; genus Anoplopoma; species Anoplopoma fimbria. The sequence continues at coordinate 6,733,895 of NC_072451.1, read as the reverse complement.
CAGAACTGGTGTGTGTCAGAGTTTTGTGTTTTCATCTGAAGACGTCTGACCCTTTATGAAACCTTTGGATTCATTTTATTTAAATGTAGGTTCTCTAAGAACTACTTCCCTAATTGTTTGAAAAAATAAAATAATTTGGGTTCAAACAATATCTGCAGAAGGTAAAAAAAGATAAAGAGAGAAAGTGTGTAGAGTCTGAGGATTTAGTTTGTTGTAAAGAATTGCTACTCAGTAAACACCCTCCACACACAAATAGAAAAAGGCAGCACTTGCTGTGAAAATATGCTGAGAGCCATGGCAGGGCAAAACCACAAATTATGGTTGCAGAGTGAGACAGCATTATGAGCCTTCCCTGTGTGGTCCATCACCAACTATAGACCCTT